>NC_143185.1:19646500-19956666 GCF_047325235.1 Durio zibethinus
TAAAATTATGACATTATTCAATCATTTTTTCTATCTCATAAAAAATCCATCAAAAGTTAAAATCACAAAAAAAAAAAAAAAAGAGTTTATCCAAAACTCAACAATTTTATCATACAATTATTGGTTTTCCAAACCATTCTAATTTACATCAAGTCAAAAGATAAGAGCATGTTTGTGATTTTCTATTTTGTGGTTTTTTTTTTTTAATTTTTTTTTAAGATTCAAAATAAAAAAAATATAAAATATAAAAATGGAGTCTAAAAATCAAAATTTTGAAAAAGCAGAACCTGATGCTGGGGCTAAAGTTTCTTATCCTTTTTTTTTCTTGTTCATCCTTTTTTATGTTTTTATTTTTATATATTTTTTATACTTTGTGGGTAGCCAAGTTTCTTTCCTACGTATAAAAGAATATATGAGGATAAAAAGAAGATGAAATAAAAAAAAAAGGAATAGTGAAGAATGAGGTTTATAAAGAATAAAGGAGATATATGAGTTTTAATGGTGACCGGAAATGGGGAAACGGTAAGGATTTGGAAAAGGTTGTGGGTTTGTTTGAGAGAGATTGGGAATGATAAATTGACAGTGGTTTGTAATATTTAGGAAATTATCTTTCGTTGAGAAAAAAAATAATTTTTGTGTGTTAAATTTTAATTTTTTATTGATCAGAAATTAATTTTTACTGATCAATTCATTTTGAACTTTTCAAACATTAAAAAATACAAAAAAATTTTCAAAAATTATTTTCATGACTATCAAATGGAGGTTAATGTCAATTTTTTAGAAATAGAGACTTTTTTATAATATCAAAATTTGAGGTCAATTGGGTGGTACGAATCTTCTTTTAGAAAGTCTACCCCTTTGTTTTCAAACTTGTTTTTTGGGCAACTCTTTATTACTCAAAATAGATGGCAATCAGTTCGTTTTCTGCGTAGAGTTTATGGCTGATTGGATGTTGGGTTATGAACAAAATTTTTGGTCGGAAAGGGCCCATGGGAAACTGCAGCTGTCATCACTTCCCCGAGGGCCAAAACTCGGTTATACAGTAAGCCACGTCACCTTATTCTTTCAACTCCAAACCGATAATTTATCATTTCAAATTGCATAACTCCATTTGATAATTGAAATAAAATTGAATTACTTTGATTTAAAAAATGAAAACAAAACACCTTTCACATCTGTTCAAATTTATGGTTGCAAACAACCTTAATATTTAGCCCATAACCATAAAGCTCGTTTTGATTGTATTATTGGTGGGAAAAAGAGTGAAGGAAAGCTAAACTCAAGAATAATAAACAAAAATTATTTGATACATTTTTAATGAAAATTTTTAATTTTAGGAATTAAATTAAAATTTGATACATATTTTTTAATTAGTTTTTTTAAAATTTTAATATATTCTAAAAATATGTATCATTTTATTAATTTTACTTATGAAATCTAAAAATTTTATTGTCAATATATTCAATAATTTCTCAAACAATAATAGTAATTTTCTTTTAATTTCTTAATTCTATAGTATTTACGCTATTATTAAAATTTCTATACACAACTTAGTTGGAAAATTACCAACAAAGTTAAGAAAAATATCAATATAATTATAAAATTCGGACAATTATGTCTTTTCATATTTTTATTGAAAAAATTACTACTTTTGCATAAAAAAAAATCTAACTTCTCTCTTTTATTTAAAAAAAAAAATTGGTGGCTGTGTAAAATTCTAATTCTTTTATTATTAGTCATTTTTAAGTGCAATAAGATAAGCCTTTTTTGGATTACATAAAATTAGTTATTATGAATAATATAATTTAAGACTAAAATGATTGCCTAGTTTTCTTTTTCATTTTTGTATAACAAGTTTGCTTTAATATTTTATTTAAATAACCTCTGGAGTAAAATTATAAAAATATTTTGAGTGAAAAATAAAAAGCAATAGAAATATATTCAAATTTTATTAGATTAAAATATTAATTGTATAAAAGTAATCATAAAAAAAAAATAAAAAAAATTATCTAATACATTGACACAACTTTTTCTAGCATTGCTTTTGCAGGAAACTGTCGAAATTGCTGTGTATATGATAGGACAATAGTTTGTACTTTGCATTGGATTGAGTATTGACGGCATTTAGGTTGCTATATGGTTAGTTAATGGAGAATTTCATACAAAATCTGACTGCCTTTTGATAGGATTGAACAGACTCCCCCGACATGTGAAGTTCTATGATTTTTCTTATCTCAAATATATCTTGTCTTTTCAGCTTACTTGGAATAGTTTCTTGTCATTATTTCTTTTTTTTTTTTTCCCATGTAGCTTCAAATTAGTCTTGTTTTACATGTTTATGATTTCAGTTATCAAATGCTATTAGCTTTGATGCTTTTTGTTTTCAAGAATCAGCAACTTTCCTATTAGGGTTAATTTCAACCGTTTAAGCTTTAAATAATCTGTTCACAATTTAGTCATATGAAAAGGACATGGTTTCAGAATCAAGAATGGAAACCCAATCCCCTGCCCTTTGTGGTGTGGCTTTGAACCATTGACTTGTGGATCAAGACTCACAAATTAAAATGAATTCACTGCCTGATCTTAGTGGTTTTGTTCTTAATGTTAGTTTCTGCAACCTATGCATGTATTATATTGGCAAAAAAAAAAAAAAAAAGCTATAAATTACGCTTGGACCAGGTTGAAAAACGCTTGTGATCTAGTTATGTCACGTCGAAAAATATTATAAAAAAAGGTTACTACATATTATTAATTTATTTGTATAAATTTTTTAAAAATAAAATTTGTAAATTTGAACTTTAAAACTTTTTTAAAAAAATATTTTTTACAATTTTAATTTAAAAAATAATAATGAAATTAATTGTGTTTGATAAAACATAAAACATGAATAATCAGAATAGGATAGACATATTAATTTATTTAGACGTAATGAATAGAATGATTGATAAATAATTTATAAATAGATTCGATTTTTATTTATTTATTAAATTTAATAAATGATTATATATAATATTTTAAAAGTTCGTTAACTAAATAAAGAAATTATATATAATAAAATTTGTTCATGTTTATAAATATGCTTGATTTTATTTGTTTATATTTATTTATTAAATTTAATAAATAATTATAAATAATATATTAAAATTAATTAAATAAATTAGTAGGTTACAAATATAATAAAATTCATTAATATTTTATTTCTTTATACTCTTGTTTTGATTCTAGTGATTAAATATATTAATTTTGAACTCTCACTTTATATAAAAATAGAAAATCTTAATACTAGTTAGATAATCATAATCCTAATTTTATATACTGAAATTTATTACACTAATGGTTTGAAACGGTTCGATTCTTAACCTTTTTTTTTTTTTTTGTGCGAGAAAGGAACTGTTATATGTGTAACTTAGCAAATACTACGTAAAAAAACAACATAACCAGCAACGTTCTCCTGCATCAGTGATTTACCAAAAGAGGGAAGTTCTTGAAACAGAACATAAAGGACCTCATTACACCTCACACTTTTACGTCAAATTGTACTTACGTTGTTGTACTTACATCAATGTCTGAGTGGAGGTGCAGCACACCAAACATCTTCACCAAACCACCTTCCCTTTGTCCGAATTCCTAACATTGCCCTCACTGGTTCAAGACGACGACACGAATGACGAAGACTGAGACGACGACCTTGAATCACAAGCCGTGCGGTGGCAACATCTTGTTGGCGGTAAAGAAATCTCCACCAAGGGTAAAATATACAATTCAAACCAACAAAACTTAATTTCGTCAGTCAATGCCACAATGACCATTAAGAAAAAATTTTTTAGTTACTTTTGTTTTGAAAACCTAAAGTCTTCTCGAATATCCGCATGAAACTTTGGTTGGACTGCTTTAGCATTAAATTCCAATTTCACCCATAAGCCTGTGTAAGAATCTAATTCGAATAAGCTGCACGGTGACTTTTTAAAGACTTGATTATAATGGACAATCTAGTAATTTGGAATCTTTTTCCTTTTCTTTTCTCTTTTTTGGCGGTCATTCATTCGCTGGTATCAGTTGCATTTCGGTTCCAAAGCTTATATTTTAGGTTGGCCACAAAACTCAGGAAAAAAAAAATTCCCTAAAATTCACCAAATCAGTCCAAAACCTCATCTAAATAACAAAAGTTGGTTATCTAACATTGTATCCATGAGTTTTCGTCAATTCCTACAGATGGTGCTAATCAAAATTATATTTCTTCATGTAGAGGACCTTTACTAAGTCAGAAGACTACAATTGTTGGAATGAAAAATAACAGAGAGGTGACCAAATTAGGTTCTTTTGACGGTTTATCTTCATCTAATGTCCATATAAGTCATTCTATAACGGATTGGGGACACAAATATTTTTTTTTACCTTCAGCGGCTTACTTGACTGTAGCAAATACATGCAACGACAGCCTTTTACATGTCTATGAACCATTCAGTACCGATGTACGGTTCTATCCCTGCAATTTTAGTGAGGTTTTGCTAGGACCTGGTGAGGTAGCTTCAATATGTTTTATTTTTTTACCTAGATGGGTGGGCTTGTCATCAGCTCACCTTATCTTGCAAACAAGCTGTGGTGGTTTCCTGATTCAGGCTAGGGGGTTCGCTGTTGAGTCCCCATTTGAGATTCGGCCATTAGTAAGCCTGGATATTCCTTCTAGTGGACAACTGAGTAAGAATTTGTCTTTGTTCAATCCTTTTGATGAAACCCTTTATGTGGAGGAAATAACTTCATGGATATCAGTTTCTCTGGGGAACTCTACCCATCATATGAAAGCAGTTTGTAGTATAAAAAGATTCCAGGGGTATAATGGGCACAACTTAGTGCTGAGGATTGGTTGGTCATGAACACTGGTAAATTTGGTTTTCACTTATGGCTATGAGGCCAAACAGTAAGAGGGAGATTAATACTCAAAGCAGTGATTACCTGCAGCCATTTAGTCTTCTCAGTTAAGGGAAGACAAATAATCGGTGAGCAAAAATGATTCAAAGCAAAGCAGCAAGACTGACAACTCTGCAATGCACGATGAAGGTCATCTACCAGGAGGCCCGGGTTACATTTCTATTGCTGCCCACCATTCAGTATCACGAAAGAATGAAGTATTGCCACCCCCTATACCAACTAAAAGTTCAGATTTTGGTGATTCAGTTAAAGGGTACAAGAATGATTTTCGGCTCACTACACTAGGTAACTGTTAGATAAAACTCAAATTCTAATTGGGAATAAGTTTGAATTCCAATAAAATTCTATTTCTATTAGTTAAAGAATTACTTGATAATTAAGTTTATTTAAAGATAAATATTTTTAATGGGTAAGAGTTTTCAGTAAATAGAAACTCTTGATGATCAAGTAATAAAGTTTTATAAATATAAAATGAGTATTAACTTTTAGAATTATGAGAGAGAGTTATGAGATCTTTATACGGGGATAGATTTGTAAGGATGTGAAAAGAATTTATTTGAAAAAACACGAGTTGCATGGGATAAAAGATATTTCATAGGTTATACATTAGGGATCATAAAAATTAGAATTGTTTCAAGGGCTCAAGATTAATATTTGTTTATGATGTTTTGTACCTTTTGTAATTTTTACGTTTATAGTAGATTTTCTTTCTCATCCATAGGTGTAGATAATTGAACTGAACCATGTTAAATATTATCTCTTACATGTGATTTATTTCATATTGATCTTATTTTGGAACTTGTTTCTACTTAAAAAATTTCAACAAATGATATCAGATCTAGGTTGCTAACATCACCTTATGAGCTGGGTATAGAAATTCTCCCCTATGGCCCGATGTGTGAAAATGGGAGATTGTTGAGGTTATCTCACATCAATTATGGAAGAGGATTTATTGTTGTAGATTGTATTTGAGAGATCGAAGATATGTAAAAGAAGATGAGTTGCAACAAGATGTTAGTTGCAAGTGGAGTCAATCGAGTGAAGTTGATTTAGTTGCACATAAGTATTGACCATCTTATTTGAATTAGATGGAGTTAGCACTAATTATATCATGTGTAGTTAGGATTTCTTGAAGGTCAATATAATGGTAGAATTTGTGTTAATGTGGATATTTGTTAGATATTGATTTAAATTTTAATTGAAAATTAGTTTGAATTCCAGTAAAATTCTATTAGTTAATGAATTACTTGATAATTAACTTTATTTTAAGATAAATATTCTTAATGAGTAAGAATTTTTAGTAAATAGAAACTCGTGATGATCAAGTAATAAAGTTTTAGAAATATGGAATGAGTATTAATTCTTAATGGGTAATAGTTTTTAGTAAACAAGAACTCTTGATGGAATCGAACGTGACAGTGCTGCTGGCAATAGTTGAAGCCCTTTCTATTGTGACTAACGCCAATCTGGATCCCTTGCCTGATATCATTATCGAAAGCAACTCCAAAGTTGTTATAGCCTGGCTCAACAAAATGAATGCCCTTGGAAGTATAATGATTGCTCAATAGGCTGTACGATATCTTCGTTAGGATTAAGGACATCACTTTTGTACATGTTTTTAGAGAAGCTAATTACTTTGCAGATTCTCTAGCTAAGATGGGAGTGCACAGATCTTGCAATTTTATAGCTTGGCTGTAACAACTTCTTTTATATGAATAATATTTTTTTAATCTTCCAAAAAAAAATTGGAACTCTTGATGATCAAGTAATGAAGTTTTATAAATATAAAATGAGTATTAATTTTTAGAATTATGAGAAAGAGTTATGAGATTTCTATATGAGAGATAATTTATAGGAATGTGAAAAAAAATTTGTTAGGAAAGACATCGATTGCATGAGATAAAAGATATTTCATAGGTTACACTAGAGAGCATGGAAATTATGATTGTTTTAGGAGCTTGAGATTAGTGTTTATTTATGGTGGTTTATATTCTTTGTAATTTTTACGTGAATTTTTTTCTCATCTATAAATGTAAACAATTGGGTCAAACCACTTAAATATTACTTTTTGCATGTAATTTATTTTGTATTGATCTCATTGTAGAATTTGTTTTTGCTTAAAAAATCTCTTTCCTATTGTTGAACATTCTTTTGAAGAAGATGATGAAGATATTGAACAACAACCAGGTAGCATTAGCTCGAGTATTGATAAGCATTCTATTGCAGAAGATAAAGAAGATTTTCGACGTACCAACCCAGGGCACAGGCCTGGAGTTGGTCATGCCTTTCCAAGAGAAAATTCAGAATCACATGCCTAGACATGTACATGCCCTCGCAGGAAATTTAGGTATCTTTCCTCAGTCTCATAATTGAATCAGAAAGGACCTGGTTTAATATTCATGTAGGACTTGCATGAGTCCTAGGTCTAAAGACAGATTTGAATTCAGCTATAAAAAAAAAAATTGTCCCAAAAGCAAACTGGTTTGATGCTTGTAACTAGTAGCTATTTGTCCATTTGTATGTCACTATGTCTTGTACCATGTGTTACCCTTTTGCAATGTCTTTTTTCAATCATCTTAATAAATTGTTTCTGATAATTAAAAAAAGGGGACATCTACCTATGTGGCGCAGCCGCCAGTTTAATCTTAATTACTCACTTGCAGAGTTTGAGTGTTGTTTATATCAACTGATGAAATCTATCTCTTCCTCCTTTGCTTCTGTATATGTTCTACATTTAATTCAAATAAAGTTTTATGTATATAAATGTACGTAGGTACACACATGTATGTACGTGCATGTATAAATGAGTGCGTGAGTGTGTGAGGGCCATCAAATAAAACATATAGATAAAGCTTTTCCATTCGGGGCAAGAAGAATTCTAAACAATTATAGATTAAGGAACTCCGAAAAAGTGCGAAAGCTAATATTTGGGAAATATAATAGCATTAAGAAATGGAGATGAAAAGGATCCCAGCTGGAGAGGAAGAGCCAATTTAGCTCTTTTTCTTGATTATACTAAGGAGAAAAGGAAAAGTGCCGAAAGTGATCACTTAGTGCACATGACATGAATGCCAAAAAGCCAACTAACTCTGGCCCTTAGTACTACTGTAAATTTCCATTGAGAATTTTTTTTTTTTGAAGCAAGATAGAAGATAACTAGATTAATAAAGCGATAATACAGAGTTCAAAACACAAAAATAAAGTGGCGAAACAGAATGCATCAGCAAAGGTTAAAAATAGGAAGATAGAGCTTGAGTTCTTTGAGCACCAGATTTTGTCAAACCACAAAGGAGTTAAGTTCCCTAGAATTTGAGAAATCAAAGCTAGCAAACTTTTATATGAAATTATTGAGATGCGGAAATCATTTGGTGGACACGACCAGGAGCAAGATTTACTAATTAATTTTTTTTTATTTTCATAAGCTAATTAATATAGTAAGCAGTTAATATATAGGACTTTCAGTCTGTAGACTTTCCTTTTTTGTTGATAGAACAGATTGCCGCAAACTTGCCTGTTTGCTCGTAGAACAAGTCCAAGACCTAAATCAACTTAGGTAATTATTTTTTTCTCTCGTTAACAAGAAGTCCAAGACCTAAATCAACATACCTGTTTCGTCGAACACAGCGACTTAATTAAACCAAGAGGCCTCGAGGCTAGTTCGAGCGCATGCATGCGTAACATAAACTGACTGCGAAGTGTAGGTTTATTTTAGTACTTGGAAGAAAGCATCCGCAAATGTATAAAGTGGAGATTCCCATGGCCTATGTTACGGAGCATCTGACATTTTGTCAGATGTAACTTGTTGGAATTCCGTGTCTCAATACCTTCAATAGACGGTCAAAAACTTTTCCTGCGTGCAGAAGAATGGCCTCATGGATTTTTGGGCCGCGAAAGAATCTAGCAGCTAGTTAATTGCTGACGGGACAAAATTTATGTAAAATTTATTAATTAAAAAAAATAATTTAATAAAATTTTTAATAAAAAATTTAAATTGATAAATTAATAAAATTTAATATAAAAATTAATAATATAAAAAATTATTAAAAAAATTATTTATAATTTAAATTTGATCTATACTTACGACAAAAATTTTATCAATATTTTTATTAAAGATATCTATCTAAAAATATTATCAGAATTTATTAAAATTCTTTAAAATTTTACATATTTAATTTATGTAACAAAATTTTTTAATTTATTAATTTTGATTTTGATTTTTAATTTTAATTTAATTGTTTCTACTATAAAATTTCACAAATTTTACTTAAAATCTTTTATTTAAATATTTTCCTGTCTATTTACATCATTTTTAAATTATTTCCTGAGCTCCGACAAGAAAATCAAAATAAGATGTGGCTTTCAATTTTATTTCATGAAAATAAAATAAAATGACTATCTCTTTAACTCCACCTGCAGCTGGGGTCAAGAGAAAAAAATTAATTTTCCTTTTTTGTTGAAAAAGAATTAGAACATATTGTTTGCTCGATCTCTTAAATTAAGAGAAAATATGTTTTACTTCATAGAAATTTTTTATTTGGAGATTAACATAAAAAATAGATCAATGATAGAATTTGAGTCAAAATCACCTACGTTGAGAAGAACCAACTTACAAATTCAACTAATCTTTAATTTATTGATGAAAATTTGATTTTTAGTTATCAATTTAGTAATATTCTATAAGCAGTGGAAGCTGACATACCGTCTTAACTCTTGGTAGGAAAGATTATTAATGCAAAGGGCTGGAGGCGGACAAACACAAGTAACAAACTGCTGCCCAAACACTTCCTTTACTATTTTTCATTTATATATATATACATGAATGTATTAGGTTCTTCCTTGATACTTGAGACATAAAAAAATGTCTCGCATTTTGCCTTTGGTCCTCACAACCCACATGCTGCACGCTTCTCTTCTCCTCTCTCTGGTTTCCTGCAATTTTTTTTTTCCATTTCCCTAACCTTTGCCCTACAAATGGCATCAAATATAAGATTGGATCCAATCATAGCTTCTTTCATATTTTATATATTTGTATCGTGTTTTATAATAAAATTATGTATTAAAATTTTTATCGATAAAAAAATATAATATATATATTTTTAAATTTATCAAATTTATATATGATTTTTACTAAAATTTTAAATTGTATCACTTTCATATATTCTTTTATATAATTTTTATATTATATTGTCATATCGTATTTTAAATTTTCATATATATTTGCAAGTGTTTTTTAGCTTCTAGATACTTAGCTAATGATAAGTTCACTTTTAAAAGCTACAAAGATACAAAAGAGAGAATGGGTTTAAAAACAGCTAGGATTTCCACATGGAAAGCTTAACACCTTGTCTGAACAAAAACTGTTCATGCTACACAACAAATTAATTAATAAAAGATTCTAAACACAAAATGTTTTATAAACCTTAATGGTGAGGAGCTGGGGAAACTAAGTTAATCAAGTACACCCTGATATATAAAACTCTAATAAATGGTGTATATATCTATACACACACACACACAATCAGACCATTATGTTCATTAATTAATTATCATATTTTTACTTTTTCTGCATGCCGTAAAGTTTGTCTTTTTTTATTCTTAATTGATCTTTTAAGTCTCCAATCCTTATTTACTTAATTGCTTAAATTTTATTGTTACTTTTAAGAATTTGTTTCATATGTATGCCATCTGGACTAATCTTCACTTGGCAACATTGAATAGATTGTTGCTAGTATTAATTAATCCAACACCAAAAAAATATAAGGGTGATTTTGCACTATATCACTCTTTAAATGCTAAGAAGAGACGAAAGGGAGATTAAATAAATAATGAACAGTTGTATGTCCCATGCAAAGTATGTTAGAAAAAATAATAAGAGAATAGAAATAATAGAAAAAAATTTTGGTTTTGAGGCATGAAAAATGTTTTTTTAAAAGATAATTATACCTCTAGAATATAATAAAACCTCAAATTCTCCACTTAAAAGTAATAAAAATGGTTATATTGAAATATCTATTTATAATGAATAAATAGATATAAACTTCTATTTAAATTGTTATGACCTTTGGTATAATGATAACTTTTATAAATAATAATATATTTATATTTAAATAGTTATGATCATTTGTCATATGATAATTATTTTTATTCAAACATAATTATATAAAATATGAATAAAATTAATTTTATTCATCAATAATTAAATCTTTCTATCCAATATGGGATATACCATATTCTAAACATCAACAATCCCAAGTGTTGGTGCTCAATTTTTAACCTTCTATACAAATAAATATTATGAATATAAAAATATATATCTCATTTTAAACCTTCAATTAATGTATATATCATAGAATTCTAAAGAAGCTGATAGTATCTACAGATTAAACCTTAACTTCTAGTGTTGAAATTGAATATATAATACATATAATACTTATTTATTCTTCTCAGAGGTTTATAATTGCTTTAGCACTGTTATAGCAATGTATTTATCCTATATTCATAAATATTTATAAGAGAGATCTCAATTTTTCTTGTTGAAGGGACATCACTTCTATGTTTATATAGGTAAAGTTTTCATTATATCTCCATTACTTTAGATATTTAAATAATAAACTCCATTAAGAGTATAAAAACTCATTCTCCCCATGCAATAGGTCACACTAATTTTTAAAATTTTAATGAAATTTACTAATACTAACTAACACATAACAATAACTTGTTTTTATCCATTAAACTTTGTAATTAGAGGTTACAATTCAAAGTTGGGTTGCCATTATTGGTGTCTAATAGTAAGGGTATAAATCTATTTTATTTGTAGTACTACTAACCAAATATCTTGGAATTCAATTTTATTTTATGATAATTATCCCAATTTGAGATTGAATCTCTAGTATAATTACTTCAAACTAATATATCCAAACATTTCATTTTACATATTATTTATATGCTTTAGACATTGTTGTCCCATTCTTGTTATTTTAATAAATAGATGGTATTGGTTGTGGCTACATCTCTATCTCATTAATATAAAATTTCAATAATTCTATTTCTATGATTTTATCTATTTTAATATAATTACTCTTCTAATACAATTGGATAAAGTTAATGAATAAACCAAACTATTTTAGTCCTTTTAAGATATTTAAGGACTTTTTATGATTTTACTTTCTAAACTTATTAGTTTATATAATTTGCTCATAAAATTATACTAAAATCTTACAATACTATGGTGGTAATTTTTATTTCTTTTGATTCTTATCATCCCCACAATGTGCAAATTTGCATTCTTTTGTTAAAGAATATCCCATTCAATTATCAAGATATCATATATACTTGATCAAGTTGTCATTTTATTTATCTTTTCACTATTTGGTAGTTGTTTTTATTTAAGTAGGATGCCTTTAAATTCACCCTTAGGGAAAGATAGATAGTCAATATTTTATATCTTAATATTTCCTTTTCATAAAAGTTTCAAAACTTTTATTTCAACTCAATATGAGAGTATGCATCAATAAGTATGATCTTAAATATAAACACTCTTAAAACTAGTAAATTCATGTTTTCTATAGTTTCATTTTGAGACTTTCATACCAACTCATGGATACTTATAAAATTATTTCATTATGGACACTAAAACCATATCCATCATGGTTCATATTATTAGAAACAGTTAAAATTTCATTTATAACCATATAATACTATATATTTTGTCCAAATTATAAAATACGTGAAAAATTTTCACCCAACAAATAGAAAACATTTTAATTAGTTACAAAGAATTATATAACTTCTCTAATTGAATTGAAATTATCTTAGATAATGTGTTTGTTTCTTGTCGAAATAATATTATATAAATCAAATAATATGAATCATGCATTATTCTCCTGTCAATAAATGCAATCATGGATATGGACCATAAAATATAATTTTATGATAAGAACATATATATTTGCTTATTTTTTGAAAAGATTTATAAATTCACAAAATTTTTTATGCCTTAAAATAATTCTTGAGAATTTTATCATTTTGATTTTATAACCATGGTCTTACAAAAATATAACAAGGCTATAAAAGATTCATAACCAAAGCTAACAAGTACTCAATATCCATTTTATACTCATGACCATTCAATGCCATGATCAAGAAAATCCACATATAACATACCATAAAATCATGAATCATAAATTAATAATTTAATTTAGAATCAAAAGATTAAAAGAATAGTCAATAAAAAAAGCAAAATTCAATGAGACTCAAGGTCTCTTAAGAATTATTAATTATCAATTCTTTTAGTAGAATATAAAAACTAAAAAGATAATGATAAGAAACTTATCTTATATTTTATTTCACTATGAGACTATTTGGATAATTGAAGCTTTTGTGCTTGTTTCAAAAGTTGATTTTGCCAACTTTGCCAATTTCTTTTCCTTGTACCTTTCTCATGCAAAATATGAATTTCATAATTATCTTTAAATTGTTAGAAAAAATAAATCAGAGAATAGAAATAATAAAAAAGAATTTTAGCTTTGAAAGCGTAAAAAACACTTTCTTAAAAGCAATTATGCCTTTAGGATACAACTAATCCTTAAATTCTTTAATTAGAAGTAGTAAAAATAGTTATATTGAAAAATCTATTTATATTGAATGAACATACATAAACTTTTATTCAAATGGTTGACTTTTTATATAATCATGATCTTCATAAATAATAATATATTTATATTCAAATAATTATGATAATTTATCATATAATAATTATTTTTGTTCAAATATTATTATTTAAAATATAAATAAAATTAATACAAAAATTAATTTTATTTATCAATGATTAAATATTTTTATCTAATATAGAATGTACTATATTTTAAACTACTAACAAAGTACGTCGTGAGAGTGACAATTGTGCGCATGTGAAGAAAGAAGTGAGAATTTTTACTCTTTTATTTAATTTTTGTTCATTGTCCCTCTAAGAAATCCTATTTGTCAGTGTTTGGAAGCCCCATCCGCTTGCTCTCTGATCTTCTATAAATAGCACCCTGGAGGAGGAAGAGGTCTATAGGCAAAGTTGCTAATAGGTGAGTCTTCTTCCTTGTTTGCCATTCTTCAACCAAAGCTTCGCTTAGTTAATTGCTTGGCTATCTTCCCTCCCTTTTCCCACTCATATGTACATTCAAAAAAACGTCGCATTATGGCCCAAAACAAACTAATCTTAATCCTTGTTCTCCTTTTGCTTGTTTTCTTCTTGGAAATTCAGTGCGCTGTAGGAAGGCATTTGATATTTGACCGAAACCACAGTTTTCAAAAAGTCCAAACTTACGGTAGAATCCTAGCAAAGGAAACGGGCACAATTCTTGATCCAAAAATTAATGGTGTTAACATTAATAAAGCAGCTGTTGCCAACAAGCGGTCTCCACCTTCACCACCAAGTGTGGTTATAGGAGAAACCCAAGCCCCGCCACCCAAAATTGTAGACGACTTCAGACTCAAAACTCCTGGCGATAGTCCTGGCGTCGGCCATTCCCTTCAAAACTAGGTTAACAGTTTCTGATGGAGCAGTACTGCTCCATCTCCATGTTAATCTTCGCATTGCAGACAGATGGTATTTTGACATGAATGGCGACAGAAAGTTCTATCCTGGAAAGACTTCAGCTTATTAATTAGTTTGGTTTCTCTATTTGACATGTCTTTGGTTTCAATTTCAGTTTAAGGTACCTTAGGTTTGAGTATTGTTATATGGCGTCTGGGTTTTTCAGGCCCTACTTTTGTATTAACTTTTCATTATTAATAAAAGTTTGGCTTTGCAAAAAAAAAAAAAAAAATGGTTTGAGTATTGTTTGGAAGGTAGAAAATAATCATTTGTATATTGCGTGTTGTACTAATGTAATGCTGAAATCACGAGAGAAAAAAAAAAAACACAAAAACAAAAGGATTGGGCTTTTGGGAGGAGAGAGTCTTGTCGAAGACAAAAGTATTTGTTTATCTACCCAATTAGCGTTTGTAAAAATATTTTGTGAATTAAATTCATGGGTTTATATAGCTCGTTCACTTTATTAGTACTCCATCAGCTTATTGTGAAACTCAAAACAATTTTAAAAGATGACACGTTCATTAGAAATATTTCTTTTCTGCTACGACTGGCATATCTATCAATTACAATATCATTATCTGCACGATTCAGCAGATTGAAGAGCAAAGTGATATAAGGTCGCTTGCCATTCCTTTTTATCTCTAACAATATGAAGTTCCTTATGGTTTGTATTCTGCAACGACTGGCATATCTATCAAACACAAATCTTTTCAGGTCGTTTTGGTAAACAATCTAAGGGCACTCTTTCAAGGCAAATATATAACACCTCAAGTTACTTGACAGAGTAACTTCTTATTCTTTATTTATTTCACTTAAGATGTCTAATTCTTCTAAGTTGCATGCATTCATAATGATTTGAAGTTCCAATGAAGGATTTGGGGTTTCATATTTAGTGTAATCTTTGAAAAATATGAACATTTTCCTTAGTACACAGAAGGAATTAGTGTTACTAAAGCAACAATAAAATTGTATGAAAAGGCTCACTTGTATTGATGAGGTATATACATTTATACAAGAGCAGAACATTCTTACAAAGGAAATAAAATACCAAGGCAATAAAATTAACTCATAAAATAAATATGTACAAGCATGATTCAAGGATCAGCATGATTCATAAATGAGGTTGAATCTGTGATGTTTGCAGAAGCATAATTTATGGATGAGATGAACTCTTTGATTCTTGTCTATTATGCCCTCGTAATATTGCGTTTCTATCAAAAATACAAATCTTGGATCAAAGAAAGGAAAATCTGGACTTGGGTAAAGGCTTTGTAAGTAAATCAGCAAGTTGATTATGGGTAGAGACATGAGCAACAGGAAGTGAACCAGTAGTAACCTTTTCTTGGACAAAATGATAGTCAAGTGCAAGATGCTTCATATGAGAGTGAAAAACAAGATTCGCACAAAGATCGGTGGCACCAATATTATCATAAAGAAGTCAAGATGGCTTTAAAAGAGGTACATGTAATTCATTAAGAAGATTGGTTAGCCATGTAATTTCTCAACGGTTGAAGCTACAGATCGATACTCTGCTTCTATAGAGGAATGACTACAGTACGTTGTTTCTTGAAACACTAAGAGATTGGATTGTTGCAAAGAAAAATAATGTATGCCAATAAGAAAGTATAATCATCTCGATTACCACCAATCAAAATCGAAGTATGTTATGAGAGGCAAGAAAGGGGAGTGCCATAGCGAAAGACCATAGTTGATCATGTGCTTCAAGTAACGAAGAAAGTATTTGGTTATTATCTAATGAAGTTGAGTTACAGAATACATAAATTGAGCCAATTTGTTAATAGCATAGGCAACATTAGTGCATGAAAGAGACAAGTATTGCATACTACTAATGAGACTTCTATATTGAGTGGCATCAACTTTTGTTGAACCACCCTTAATAGACAGTCGAGATGAAGAACTAAGAGGTGTAATAGATTCCTTGATTCTTTCCATGTGAAAATGCTCAAGAAGATCTCGAATGTATTTGTATTGAGATAGGAGAAGTCCATCAAGTGTTGAAATAACCTTAATGCCAAGAAAATAATTAATATGACTAAGATCCTTGATGGAAAATTGGTTGAAAAGAGCAATAATAACTTGGCGAATGAACTCTGAGGAATTTCTTATAATTAACAAATCATCACATAAACTAGAAAATAAACAAGGATGCATTTGTCAGTATAGATAAAAAGAGAAGAGTCTGAATGAGAGAACACAAAGCCAAGATAGAAAATAAAATTCTTGAAAGCAATAAACCAAGCTCGGGGCACTTACTTCAAGCCGTAAAGAGATTTTTGTAAATGACACATGTGATTTGGTTGAGCTGGATCTATAAAGCCAGGGGGTTGCATCATAAAGATCTTTTCATCAAGATGCCCATTAAGAAATGCATTGTTGACATCAAGTTAGTTGATAACCCAACTATGAGAGATAGCAATAAAGAGAACCATTCGGATAGTTGTTAGCTTTATAACAGAACTAAATGTTTCAAATATTTTCTAGTTACGGGTGTTGATGAAAACCTTTGGCAACTAAACAAGCTTTATATCCTGCAATGCTACCATCGGGATTTCATTTGATTTGAAAAACCCATTTACAACCAACAACATTCTGATTATGATCACGAGGGAGCAGTTCCTATATTTTATTTTGAATGAGAACATGAAGTTCATCACACACGGCTTTTCTCCACTTTTTCTCTTTGAGTGCTTGTTTGGTGGTGGTGGGTTCAAAGGTTGGAGATATGAGATGTTTAGTGGCAGTGGGGGTAAAAGGCTTTTTAGGCTTGAAAATATTATATTTGGAATGAGTTTGAATGATGTTGGGCTGTGACGAAAGGTTGTTAGAAGAGGACTCACCAGAAGTGGGTAGCTTATTGGAGGAAGAACCAAGTAATGTTTATTGAGTAGAGTCTAAAATGAGAACTTACACAATAAGTGAAACCTCATATGCTATTAATGGATCAAAATCTGTATGAGACATGGTCATGGATTTTGAGTCAGACTTGGTTGAAGGAAGAGTAAACCTAGCAATTTGAAATACGATACGGTGACACAATATAAAAATGATATGAATAAAGAATAAAAAGATAACACAACTTAAAATTTTAGAAAAACCATAAATAGGTTTAATAAAACTAAAAAATTATATTTTATATTTTTGTATTAACATGAATTGTGACACACAATTTTCGTATAAAATATGACACAAATATAATATTTTACATGATACAGTAACATGAATTATCAGATCTAGAGAAAAGCTGGAGGCATGTGAGATTATGGTAAAGAGATTGGTGATTGCATGGAAAAAAGAGCTAAATTGTAAGATTTTGAATTCCTTGATTGGTGGGATGATAAAAGTTGACATGAATTAAGTGGAGATAAGAGATTTTGGTGGACATGGGCATTAGGTGAGGCATGATTTGTGGGTTACATCCAAGAGATGGTGATGGAATTTTGGATGGAAAATTTGTGAGAATTGGACCAAGAATGGAAGGAGTTGATTAAAAAATAATGAGAGGCATTAAATGTCATAATTTTAATTTTTTTAGGTATGTGTTTAATGAGGAATTTGGTTGAAAAGTCATACTTTTAAAAAAGGGAAAGAAAGCTGACCATGTGTCTAAGGTGTAAGAATTAATTTTGTTACATTCATTGGATGTAGAGAAGGATAAAAACTCACTTTCAACAAATTAGACATGCCAAGAAATATAGAATTTGTGATCTTTAGGCTCAAAACAAATGTATGCATTATGAATATTAGAATATCCAAGAAATGACACGACTTTAAGAGTTGTTCTAATTTATGATTTGTATAAAGACGTAACCATGAATAACACAAGCATCCAAAAATTTGAAGTTTGAAATAATTGGGTGCTGTGAAAAAGATATTCAAATGATGTTTTTTTGTCAATAACAGGTGTAGGGAGCTTATTAATGAGATAAACAGCTACTTCAAAAGTAAAAAACCAAAGAAAAAAAGGTAAGGAATCCTAATGAAGAAAAGTAAAACCTATTTCAATGATGTGTCTATAACGACATTGAGCAAAAGCAATATGTTGTGGAATGTATGGGGAAAAAACTAAATGTTGGATTCCATAGCTTTCTAAAAAGGCTTGATATTTGTAATCAGTATTTTCATGAAAATAGATAGTTTTAATAGTGAAATTAAAGTAATTTTCTACCATACTTTTGAATATGGGAAAAAGTGTAAAGACCTTAAACTTGTAAAATAATAGAAAAAGCCATGAATATTTTGTGAAATGGTCAACAAAAATAATACAATATGAATAGCCATCAATAGATCTAATAGAAGAAGGTCCTTGGATATTAGTGTAGATAAGTTCTAACGAATAATGACTTTTTAAGGAGTAAATGTCGAATGGTAATTTGTGACTTTTATTACACTAGCAAGAATCACAAAAAGAAGACAAAAATGGACTAGACGATATTGGAAAATCATTTTGAGAAATGATACAATGAAGAACTTTGGAGGAAAGATGCCTAAGTCTATCATGCCAATTGTTAAGAGAGACTTTGAATCCCATAAAAGCATAATTTGAGATTGTAAGAACTCTTATAGTGGACTACTTATAGACATTATTCTTGCTCTGCCCTTGTGCGAGAGGTGCCTCCATAGAGAGATCTTTCACACAAAAAGAGAATGGAAAAAAATTCAATAGAGGTGTTATTAATTTTGCAAAATTGAGAAAAAAAAACTAAATTTTGTTTCATAAAAGGAACACAAAGTATATTTGAAAGAGAAAAAGAATGAAAGTGAGTTGAAAACATAGAGTTGCTAGTATATACAATGCATAAACATGTACCATCACCGATAACAATATAATCAGGTCTTTTATAAGGCTGACGAAAAAATAAATTATTGAAATTTAAGGTAACATGATTGAAGGTGCCAGAATCTAGAAGCCAAGTTGAGGAAGAATTATTAGTTGTTGTGGTTAGATTTACAACGGGTGATGCCTTTGAAGAAAAGAATAATTTTTTTGCAGTGTAGTATTGTTTGGTAGTGTGACTCTTTTTCTCACAAAGTTGACAAATCATTGTAGAGTTTTAGTTTGTGTTGTTATTTCCAAATTTGGTAGAGTTGTAGTTGTTATGTTAATTATTGTTGAAATTTGATGAACATTGCCCTTGAAATCCCTTGTTGTTTTTAAATTTTTTCTTACTATTATTGTGTTGGTTGTCATTTTTAGATAATTGAACAGAATTTACAAGAAGATTGCTAAGATTTTTAGAGGTATGAAGTTTCTCATGTTTAAGAAAGGCTTCATATTCAACTAGTTTATCATGAAGCTCATCAAAACTAATTATCGTGTCTCGAGCTTGAATAACAGTAGAAAGTTCTTTAAACTCTGACCCTAAGCCATTAAGGGTGTAAGTAATAAGATACTAATTTCATTGATTGTAGCAAGATAATCAACAACAGGTTGTGTGCCTTAAAAAATAAGAGTAAATTGCTTTGTAAATCACATAGTTCTAGATGAAGAGAGATTAGCATAAAGTTTTGCAAGGCGATTCCAAGCATCAGCAGAAGTTTGATAAGATCTTACCACTGGAATTTCATTTGTGGTTAATGATCTTATAATATCAAAAAATAAAAGCTTATCTTATCTCATCCAGAATATAAATTCTGGGTTTGAAACTTTTTTGCCATCAATTATAATTTCTGTAGGAGGACTTAATTTTATGAGAAGTCATGTAGCAACATTTATGGCAATTAGATTGATTGATTGCAAGCTGTATGGTGATAGTTTGATTGAGGGAGAAAATAGTTGTGCTTTCTTCAACCATGATTGATTTGTGGTAAATAGAACAAATAGTTAGAAAAGAAAAAATACGTTTAAGGATAAATGATGGAGAAACTTGTGAGAGCTAATGATGGCTCTGATACCATAATGCAACAATAAAATTGAATGAAAAGGCTCACTTGTATTGATAGAGGTATATACATATACAAGAGTGGAACATTCTTATGAAAGAAATAAAATACAAAGAAAATAAAATTAACGCATAAAATAAATATATACAAGCATGATTCAAGGATCAACATGATTTATGGATGAGATTGAATTTGTGATGATTGCAGAAACATGATTTATGGATGAGATGAACTCTTGATTCTTGTCTATTAATTACTCTATGCAGATATGTACTACGCAATGGTTTGTACAATGAACATAGACTTCGATATGTTAGGAAAAAAAATTCAAATCCAATCAAGTTAGCGGAAGTATAATCAAATAATCAAGTAGTCATATAAGAGAATAATTAATTAACGTGGTTCGTATATGTGAAGTATTCTGTCAAGCAATACTTAACCAATTTCAAACGAGTCTCTTGTGAGATTTAAATTATTATTCCAATAGATATGTGAAGTATTGCAGTTTCAAGAATAGTTAATAGGAATCAAAAGATCATAGCATGAGACATTCCTTCTACTCGAACCGAAATCTGAAGTCAATTTAACTTTAAACAGAACTGCACAGTTGCATTTTACAGCCTAGCGCGGTAGAGAATCAAATGTTTTTGTTCCCTTGTTGTGACTTTGCAAAGGGTAAAAGAGTTACTATCAGTCTCTCTTCTCAGTATATAAAGCAGTGCTAAAAAAAGATTCAGTGCCAGAGGCTGGGGACTTCCTCAGTTGGAGGAACCAACCACAAAAAAAAAAAAAAAAAGTCCTCCTGCAAGAATATTCTTCATATTCTACTCTAAGTGGAGGGGTTGAGGGGGTTGAGGGATGGCGAATTGGGGCCCATCATTCGCTTCATTTGACTTGATCGACCAAGGCAAATGGATGATTTCTTTAGTGATAAATGTAAGTGGAGGGACCTCTCTTTTGGTTGGTGCATTGACTTTTTGATTAATTATGAGCATGCTGATACATTTACCAAAATCACAAACTATAACCATGCTAATAGGTAAGACAAACAATCGATCACACCAATGACAAAGAGTATCGATTCCTTACACAAGAATGAATTATATAGTTATTTATTATGTTATATAATGAATTTGAACTCACAAATTAGACAACAATGACTTCAAATTTTGCAATCTGATTGCAGCTTGAAGTAGTAGTTCCATAGTTGATTAGGATTATTTTTTCAGTGATCGATACCAGCAGGCTCCACTGTTATATTTTAGTGGAGTATTACATATAATTAAACAATAAATAAAAAAAAAAAACAGTCTCACTCAAAACTTGTCTATAGTACTTTTTGATTTTGTTTACGGTACCTAATAAAACAGCCTAGCTTTTGAGAGTTATGGACGGATCTCTTTTGTTGGTGTGACATACCTTTGATTTTTTTGATGGCGTGACATGTCCTTGAGTTTGGTAAAGAAATAGCTCCCCCCCCCCCCCCCCCCCCCCCAGGGGAGAGAGAGAGAGAGTCAAACCTTTAGTTCAAATTCCATAAAGCTAGTATTGGAGGGTCAAAATTTTTGCATTTAGAAACCTCAAAAAGCAAGATTCATATCAATATCAATTTATGACACTCATATTTGATCAAATTCCGGCTGCCCTATGAACCATCAATTATGAGCCGTGATACTACTTTTTTTTTTTTTTTTCCATTAGTGGAAGCTAAATAGAACCCAGTTTTCTTAATTAAAACATTTTCATCACTATAGTGATTGCAATAGAGATTTGGCTTAACACTGATAAATTGGCGGTATTGTTAGGGCAGGGCCCTTTCATTTTGGTTATTTGTGGAGTAAATCTACTGTCATTTATCAGTTATACTTCTGGCAACAGCTTAACTCGAGGAATATTGGTTGGAAGTGAAAGTTTGGTATAAAACAGGTTAAGTTGGACAGAAATGTTCTCCTCTAGTTCCACTTAATTAATTTTTCTAAGGCTGCTGAAGACTTATGATTTGATTTTGCTAGTCTCATATATAATTACTACATTTTTGTTGGATTGTAACACTACTGCACTAGTAAAGGAATATATTGAGAAATTCATTTTGAACACCTACTGGCACAAATAGGAGATGACGATGCCTTTTGGTTCAATTAATCAACATGATAAGTTGCCATCCATATTTGATACCCAATCAAAAAGCTTACTAATTATGCGCCTGTTAATCGAAAATCTCTGATGGTGATTCAAGAATATTAACCGCATTCAAAGATA
Organism: Durio zibethinus; assembly: GCF_047325235.1. Lineage (NCBI taxonomy): Eukaryota > Viridiplantae > Streptophyta > Magnoliopsida > Malvales > Malvaceae > Durio > Durio zibethinus. The sequence continues at coordinate 19,669,176 of NC_143185.1, forward strand.
TTAAATGTCTAGTTAATTACTTTGGGTTTCCTCCAGGGAACCTTTAACACATTCAGCACAAATATCATTCCACCAATTAAATTGAAACTTGAAAGTTTGCAACTATCATAAACGATGGAGGTTGAACAAAAGAGCTATAGGACAGATGTGTTTCACCTGAATTTCTCCACCAAAAGAGTTCTAAGCTTTGCACAACAGCCATCAGTATATATATAATAATAATACTATTTATGCATTTGCAAGTGGAGAAGTACAGGGGAATCCCTACCTTTTGGGTGCATTTTGGTGGTGGGTAAACCAAAACGGTTTTCTTTTCTAAACTCTAATGTCTGTTACAAAAAATTTGATTAAATAAATTTGCCGTACGTCCTCACCAAATTCAAACGATAATACAACATTTCAGCACTATGAAAGGTCAAGGATCTATCTTCAAGTTTCGATTGATAGCTTTGTTCTTGAAATTAAAAAAAAAAAGTGTTTCGGTAGCCATTTTTTCACCCTGAAGTTCTTATTTTAGTACTATTATTGTTAAGTGGGGCATAGAGAAGAATAACCAGAGATATGTATACAAATTATGGAGGATCTTTTAAAGTTTCCAGAATTCAAAGCATCCATTATTGCAATTGATGCCACACCACTCATTTAGGTTTAGGAAGAATTAGCGGTTAGGATCCTTATAGGGCCCTAATTCCTGACATTATAAATCGCAAAGAAGATCAAACTCACTTCATTAATGTGCTTAGTTATACCTTTTTCCCTCTCATCTCCCTTGATTCTATCTCTAGCAATTTGATCAAATTCCCTCGCGAGACATTCAAGTTATTTCCTACTTAATTATGGAATTGAGAGGCATGCAAAAATGTGCTGTTTTTCTTCTTGCAGCGATTGCCTGCAGCCATTTAGTCTTCTCAGTTGAGGGAAGACAAATAAAATCAGTGAGCAAAAATGATTCAAAGCAAAGCAGCAAGACTAACAACTCCGCAATGCACAATGAAGGTCATCTGCCAGGAGCCCCAGGTTACATTACTAATGCTGCCCACCATTCAGTATCAGGAAAGAAAGAAGTATTGCCACCCCCTATACCAACTAAAGGCTCAGATTTTGGTGATTCAGTTAGAGGGTACAAAAATGATTTTCGGCCCGCTACACCGGGGAGCAGCCCTGGTGTTGGACATTCTTTTGGAGAAGATGATGAAGATATTGGACAACAACCAGGAAGCATTAGCTCGAGTATTGATAAGCATTCTATTGCAGGAGATAAAGAAGATTTCCGACGTACCAACCCAGGGCACAGCCCTGGAGTTGGTCATGCTTTTCCAAGCGAAAATTCATAACCAAATGCCTAGACATGTACATGCCTCCACAGGTAATTTAGGTACATTTCCCTAATCTAATAATTGAATCAGAAAGGACCTGCTTTAATATTCATGTGGGACTTGCATGAGTCCTAGTTATAAAGACAGATTTGAATTCAGCTATAAAAAAAATAATTGTCCAAAAGCAAACTGGTTTGATGCTTGTAACTAGTAGCTATTTGTCCATTTGTATGTCACTATGTCATGTGCCGTGTGTTACTCTTTGCAATGTCTTTTTTCAATCATCTTAATAAATTGTTTCTGATATTTAAAAAAAAACGACATCTGCCCATGTGGCGCAGCCACCATTTTAATCTTAATTACTAGCTTGTAGAGCTCGAGTGTTGTTTATATCAGCTGATGAAATCTCTCTCTTCCTCCTTTGCTTCTGCATATGATCTGCATTTAATTCAAATAAATTTTATGTATATACATGTACGTAGGTACGCGCATGTATGTACGTGCATGTATAAATATGTGCGCTAGTGTGTGAGGGCATCAAATAAAAGACATATATACCTTTTCCATTTGAGGCAAGAAGAATTCTAAACAATTATAGATTAAGGAACTCCGAAGAAGTAGGAAAGCTAATATTTGGGAAATATAATAGCATTAAGAAATGGAGATGAAAAGGGTCCCAGCTGGAAAGGAAGAGCCAATTAAGCTCTTTTTCTTGATTTACTAAGGAGAAAAGGAAGAGTACCGAAAGTGATCACTTAGTGCACGTGACATGAATGCCAAAAACCAACTAGCAATGGCCCTTTGTACTACTGCACATTTCCATGGAGAATTTTTTTTAAAGCAAGACAGAAGATAACTAAATTAATAAAGCGATAATATAGAGTTCAAAACACAAAAACAAAGTAGCAAAACAGAATGCATCAGCAAATGTTAAAAATAGGAAGACAGAGCTTGAGTTCTTTGAGCACCAGATTTTGTCAAGCCACAACGGAGTTAAGTTCCTTAGAATTTGAGAAATGAAAAGCAAACTTTTATGTGAGATTTTTGAAATGCGGAAATCATTTGGTGGACACGACCAGGAGCACGATTTACTAATTAATTTTTTTCATAAGGTAATTAATATAGTAAAAGGTTAAACAGTTAATATAGGACTTTTAATCTGTAAATTTTCCTTATTTGTTGATAAAACAGATTACGGCAAACTGAGGGCTATGTTTTTTCTCGTTAACAAGTCCAAGCCCTAAATCAACTTACAGCGACTTAATTAAGCCAAAAGGCCCCGAGGTTGGTTCCAGCGCATGCATGCGTAACAGAAACTGACAGAAAAAAAGTAGGTATATTTTAGTACTTGGAAGGAAGTAGCCGCAAATCTTTAAAGCGGAGATTCCCATGGAATCTTGTATCCTCAACATTTATTTGCAAACATTCCTCGACATTTGAGGAAAGAAATCAATAATACAGGTAAATCATACGTCTTAACCCCTATAGGCCTCCGGTATGGGCCGTCTGACAACTTGTCAGAAGACAAAAATGGAATCCCCAGGCCCAGGCCCTAACCTGCCAGTGCTACAAATCCTTAAATAAGCGGTCAAAAACTTTTCCATGTGCGATCCCTTTAGGCTTTTAGTAGTATGTACACTTTCACAGTTGTGGCTGAGATTCACTATCGATATTTAAGCTTAAGTTAATAGATTGATTAGCAGAGGGGGGGAAATGGCCTCATAGATTTTTGGGCCACGAAAGAATCTAGGAGCTAGCTAATGGTCGATGTACATCAGTTTTAAATTATTCAGCTAATCTTTAATTTATTGATGTCAAATTGATTTTTAGTTATTAGTTTAATTACTACTACTCTATAAGCAGTGGAAGTTGACATTATGTCTCACCTCTTGGAAGGAAAGATTATTAACGCAAAGGGCTGCAGCTGGACAAACAAAGCAACAAACTGCTGCCCAAACCTTTCTTTATTATCAGCCTCTCGACAAACTGGTACAATGTCTTTTTTTTTTTTTTTGGGTGCAGGTATTAGGCCTTTACAATAACATTTATAAAGAAAGACAAGTCAAGGACGATCAGAGTCAACAGTCGAGAGACAACAAGAATGGAAATTAGAGTTGGTTTCCATTTCAATCAAGATGAAGAGTATGATGGAAAGAAAAGCACACGTGAAGAAAATAATTGCATTAATGCATGGCAAAGAAGATTTAAAGTTTTAACCACATCAAAATATATGAAATGGAATTTGGTACCTATTTTAATTAGGAAAGTGTTGAATTAAGCAATTAAAAGTATACTTAAAGAAAGCACAGGAGCTCAATCAATGTTTTGGCCTTTCGGGTCAAATTAAGATATAATAATTAGCAACTTGTACAAAAATAAGAAATCATCTAAAATATTTAAGGAATCTTCAAACAACCTTGAATGATTCCATAAAATAATCATTTACTATAAAAAAGCATTTTATTTTTTTACGTAAAAAGATATAATTATCTTCAAACAGGGTAATTCATTTAAGAGTTTGATTGAAAAATCCATATTATATCGAAAAATATATTTTATAATTAAAATTTATCATAAAATGTATATTTTAATTATTCGACAATAGCCTTTCAATCGAACTTAAACCTGTTAATCTACACCAAATATATACAAAGTGACAACTAGCAACTACCTTTCAAAAGCAAGGGAGATGCTGTCCTTTTAAGTATTAGTATATAAATTTTATATATTATTAGTGAATAAAATGATGTCATTTCATTAATGAAGTGAATCAAATGATATCATTTTATTAATGAATAAATTTTTAAAAAATATTAATTTTCGTATATTCATTTTAAGAGATGACACTACAATAAATCTGACAATTTGTGACATTTTTTCTAAGTGACGCATTATATTTTGTCACGCAAAGTATGTAATAGGTGACGAAAAATATATTTCGTCACCCTTTTATATTGTTTTGATATTTTATATGATGAGATATAAAATTATCACATGATAATGTCACCAAAATCTTACCGTCAAATTTTACCATCAAATTTATTTGATAGGAAATATTTTTGTGATTTTTTTTATTTTAGGTGACATTATAATTTTGTCACCAATTTAAAATTTTATCTGTGATAATTTTTTTGATAAATTTTAGGTGACGTTATTAATTTTTGTTATAAATTGAACACTTTAGTTAATTATTAACGACATTACAATTTCGTCATGTCAATGTATGGTGGTATATGACGATATTATAAATGTCACAATTTTTTACTGCCAAATTTAATTGGTGAAAAATTTTTTGTGACATTTTTTTTATTTTAAGTGACGTTTAAATTTTGTCAATAATTTAAAAATATATTTGTGGTGAATTTTTTTAATAGATTTTAGTGATGTTATCAATTTTATCATAAATGTAACATTTTAATTAACTATTAATGACATTACAATTTCATCACCTGTATTTTATGGTATTATATGACGATAACATAAATATCACAAACTTTTACTGTCAATTTTATTTGGCAAAAAATTTTTTTATGACATTTTTTTTTATTTTAAGTGACTTTATAAATGTATCACTAATTTAAAATTTTATCGATGACAATGTTTTCTGATAAATTTTAGATGAAGTTATTAATTTTTGTCACAGATTGAATACTTTAGTTAATTATTAATGATATTGTAATTTCGTCACATCAATTTAAATTTTTTGTTAAAGGAAAATTTTTAAATTAAAAAATTATTTTTAAATATATATATTAAATTTTTTTCAAAATACTTTTGGAGGCATTGCCTTTAAGAATTGATGATACTCTACTCATCCATATCTTACCCAGTAATATCCTTACTTAGACATTGATGCTATTGAGATTAAATTTTGTCAATAAACAAGTTCATAATTTTATAATGTATAATTTATTTAGGTAACATTAACATAAAAAATTTATCATAACTGAAATTTTTAAACTTTAACACACTACCAATGTATATAAGATGATAATCGACTATTTTATTTTTATTGCTACTAATAAGGTTGTAATAATGGGATCAGAGGTTGAATCAATATAAATTTAATCGGTAGATTAATTACTAAGCTAATGTCTTTTTATTATCTTTTGCTTTGAAAATGCTTAATTTTATTTAATCAAATGTAATTATAATTTGATCGCCTTGATTTTTGGTTTGACTATAAAGAAATCAAATACTTCATTAACATATGAAACTTTTAATAAACAAAAATAAATCAAATACTTTCTCGAAATCAAATATGATAAATTGTAATTTTTATATAAAAAATTTTAAAAAAGTAAATATTTCCTTGGCATATGACTCTTGAACCTCAACTTGTAACTTTTATATAAAAATTAATTTTAATTCAAGTTTCCCTAAACTTCTAAACTACACTGTTTTAGATATTTTATTAGGTTTTTCACTCTCCCTCCAAAAATCATGCTAACAATCTCCTTTATTGTCATTTTTCCAAACCCATATCTCTTTCAAACTCTCATCTACTCTCCGCAAGCCACCGTCGACCGGTAGCAAATTCAACCGTCGCTGATCAATTAAAAGTGTGCCCAGATTTGTCTTCATCTATTCTATTCTATTCTGTTTGGTATCTTTTCTGTTCTATTTTGTTTTATTTTGTTTGGTATCTTTTCTGTTCTCTATTATGTTGTATTATGTTTGGCTGTAATCCGATCTATAGTAGGGCTGGCTAAGCCATTATCTAATTATAATTAACCCTTGACAGGCCACTCTCCTCTGCTTTTCCCACTGTCGACCGGTAGTAAATTCAACCATCACTAATTGACTAGAAGCTCCCAGGTTTGTCCTCATATATTCTATTCAATTCTGTTTGGTCTCTTTTCTATTCTATTTTGTTCTAGTCCGTTTGGTCTGTTTTCTGTTCTCCATTCTGTTATATTCTATTTGGTTGTAATCCTGTCTATAGCAGGGCTGGCTAAGCCATTATCTGATTATGACTAACCCTTGATAGGCCACTCTCATTTGTTTTCCCCACTGTTGACTGGTAGCAAATTCAGCCATCGTTGATCGACTAGAAGCACGCCTGGGTTTGTCTTCACTTATTCTATTCTATTTTTTTGTTTGGTCTCTTTTCTGTTCTGTTCCGTTTGGTCTCTTGTTTGTTCTATTATGTTCTATTCCATATGGCTAACCAAATTAAGGAAATCAGTATTTATTTTGTGTCTAACCAAATTAATTACCAAATTAAGGAAATCAGTATTTAGTTTGAACCTTGAAGTGAAAGTACAAGTGAGATTTATGAGATTGAGGACGACTACCTGAGTTATATGATCTAATTTGAAATTGTAATTAACATTTTGATATGAATTTATCCTGATTTACAAAATATAACAATACTTGAAAAAATACTATGAATGTTCTCAAAAGAATATCCCAACCATTAAACCTGTTCTGCCACAGTTCTACCAAATATATCATTTTTGATAATGGAGAATGTTCCAGTAATGATGGCTTGCATGGCTATAGCCAGAACAGGCCATCTTATTTTCTCTAAAACAACAATGATGCCTAGACTTAGCATGTAACAGTTTTGAAGATCAAAGGAGATCAGTTTTATCAATGAAGCACCTATCAGGCACAGACACATAGAATCCAAATTACCTTGATAGACAACTGTGAAAAATGTCTAAGATTAGAAAACATAGCTTCTGAGCCTTAAACAATGAGAAGAGAAACATTAAAACAAGGAAACAAATGACTGTCTAGTCAATGCCAAAAGAGATAGTACAGTTTGCACGTTGTTGTACCTGTTATTAAAAGCAGGATCCCAGCCAGTGACCTTTTGGGTCTTGTTCAAAAACTTAGACATGTAATATGGAAAGAGTGCTTGGTAGACATAGGGATTCCAATAAAAAATATTATAACCCCAATTGCACTGATGCATAAAAGCCATGTTATTTGGTCCCGTAATGTTGAGGGCAAACAGGAATAGCAGTATGCTACAAGCAGCTGGGACTTCAACATCTGTAGAATCAATAAACTTTGAAGAAACAGAATATTAAGCACATAAGCAGTGGTTTGAGTTTGAGCTCTCAGAAATATATTATATTTGGCTAGCCTAAACCAACCTTTGCATTATATTTGCATAATCCTAATATAAAAGAAGGCATAAGATATCAACAGATAGTTGACCATAAACAAAACAGTGTGCTAAATACTGCTTATCTATATATAGTTTAAATTTGAATATATTGAAAGAGTGTTAGAATTTAGTTTCTTATAAATCGTTAAATTTGATATGTTTATTTGAAACAATCCAAAAAGAAAGTATTGAGAAATCTAACACAATATATGGAGGAAATTGTTGACTTGTTCAGGACATTTGGGTTCTGAATGGCACCTAAATTGAAATTCATAAAAAGGTTTTTTAAACTTTATTTACGTATTCAACTATCACTTTTTTTTAAGTCAAATCAAAATTTAAATTGAATAATTTCAAGTTAGGTTTTAGGATTTTAATTTATTTTGATTTGAATAAAACATATTTGCATTTTTAATTTTTAATTTTTTTAAAATCAAATCGAATTGAATTGGTTGTGTTCAAAAAAATTGTACAAATTTTTTTAATTAATTTTATCATCTCGAATGGAGCATCAGTTCAACTATTTTTGACTCTTATTGCTAGAAAAGAAATTTTATGGATTTTTGTTGGAATTTTGGACTGCATGAAGAGAGTACAGTACATATTTTTTGAAGAGCCCAGTCCAAGTTTTTCTTTATTCCAGGGGAAAATTATCTAGTCCTGATAGGCCCAGCTTAATTTTTCCAATCGTCCCCAACTAGAGATCCGAGTTTTTCTTTATCTATCTGTTGCATTATATTTGCATTATATAATTCTCAAATATATTATATTTGCATGTTTAAGCATAAAGTTCTTCAGTTAACACTTCCTTATTTGGTTTTGTTTCAGATTGCCTGGGCAAGCTAATTTTAGTGAAAATATTAAACATCAATATATTGATATTCTTTCATTCTTTTTGAAATGAAGATGAGGTGTGAGACAAATGCAAGAGTTAGAAAAAATGTCAAGTTAACCCATAACCAAGGATCGACGGCTTTTGTGGCTAGTCGTTATTCCATGGTAAGTTTTTAAGTTTAAAAATATTGTTCAACACCATTGTTTTCTATTTAAATACTTTTTTTGTCACAAACACTTTTATTGTATATACAATTTTGTAGCGCAAGGATGATGAAGAATCTAATATGATGAATTTTTTCAAGACAACTCATTACTCAGAAAATAAAGGATGGTCAACACCTGAAGTTCAAGCAGCCTATGTAAGAAATTTCAAATTAAGAGTTATAATTTTATTGTTGTAGTATGGTTCTTTGAGTTAACCAAGAATTTAATTAAATGCTAGGAAAAAATGGTGGAGTTACAATCAGTTCCTACTGAAGAAGGAACATAACCTAAAACTGTTGATGCTATAGTGGATGAAATGCTTGGTACGAGGTCGAGATACATTAAAGGACTTGGATATATGCCTAAACCTAATGCTAAAACCTTATCTACAAGTGCTGCAAAATTAGAAGAAAGCCTTAAAAAGACACAGGAAGAACTTCAGCAATATAAGTCAACTTTTGGATTTTTTCAAGCTCAAATTAAAGCTATGACAACTGCTTTAGCAGCTGTTGGAATTCAAGTACCCATCCCCCAATTTTCAGGTATATACTTGATTTTGTTGTGGTTGTGATGTTGCAAGCATTATATATCCAGCTGGTGGTGCTTTTTGGTACATTGATTCTGTTGTGGTTGTGATACTGCAAGCATTATATATCTAGGCTTTCTTTGATACCTAATTCAAAAGTGAGAATTGGTACTTTTTTTATCACTCAATTTTTAAAAATCATTTGATATTTCTTTTTTGGCTAAGTCTTTATAAAGTTTACTCGTCAATTTCAAAGTTACAAAAACTCTCACAGTTCTACTACAAATTTCACTTTCTAACAAGTTACAACTATATCTATGAAAGGAAAGTTTCATCTCCAAATTCTCTATCAAAGGGCCCTTGCTCGATTGTTGTGATTCTTGATTTGATGCGGCTGCCTATGCTATATCTTTATGTTTTTGCTTTATTTGTTTGCACGTTTATATCTTAGTTTAAGTTATTATTACAACTTCTGCTTTTCTGTCTTGATTTGGATGAGAAAACGTCATTCTTGTGATGGAAGATATATCAAACTATGATAATGACATAGGCTCCTTAAAAGCAGGTGCAATTGTAATTTTCTTATGATTTATCCAAATTGATTCAAAAATAGGCTTCAGGTAATAATGATTACTTGTTTTAACATAAGCCACTCATCTTTTGTCTATTTCCTATGATTAGTATCAACATTGCAGATTGAGAAATTTACTTGTCATTTTTTTTGACTAAGTTTTATTCTTTAATATAGGCTTTATTTAAAAATTTCATATGTATAAAATGGATTAGCTTATTTTTTATATTAGTTTTGATTTTATTGTGTGTATTGTGATTTGTTTTTATATTTGTTATTATTTATTTATTGTAGCTTCAAGTAATACAAACTCACCATCAATACAATCACCCTCGACATAAGATTTGGATTGAGAGCTAGAAGACAAGATTTCGATGACTATGTATTTCATAGTTATGACTTTTTGTTTTTTATACAATATTATTTTTATATGATTTTAGGGTAGACTTTAAAGAATATAATACATTTAAAAACCAATTTAAATATTTGGTGAATTTGCAAGAACATTACATTAGATTATTCCACAAAAATGTTTTTATTTATAGTATTTAATAACGTTAATTATATTATCAATACTCTAATGATTTATCTTTTGTCACTAATATATCAAATTTAATTATTTATTTTGTGACGATTATAGCCTTTAATGATATTTTTTCATAAATAGTTAATGAAAACCAACGCCACCTAAAAATAGGTATAATGTGACGTTTGATTTTAATGTTATGTTTGACATTATCTTACAACTAATTGTGACAATAATTATGTTTTTAATACTATGAAGATTTTGTGATGATTATAACTTTCACTAACATTCTTTTTTATAAATAGTTGAAGAAAATTAACGTCATATAAAAAAAAAGCATAAAGTGACATTTGATTTTAATATCACATTTGATATCATCTTATAATTATTTGTGACGATAATTATGTCACCAATATTATGACGATTTACTTTTTGTCATTAATATATAAGATTTTATCATTTATTTAGTGATGATTATAGCCTTTAATGACATTTTAGTTTATAAATAGTTGATGAAAACTAACGTCACAAAACTTAACACATAAAGTAACGTTTGATTTTATTGTTACAGTAGACATTATCTTATAATCATTGGTGATAATAATTTTATCACTAATACTGCAACGATTTACTTTTCGTCATTAATATAACTGATATTTTTTTATTTTTTGTGATGAATATGGCCTTCGATGATTTTTTTTTTTTTTTATAAATAGCTGACGAAAACTAACGTCACAAAAAAAAAGCATAGGATGACATTTTATTTTATTGTCATTGTAGATTCACTATAGGTGACGATATTTTATTATCGTCATATTAGATCTTTAGCGACAGTGCAAACGTGACGAATGTCGTGACGTTTAATTTTTTGTCATGAAATATATAAGGTGACAAAAAATAAATATTTAGTGACATTTTTTTATGCAAATTTATTGTAGTGTGATATTTGTTTATTAATGAAGTGATATCATTGATTTATTAATAATATATAAAATTTCCGTACTAATAATATATTAAATATAATTGAACACCAGGACGAGCCAATTATACCTTTTTAAAGACAGGAATGGCTGTAACGGATTTATTAGGCCTCTGGTTGTAAAGTACTTGATTAGTCCCGCAGCCTTTAGCAATATGAAGGTCTAAACTGCAAGAACCAGCCAAATAAATAATGTCGGTTGGTGGAAGTGTTAATGGGCAGGCGCTTGAGAGTTGAGAGGAATAAGGCTAAGTACAAATCACGCCCATTTTTTATAACCCTGGATAGCTTTTGCCACCTTTGAGCCCTTTGAAAGATAAAACGGATTGTGAAGGATTTGAAAATCATTTGTGGTTGACAACCAGAGTCCATAGAGAACTAATTACCGATGATCTTGCCTTTCTGTTTGAGATATATATATATATATATATAGAGAGAGAGAGAGAGAGAGAGAGAGTCCTAGGTTTTGTCAGCCTTTTAGATCTATATGGTCAGATGTATGTGAAATATGCGCGAGATTTAGTGTACTTGCTCAAGCATATATTAAGCATGTCATCATTGTGCAAGCGTGAGTAGAATATTTGATTATCGATTAATTATTCGATAAAAAAATTAAATTATTCGATAATCTGACTATTTAATTTTCATATAAAATAAATAATCATAAATTTATTAATAATTTGAAATGCAGGATTGTGGAACAAAATAACCTCACACTTACTTAAATAGTATTTTTAAGAAACTCAAATTTTAATTTTGGTTTATACTTTAAAAGAAATTCAAATCTTAATACCTATATCTTTTTCTTTTATTTCAATTGATTCAAGTCATGTCCTCTTATATATATAATATTACCCTTAATTTACTCTTAAAGAATTTGGTCAATATATGCTGAACAAAGCAATAATTAAATGTCTTTGGTTTTTTTTTTTTTATAATTGTTTGTTTTATTTATTAATATGGCTTTGTTCTACATATCGAACAAAAAGTAGTATAGTAATAGTTAATTTTGTTGGTGGCACATTATAGTTAGAGTTAATTATTATATTATTGCACTTGGATTGATTTCTCTTTAATTTTCCAAAGAAGAAATAGTTGGTCTCATTGGACCATATTGAGGCAAGAAGAATATTGAGAACAAGGCGTAGCTAAGATGCGTGTTAACTTTTCTGTTAATGAGAGGTTGGGCTTAAACATTAAATATAAGCCGTTCAATGTGTACTTTTTCTTTTGATTTTTTTATTTAGTGGTGTGGAGCCTTTCACATCCCTCAGTCGCTTAAAATCTTCATTAATTCTACAACTTGCCAGTCAAGGCTTTAAATACCACAGTCCTCGTTAAACCCTTAAGAACTTAAGCATCTACTAAGGGTAGGCTGTCCTTGTTTGTATTCCCTCGGTCCTTAATTGCTATAGCAGCTTTGTTTTCCTTCGCATAATATGGTAAGCTTCAGGCTCAAAAATGTCTGTCTTCTCCTCCTTGTTTTGATTATCTGTCAAGAAATATTTCTGTATGATGTTGAAGGAAGGCATTTGAGGAGTAAGTCGTGCAAGAAATGCTCAAGGCAACAAGATCACAACACTTTGAAGATACCAAAGAATGGAAATCATAGCATTGGTTCAGGCCAGGAGAAGACCAGCGAAGTGAAAGATGATGATGATTTTCGACCCACAGGACCGGATCACAGTCCGGGTGTCGGTCAATCCATCAAAAATTGAACTTTTTTTTTTTCTTTTTCCTACTTTTTTTTTCACCCTGATTCGCCCAACTATGGCTATCTATATATCTTTGTTCACTCCATCATGAGTGTGGCTGAAGATAGATTGATTAAATGTAATATTAAATAAGTGAAAATCGATTTTCCTTTCTTATTCTATTGAAAATTAGATAATTTATTCATCCACAGCTTTCTTATATTTTATCATTTTCATGCAATTAATTAGAACCATTTCAATTCTTTTTTGGTAGTTTAAGAGATAACATAATTTACAGCACCTCCAATTTTTTTTCATCTCAAGTTACAACTTATTTTGTGCTAAAATTAGTAGAATGACGTCCACTAATGTTGATTGCAAGTAGTTTGAAATATAAACTACAGTTAACTATTAATATCTCTCCGTATTAAAATTTCCAAAAAAAGGAGTGCATATATGCAATATCTTATCCCATATTAAAAAGGATAGATCAATTACTCAAGAAAAAAAAGGGATAGATCAATTAGATGTACAATAAGAATTTTAGTCAATTTCAGATTTTGGGAGAAGAATTTGTCAATTGCTTTTTTAACAAGTCAAAGAGAGTTGAAGCACATGGCGGTGACGATCTTCATTAATAACCTTCCTCAGAGACTCCATTGGAGATGGCTAGAAAAGTAATGCAGCAAATATGAGAGAGTTCTTGATGTTTTTATCCCACAGAAAATGAGTAAAAGCGGTAGAAGAATAGGTTTTGTAAGATTTCCCACTAGAGAGGAAGCGAAAAGGGCAATATGGAATCTCAATGGTAGGAGGCTGATGAACCATACGATTAGAGTGAACTTGGCTAGGTTTAACCCCGGAATTTCGTACTGGAAGAAATCAAGCAAAGTGGATGTTGAAAAGGGAGCAAGAGTAGATTCTCAGAAACAAGATAGAAGGGCACAAGGCATAAACTACAGAATGGATTATAATACAGGGAGACAAAGGTATAATATAGATGAAAGGAACAAAACAGGAAGAACATATCTACAAGCTTTAGTTGAGAAGGAGAACTTGGTTGCAGAGGAATCAAATCTCACAAAACAAAAGGTTCCTGTCCAATCAACAGGTGAAAAAGAGGCAAGAGAATGTATTGGCAGGATCGACGAGGAGTTGCTCCATTGGTTAGAAAGAAGTGTTACAAGCTTCAGCAAGGAGTTATTAAAGGAAGATGGTTTATTGGATATGAAAAGAAAAATAGGGCAGGAAGGAAGCATCACCTAAGGAAAACATATGATTACTCATTCCTTTAATACTTTTGAAGAAAACGAAACATTTGAAGCTTTGAAAGAAAGGAAATGAGAGGTATAACTCAACTGGTTCGTAAGGATTGAGCCATGGTCAGCAAAAGCTATTCCAAGAAGAAGAGGTCCATAGTAACGTGTTATGGAATTCCCTTTCATGCATGATCCATTGAGACGTTTCAGAGTATTACCCAGGATTGTGGTGAGTTTGTTTTTTTGGCTAAGGATTCAATGAAATTGCATTCACTTGATGGGGGCCATATGTTCATCATTACTGAGTACGTAATAGAATTAAACGAAAGAGTTAAGTTGAAAGTGGGTGAAGTATCATTCCCAGTCGTGCTATCAGAAAGAAAAAAGGGTGACAATAATCCAAGGAGGTGGCAGGACGAAAACAGTCAATGGCCTGATATGGTGCAAAGTCGGCGTGAGAATGGAGAAGAAGAATCTTGGGAGAAAGTCGAAGAGTCAGATACAAAAAAAAAAAAAAAGAGGAAGATAAACAGACGGGGAACAAGAATAATGAATACTCTGGAAACTTGGAAATAACCTCGGGAATTGTAAAGAACCAGAAGAGTGTGAACTGACAGCAAAGAAAAATGGAGAATGGTCAGAAAAGGTTGGTGAGACGCAGCCATGAGATTGGTAATGGGAATTTCAAATATTAATCTTGATTTTCATCAGAGTAATACAGGAGAGGAGACAAGTAATAATGAGAAGGCACTTGGTGGAAACTAGTGACCTTGTTAGATAGGACATTCTAAGGAGCATAGAAGGTATGGGCCTTGCAAACATTGGACTGACCCCAAACTATTCACTAATTGTGGAATCAGATTCAGATAAGACAAAGGAGAAAGGAAATAAAAGGATATCTGCTCGAGGGCCACGGAATGGAAGTTTTATGAGGAAATTCAAGATAAACTGACTGGAAAAATAAATAGGAAAGAAAGAAAAATGGGTAAGAAAAGCAGTACGGGAAAAATTGGAGCAAGTCGACAAGGGACAAGTGAACGAGTGGTGAATGAATCACTGTCAGATGGAGACTTCATTGATAGAAACAAGGAAATGATAAACAGAATGGTGGAAAAAGATCTACGAAAAGAAGCGGAGGCAATCTGGGCAATCGGAAGGCAATTGGGTATTGCAGCACTGGGGAACGAAGAAGAGGTGGTCAGGAAACTACAACAAATGGAGGAAATAGCTCACCAACAAAATTAACTGGGTAATTATCTGAACCAATCTTTTTTTCTCTTTGATTGCAAATTAGTTGTGGTAGTTGTGGGAAACAATAAGATTACTATTTGAAGTGAAGTGAAAAAAGGTGGTTTTGGTTTCAATTTGGGTTTTGAAGAGGCAGTGATATTGCGGTACTAGATTAATAGGGGCAATCATTGGGAAGTAGAGATGAGGATTATTTCTTGGAATATTAGAGGTATGTCTGGAGAGATGAAAACCCAAACAGTTAGAAGACTAATAAGGGAATTGAATGCGGAGATGATGCTTTTGTAGGAAACTAAGTTAGAATTGTATGATAATAGGAAAATTGAGAATCTCTGGCTGAATGGAAATGTGGAGTAGGTAGAAAAACCAGCAGAAGGTAGATCAGGAAGAATTACTGATAATATGGAATAAACAATTTTTTATTAAGAATTCTGTAATGATAAAGGAGAGATTTATTATAATAAAAGGAAAATGGGTATATCAAAATTTTGAAGCAAGTATAGCAAATGTTTATGCTCCTTGTGGCCGGAGGGTAAAAGGAGATTGTGGAGGAAGTTATTAGAGATCAAAGCAGACGTGGAAGGGAATTGGTGTATAGCAGGGGATTTCAATACAACAAAAAGTCAGGAGAAAAGGAGGGGATGTGTTTATGAAGGGATTGGAATTGAGGAATTTAACGAATTTATGTAAGTAGGGGAGCTAATTAATTTGCCATCGAACGACAAGAAATTTATTTGGTATGGGGCAAGATTGAAAAGAAGCAGGTTAGATCGGCTCTTGGTCACGGCAGATTGGTTATTACGCTTTGAGGAGATAAACCAAATAGCTCTGAAAAGATCTCTATCAGATCATTGTCCAGTTTTACTATCATCTGACAAGGTGGATTGGGGACCTAGACCTTCTAAGTTTCTAGACTATTGGCTGACTTTGGTAAGGTGGCATCGGAAATGTGGAATTCTTTGGAATTTAGGGGCAAGCCGGGATTTAGACTGAGAGTAAAGTTAAATAGGCTAAAAGGTTTTTTGAAACAATGGAACAGAAAAGTATTGATAGATAAATTTGTATGTTTATAAATAGGTGAAATTTTTATAGTTAATTATAAAAAAAAAAGATGTAAGAGAGTCGTAAAGTTTTATGAGATAGATATCTCATAAGATTATTGAAGATTTATTTTTTATGAATGTATATATTTGAATGTTTGTGAGTAGACTAAAGAAGACTGAGAAGGTATAAATATGTGTTTGTTTGGATTGAGAATACTTCATAAGATTAGAAGAGATTGAGAGATCTATGGGCATTAATTGTGAATGCTTGATTTAATGTTTATTTGTAATTCTATACAGTTAGTAAATTTTTTTTTTATCCTTGAATGTAAATTGATTGAGCCAAAATACATTAAATTTCTTTTTTTATGTGATTAATTGATTATTTAATTATATTTTCACTGATATAAATATTTGATTAATTAAAGTTTTTTAACCTAACATATAATATATAGTATCAAAGCTGTTATAACCCTTAACAAAATTATCATAAACAATGGAGGTTGAACAAAAGAGCTACAAGACAGATGTGTTACACTTGAATTTCTCCCCCAAAAGAGTTCTAAGCTTTGCACAACAGCCATCGGTATATAATAATACTATTTATGCATTTGCAAGTAGAGAAGCACAGGGGAATCCGAATTCAAACGATAAAGGAACATTTCGGCACTATGAACGATCAAGGATCGAGCTTCCAGTTTCAATTGATAGCTTTGTTCTTGAAAATTTAAAAAAAAAAAAAAAAATGGTGTTGAGGTAGCCATTTTTTCACCATGAAGTTCTTATTTTAGTACTTTTATTGTTAAGTGGGGCATAGAGAAGAATCTTTTAAAGTTTGTAGAGTTCAAACCATCCATTATTGAAACAATGAGACCAATACCCTTTTCTCTATTTTCTTCCCTACTAAGGTGGAAATCACTCAAAAGCAATAATGATAG
This sequence comes from Durio zibethinus, assembly GCF_047325235.1. Classification (NCBI taxonomy): domain Eukaryota; kingdom Viridiplantae; phylum Streptophyta; class Magnoliopsida; order Malvales; family Malvaceae; genus Durio; species Durio zibethinus. The sequence continues at coordinate 19,686,438 of NC_143185.1, forward strand.
GCAATCCAATGTGACTTTTGGTTATGATAATTGGTGTAGGTATATTACAAAGATCAGAGTTACTTTGGTTTCGTAAAAGTAAGTAATTATAATGATAAAATAAAAATATAAGTTAAGTTCTGGCACTCTCACGTTCATTCAAGACTGTTGCTTTCCGTTTCAAGTAAAGTACCAAAAAAAAAAAAAGGACACGTCCCTTCTAAACATGCTTTTGTCCTTGTTCGGAACGTTCTTCTTTTAACCCTACGCCCGTTTTGGTCAATTCCTCAACACTTGCATTTCATCCCCCAATTACTAGCGTCAATTTTGTCTTGTTCAATGTGGTTGACACATCCCTCCCTTAGCTAACTATCTCTCTCTTCTTTTCCGTACTCTTCATTCTCTTCACTTTTCGTCTAAAAGAAAAAAATCTTTCATTTGGCAATCCAAAAATTTTCCATCAAAAAAGAAAGAAAAACCAAAATTACAAAATACCCTTCATCACTGCCAAGCAGTGCCGTGGCACGGTGGGGCAACCATTTGCCCCACCACCTCCACCACCCAAAAATATAAAGAAGTATAAAAATCTAGGTTCCACTCAATACCCCATTTTAATTTCTCAGTAGACGGGAGCTAGTTTTTACAGTTATAAGCAGACAATGTTGGAGAAATTTTGATTCCAAACTTTACAGCTCGGAGTAGCAATACTTTATGCATGTAAAAAGAAGAAACGAAATCATAACTGTAATGTAATGTGGTAGATGTATTGATTTGGTTTCGCCTTTCTTTTGCTAATCTGTTTGTGTCTGTGTCCATATCTCGTCGCTAGTGTGCTAACCGTTGAATTTTCATCAAGATTCTTTTGTTTCATATTCTTTCTCTGTTTATAAGAAGCTTTTGATCAAACTCACTTCATTAATGTGCTTAGTTATACCTACTTCCCTGTCATCTCTCTCAATCCTATCTCTGGCAATTTGATTAAATTCCCTTGAGAGACATTCAAGTTATTTCCTACTTAATTATGGAATTCAGAGGCATGCATAAATGTGCTGCTTTTCTTCTTGCAGTGATTGCTTGCAGCTATTTGGTCTTCTCGGTTTAGGGAAGACACATAAAATCAGTGAGCACAAATGATTCAAAGCAAAGTAGCAAGATTGACAACTCTGCAATGCACACTGAAGATCATCAGCTAGGAGCCCAAAGTTAATTACATTCCTAATGCTGCCCACCGTTCAGTATCAGGAAACAAAGAAGTATTGCCACCCCCTATACCAACTAAAAGCTCAGATTTTGGTGATTCAGTTAGAGGGTACAAAAATGATTTTCGGCCCATTACACCACGGAACAGCCCTGGTGTTGGACATTCATTTGAAGAATATGATGAAGATATTGAACGTACAAAAGCGGAAGCATTAGCTCGAGTAATGATAAACATTCTATTGCAGGAGATAAAGAAGATTTCCGACGTACCAACCAGGGCACAGCCCTGGAGTTGGTCATGCTTTTCCAAGCCAAACCAAATGCCTGGACATGTAAATGCCCCCACAGGTAATTTAGGTGTATTTCCTAAATCTCATAATTGGATCCGAAAGGACCTGGTTTAATATTCATGTAGGACTTGCATGAGTCCTAGGTGTAAAGACAGAGATTCAAATTCAGCTGTAAAAAAAAAAAATAATAATAATTGTCCCAAAAGCAAACTGGTTTGATGCTTGCAACTAGAAGTTATTTATCCATGTGTATTTCACCATGTCATGTACTGTGCATTACTCTTTGAAATGTCTTCTTTCAATTATCTTAGTAAATTAATAAATTGTTTCTGATATTTTAACAAATAAAAAAGGACCGCCGCCCATGTGGAGCAGCCGCCATTTTAATCTTAATTACTCACTTGCAGAGCTTGACTGTTGTTTATATCAACAGATGAAATCTCTCCTTTCCTCCGCTGCTTCTGCGTATGATTGCATTTAATTCAAAAAAGTTTTATGCATATATATGTACGTATTCACGTGCATGTATGTACGCACATGTAGGGATTCAAATAAAGGTTTAATAACGGAATAATGGAATAATGGTAGTAAAATTATGATAGTATCATCCTCCGCCACCGTTATTAGATCAAAAGCGGTTGAAAAATTCATTCAAAGCAAAAACGAAAAGTAACGGTCGTAAAATAACAGCGTAACAGACAACAGCGACAATCTATTTTTTTACTCACGAATCTAATAGTTTAAGAAAAAAATAAAACTTTAAGTCTGTAGAATAAAACAATAAGCCTGCAAAAATAAAAGTAAAAGCCAAAGCAAAAAATAAAGCTCATAATCTCAGATCTTTATCATCAAAATAAATTTAAAAACGAGTTAGAAAACAAATCAATTATTTCAAGTTTCAACCCTTCAATCGGTATTTTCAACATTCAAATTCAAATCAACCTCAAGTTTTCAATCAACATTCAAGATCAAATAAGGTAAGAAAAGAAAGTTAAATTACTTTTTTTTTTTGTAAAATTTTTGTAAAATGATCTGTTGTGAGAATTTGAAAGACGAACGAGATATACGTAGATGCTAGACAAGTCAGCAAGCGATAATGATAAAGGGATGCGAGAGAAAATGAGAGATGAAAAAAAAAAGATAAGAAAAAAATTATGGAAAGTCAAAGAAGGCAGCACGAAGAAGAAGATAAACAAAAGAGAGTATTAACGTTTTTAGAAGGGTCTGCCGTTTGCTAGAAAGAATTAAACAAATTTGGGATATTATGCACGTGGGGAGAGATTGGATGGGGTGGGGAGGGATTGGGTGTGATGAGGCATTAGGGGGAAGGTGGGGAGGGATTGAGTGTGGTGGGATGTTGGGGGAAGGTGGAGAGGGATTGGATAGAGGAAGGGAGGGATTGGGTGTGGTGGGGTGTTTGGAGGGTGGGATTGAAATTTTTTATTTAATTTTGTAATTAATTTTTGAAAATTTTTTAGATAAAATTTAATTAGTGGTTTTCAAAATTTATAATTAAAAAAAAAAAAGAGATTAATAATTTAATATAATATATAGAGATTTAAAATGAAAAATTTTGATAAATTTTTTTGTATAAGTTAGATGAAAAATAATTAAAATCAAATATTATATTTTGATTGTGTTATATATTAATTTATAATTTTGTATCTGAATTTTAATATTTTTTTTGTTATTTTGATATTTATATTATTGCCAATTCTTTTGATATTAAATTAATTCTTGTTATTTTTGTGTATTTATTGAAGATTATGTTTATTATATAATTATTAAAAATTGCTTGTGATAAAAAAAATTTATATCAATTAGTGTATCAAAAAAATTAAGTTACTTAACAAATTTAGCATTTTATGATCTATTACTCTTATTAAGATTAAAAACTAAAAAATAAAAAATATAGGTTTGAAAATTTTATTAAAATATAAGTTTGAAAACTTTTAATTTTTGAAAATTTTTTAGATAAAATCTAATTAGAGGGATTAAAGATTTATAATTAAAAAAATTAATAGATTAATAATTTAATATGATATACAGAGATAATGTACCCTCCACAATAAATGTATCATCCTCAAATATATCATCCACCTCAAATGTATCAAGAACAAAGGTCTCAGGAATGGAAATGGAGTTAATTTGACTCTCAAAGTGAAGATAAAGAATCTGATCCTCCTCATCATTCTACTATGTGATAAAATTTGAAATATATATCAATAATTATAGTTGATGGAATTTGAAATTATTATATTTTTAAGTTTGTAATTTTATTAAATTAAATGTTTGGTATTTAACATATTATGTTTTGTTAATATTTAATTTGTCTAGAATTAATATTGAATATGAACTTGGCCAAGACAAATTTTATGGATAAACCAAATATGAATGCTTTTTATAATCTAAATAAAATTATGAATAATTTTTTTAGAAAACAAAAAACATAGAGTGTCATAAACTATTTTTAAAATCATTGAATAAGAGTTTTTATAATTATAATTATTACATTTTATAACAAATTATGTAAAAAAAAAATTCACGACCGTGATAACCGTAGTGACTGTAATTATTTTCGTTATATCTGAAAATGCGACAAATACTACGCGATCGAAAATGTGATCGCGACCGTTATTTAAATCCTTGCACGCATGTATAAATGAGTGCACGAGTGTGTGAGGGCCATCAAATAAAACATATATATAAAGCTTTTCCATTTGGAGCAAGAAGAATTCTAAACAATTATAGATTAAGGAACTCCGAAAAAGTATGAAAGCTAATGTCACGCCCCGAATCGAGACATAACACGGCTATATTACCTTAAAGTAAAACCTCAAAGCAATACGAAGCCTAATCCATAACCATTGAAAAACTCTCATTTTGTAAAAAAATTCTCATTAAGTAACATAGCTAGATAACAAGTCTCCAAAGGTTCAAAGTAGAGTATTACAACTAAAATAAACAATACTTCATAAAATCCTATATTTCTAAGTAGTTCTCCAATGCTCGATTCTTCTAGCTTTTCTCAAGCTAATCATACTTATCATTCATAACATCTGTAAAAGAAAAGAAAATAAGGAATGAGCAAACCACAGCTCAGTATGTAAAGGCTCACACACCTTACTGGATTAAACATCGTTTCATACATGTCATATAGATCATTCAAAACGTTCATCAAATCATAATGTTAAAACATCTCAACATCATTGTTCTGTCAAACATTTCGTAAATTCATAAATCATTGTAAAATATGTTATCATTCAAATATCGAAGGTAAACCAAATCATGGATCAATCATTAAAAATCATCGTAAATCATCATTATCATAAATCATCATTATTAATCAAATCGTTATCATTCAAATCGTTAGCTACGGTCACTGCTATAACCCGTGACATTGGTCGTATCGACAATTTCATTCTCATGATCATTGCTAACTATTATAACCCGTTACCCAGGGCTTACGCTAACTACTATTACCCGTTAGCCAGGGTCGTATGATCATATCTTTGCTAACTACTATTACCCGTTAGCCAGGGTCGTAGAACTAGTTCTGGTGTCGATGATCCCACTTCCTAGGGATATAAAAACGTAGCCATCACAAAATCATTCTTTAAACAAAAATCATTTTCTCATTTCATTCATAAGCATTATCCATCATTTATATAGAGAAACACAAAATAATCATATGCTTGATCCTATTTTCGTACACTGAAAATAATGAAATAAAACATTCTTCCATTTAGAAACATATATATATACATAGATTCGAAAACAAGCAAAGTGTGTGAGATTCTACTTACCTTCTTCTGATTCCACCACCTAATTTTTCTCCCTCAAAATTTAGTGGCCTATTCAAGATAATTCCAACATAACAATAATTAATCAACCCATTTGAGGCCACTTATACCAAAACAATTAAGTTAAACAAGTAATAACTCGAGTAATTAATTCTGGCAGTCTGCGCTACTTTCACTAAAACGACCATAACTCAAGATATCCAATTCAGAATTAAAACCTTATTAATGCGTTAGAAACTAGACTTGACAAGCTTTCTAACCATATATGGCTCATCTCGTGATTCTTTGTGGATTAATTATAACAATTTTTGTAATCCACGTCATATGCTGCTGCCAGACAACCTGTATACATTTTCATAAAAATTACGTATTTATTCATAGGTAACTCCAAATTCAATTTCGCTTATTTCATTGGAAAGTAGACTCGATAATCTTTCCAAAAATATATGGCTTAAACTGTAAATCCTTGTATAAAAATTTAGGAAAATTTCGTAATTTCCCCTTACTGCTGTTACTAGGCAGCCTGCACCTCCTTAGGTAAAAATTGGATAACTCTTCATAGAGAACTCGAATTCGACTCCCGTTTGTTTCATTAAAAATTAGATTCAACATGCTTTCCAACCATATATAGTAATCATAGTAGTATTTAACCCTTTAATACAGAATATAACCTTAATTCATCACTACAAACACATGATTCATATCAGGATTTATACGAAACAAAGATTTTCCTTTCTATTCCCATCAAATTTCTGTTTCAGCAATAAATTCACATTACCAACTTTCTCAACACTTAACTTGACTCTAATTAAAGTCTAAATCATCTGCCCAAAGAGGGATAATGGAAACCCTAAAATTTTAGGGTTTCTCGATTATAATCCACACTTTAAGACTTAACCATCAATACTTCAAAAATTGAAAAAAGATTATTTACTCACCTCTAACAGATAATTTCTCCTTGTAGATTTGTTCTTCCCTTCACTTGAAATCCTTCAATTGATCTATTCTGTATAAGAAACATATGAGAAATAAGTTTCTGTTTTTATTACGACTAATCGTCGATTGAAAACTGAAAAGTTAACTCTATTAATAAAGAAATTTGGGTTATTTATCAATAAGTCCTCTACACTTCTCATTCTTTATTAAAGAGTCTCCCACTTATAAAAATACTTAAAATAGTCCCTTTTTTTTTTTTCGGGTATTACAGCTAATATTTGGGAAATATAATAGCATTAAGAAATGGAGATGAAAAGGTTCCCAGCTGGAGAGGAAGAGCCAATTAAGCCCTTTTTCTTGATTATACTAAGGAGAAAAGGAACAGTGGCGAAGTGATCACTTAGTGCACAGGACGTGAATGCCAAAAGCCAGCTAACTCTTGCCCTTATTTCTACTGTACATTTCCATAAAGATTTTTTTTTTTAAAGCAAGACAAAAGATAACTAAATTAATAAAGCGATAATACAGAGTTCAAATTACAAAAATAAAATAGCAAAACAGAATGCATAAGCAAAGGTTAAAAAGAGGTAGACACAGCTTGAGTTCCTTGAGCACCAGATTTTTGTCAAAACACAATGGAGTTAATTAAGTTCCCTAGAATTTGAGAAATGAAAGCAAACTTTTATGTGAGATTTTTGAGATGCGGAAATCATTTGGTGGACACGACCAGGAGCAAGATTTACTATTTTTTTAAAAAATTTTCATAAGGTAATTAATATAGTAAAAGGTTAAGCTGTTAATATAGGACTTTCAATCTGTAAACTTTCCTTCTTTGTTGATAAAACAGATTACAGCAAACTGAGGGCTATATTAACAAGTAGTCAAAGACCTAAATCAACTTGTCAGTTTGCTCGAACACAGCGACTTAATTAAACGGGGAGGCCCCGAGGCTAGGTCAAGCGCATGCATGCGTAACCTAAACTGACAGCGTAAAGTATGTGTATTTTAGTACTTGGCAGAAAGCAACTGCAAATCTTTAAAGGAAAGATTCCCATGGAATCTTGAATCCTCACCGTTTATTTGCAAAGTTTCTTTGAAATTGGAGCACAGAAGTCAATAATAAATGACTTACAGCGTTATGATAAAGATAAAATAAAATAATATTATAAATAAAATAAAATAAAATAAAATAAAATAATTTTATTTTATATTTATGTATATAATGAATAAAATATAATAATTTATTTATTAATTAAAATTATTTTTTAAAATATATAATTTAAATTATTAATATAATTTTTAAAAATATAATAAAACATATAAATTTAATCTTATAAATTAAAAATAAATTTTTTCATTTTAAAAAAATTAAATCGTAATAATTTTTTTATTATTTTATTTTTTTAATTAAACATAAATTAAATATAATTTAAAATAATTATTACACTATCTTATTTTTTATTTTATATGTTAAACAAGACGGCAACCTTTTCCAGCACATCTGACAAGTTGTCAGAAGACAAAAAAATGGGACAGCAGGCCGGGCCCTAACCTGCCAGTGTGGCAAAAGCTTTAATAAATGGTCAAAAACTTTTCCATGTGCGAACCTTTAAGCTTTTAGCATTAACTAAACTTTCACAGCTGTTGTTGCGATTCACGATCGATATTTAAGCTTAAGTTAATAGATTTATTTGTTTGGTAGGGCGGTAAAAATGACCTCATAGATTTTTGGGCCATCTAGCAGGTAGCTCCGGCCAGAAAATTACAACAAGTTGTGGCTTCCAATTTTATTTCATGAAAATAAAATAAATTTCACATCAACAATAAAATAAAATGACTAGCTCTTGAACTCTACTTGCAGCTGGGGACAAGAGAAAAAAATAATCTTCTTTTTTTTGGTTAAAAAAGAATTAGAACATATTAATTGCTCAATCTCTTAAGTTAAAAAAAATGTGTTTTGCTTCACATAAATTTTGTATTTGGAGATTAGAATAAAAAATAGATCAACGATAAAATTTGAGTCTAAATCAGCTATGTTGAGAAGAACCAACTTAACGAATTCAATTAATCTTTAATTTATTGATGAAAAAGTGATTTTTAGTTATCAGTTTAATTAGTAATATTCTATAAGCAGTAGAAGTTAGACATTGTGTCTTACCTCTTGGAAGGAAAGACTCTTAATGCATAGGGCTGAAGGCGGACAAAACAAGTAACAAACTGCTGCCCAAACCCCTTTTTTTATTATTATTTTTCATTTACATATGTACGTGAATGTATTAGGTTCTTCCTTGATACTTGCGACATATGTAAAAAAGGCCTCGTGTTTTGCCTTCTAGGCCTCACATGGAACCCACATGCTGCACACTACTCCTCTCTTCGCTCTGGTTTCTTGAATTTTTTTTTCCTTTTTCCTAACCTATTATGCCCTATAAATAATGCCCATATAATATTGGATCCAACCATAACGTTTTATCTAATTTTTTATATTTGTATTATATTTTATATAAAAATTATATATTATAATTCATATCAACATAAAATTATAAAATATATTTTTAAAATTTATTAAATTTATATATAATTTTTATTAAAATTTTAAATAATATAATTTTTATATTATATTATCGTATTATATTTTATAATATCATATCTATTACAAGTGCGTTTTTAACTCCTAAAAACCTAGCTCTCGATGAGCTCATTTTAAAAAGCTACAACAAAAGAGAGAGAATAGGTTTGAAAACAGGAAGGATTCCCACTAGGAAAAAGCTGCACACCTTGTCTGAACAAAAACTGTTCAGACTACCCAACAAATTAAACAATAAGAGATTCTAAACACAATGTTTTTTTTTCGTTTTTGTTAAAGGGGGGCCAATACCCTATTACATGAAAAGAAAAATGGAAGACTTGATTTGAACCTAAATTTTAGTGTCTTTCCTAAAACTTCTTTGTTATTAGGCAAAAAATGGAATATAAAATGTTTTATAAACCTTAACGGTGAGGAGCTGGGGCGACTAAGTTAATTAAGTACACCATGATATATAAAATTCTAATAAATTTTATATATACAACCGGACCATGATGTTCATTAATTATTTACCATAATTTTTAGTTTTCCTGCGTGCTGTAAAGATTTTTTTTTATTCTTAATTGATTTTTTAACTCTCTAATTCTTATTTAACTTAATTCGCTTAATTGTAACTTTCACGAATATGTTTAATATGTATGCCGTCTGGACTAATCTTCACTTGGCAACATTGAATAGATTGTTGGTAGTATTAATTAATCCTACACCAAAATATATAAGGGTGATTTTGCACTATATAATTACTCTTTAAATGTTAAGAAGAGCTGAAAAGGAGATTAAATAAATTATAAACAGTTGCATGGCCCATGCAAAGTACCGTCAGAGTGACTATAAACATAAGCTCTATGCTCTAAATGTGTTACATGCTTCGATTTTAAGCCTTGCAACTGTGCGTTGGTGCTCGGGCCTTGGTCTCGATGGTGCTTACGCGGGATGTGACACATGCATGTGAAGAAACAAGTGAGACTTTTTGCTCCGTTATTTAATTTTTGTACATTGTCCCTCAAGAAATCCTATTTGTTAGTGTTTCGACGCCCTATTCACTTGCTCTCTTATAAGTATTCATTTGGTAGGTTTGATTAATTTTGAATTGAATTATTTAAAATCAAATTAATTAAATTATTTTATTTTATTTTCGTTAATTAAATCAAAATTTTTTATTTTAAAAATTAATCAATCAAAATTAATTTGATCATTTGGTTAATTTTTCATTAATTGAATAATAAAATATGTTATGTTAAAATTATATTTTAAATTATTAATTTCTTATATTTAAAACAAATTAAATAAAACCATCTAACAAAAATATTTAAATAACAAAATATTAAATTAAAATCTTTAATAACTTAAAATGAAATGAGTAATTTCATATATTTTTAGTTATATATATAGGTTTTATTAATTTTTAATTAAAATTTGGTTAATTTTATTTTTGAATCGAATTAATTAAAAATAAAAAATTTTTTAAAATTATTTTTGATAAGTGACTGATATTAATTTAATGGTTTACTGATTAACCAAATTAAATTAATTCGGTTAATTAATTAGTTTAAAATCAAATTATAAATACCCATACTTTCTGATCTTCTATAAATATCACCCTGCGGAAAGAAGAGGTCTATGGGCAAAGTTGCTGCAAGATCAGTCTTCTTCCTTGTTTTCCATACTTCAACCAAAGCTTTGCTTAGTTAATTGCTTGGCTATCTTCCCTCCCTTTTTCCCATTCATACATACATTCAAAAAAACCTCACATTATGGCCCAAAACAAACTACTCTCCATTCTTGTTCTCCTTATGCATGTTTTCTTCTTGGAAATTCAGTGCGCTGTAGGAAGGCATTTGATATTTGACCGAAACCACAGTTTCCAGAAGGTCCAAACTTACGGTAGAATCCTAGCAAAGGAAACAGGGACAATTCTTGATCCAAAAATTAATGGTGTTAACATTAATAATGCAGCTGTTGCCAACACGAAGACTCCACCTTCACCACCAAGCGTGGTTATAGGTGAAACCGAATCCCCGCCACCCAATATTGTAGACGACTTCAGGCCCAAAACTCCTCGGCACAGTCCTGGCGTCGGCAATTCCCTTCAAAACTAGGTCAACAATTTCTTACACAGTTCTGGAGCTTTACTGCTCCATCTCCATGTTAATCTTCGCATTGCAGACAGATGCTATTTTAAAATAAACGGCGGCAGAAAGTTCTATCTTGGAAAGACTAGAGCTTATTAATTAGTTTGGTTTCTCTATTTGACATGTCTTTGGTTTCAATTTCAGTTTGAGGTACTTCTAGGTTTGAGTATTTTTTTTATGGCGTGTGGGTTTTTCAGGCCCCACTTTGTATCAACTTTTAATTATTAATAAAAGTTTGGCTTTGCAAAAAAAAAAAAAAAGGGTTTGAGCATTGTTGGGAAGGGAGAAAATAATCATTTGTATATGGTGTGTCCTAGATAAAGTTGAAATCCTGAGAGAGAAAAAACAAAAAGAAAAAAAAAAGGATTGGGCTTTTGGGAGGAGAGAGTTAGTCCAAGACAAAAGAATTTGTTATCCACCCAATTAGTGTTTGTTAAAATATTTTATGAATTAAATTCACGGGTTTTTATAGCTCGTTCTTTTGCCTATTGTTACTTTATTAGTACTCCATCGGCATATTGTGAAACTCAAAACAAATTTAAAACATAAGGGTGTAGACATCTCAATTTACGATTTTATTTGGGTTAAATTTATTAATAAAAAAATAAAAAAATAAAAAAAATTGAGTTTACGTGAAATTGTTAAAATTTATTTGTAAAGTTGAATTTGAATTTAAGGTTAGAATTCAAAGAAAATTTGAAATTTTTTTCTACGTTAAAATTTTTAGATTCAAAATTCTATAAATATATATCCATACAGATCATACAAACACATAAAAAAAATTAAAAAAAGAGGCAGAAATCAAAGAAAACAGTCAAAAAAAAATTTTGAAGATTTTTTAGGGTTCAAAAAAAAATTTTGAAAAAAATTTAAAAAATTCTCAAATTTTGATAACTTTTCTAGTCTTTGTTTCAAGCCGAGCCAAGCGAAGTCACTTTTTAAGCCATTCCAGCTTTTTTTCTACAGTTGAGCTGCTCCAGTCGAGTTAAGTCGTTTTGTTTTTTTGTTTTGGTATTTTTTTATATTATTTATTTATTATTTATGTGTTTTTTTTAGTATTTTTGCATGATTAAATTTTAAAAAATTAAAAATTAAAAATTAAAAATATATTTTGAGAATAAGTATTAATTATCCAATGATGAAATTTATAAAAATTTCAAATGTTAAACTTCTATAAAATTCTTAGGTGAGAAATTTTATCTAAATTTATCCCAAATGGTGGAATAATTTAAATAAAATTTCAATAACAATAATTAATATTTATTTTCAAACATTAAAAAAAATAAAAATTTTGGAATTAAATACAAATTACCCAAGGATGAGATTTTTAAAAATTTTAAATTGTAAATTCCTAAGAAATCTCTAAGTGAAAAATTTTCTCTAAATTTATCCCAAATAGTGGAATAATTTAGATGAAATTTCAATAAAAGTAATTGTATTCTTTTCCAAATAAAATTTTAGTTAAAAATATTTGAAAATTATCCAATTATGAGATTCTTAGAAATTTCAAAATGGTAAATTTATGAAAAATCTCTAGGTGAGAAATTTTCTTTAAATCTGTCCCAAATGGTGGAAGAATTTAAATGAAATTTCAATAAAAAAAATAATTGTCATATTATTTTCTTTCCAAAAAAAAAATAAATTTCTAAATAGGCCCAAATGGTGAAAAATTTAGAAATTCAAAAAAAAAAATATTTCTAAATTGGCCCAAATGGTGGAAAATTTAAAAATAAAAATAAATAAAAATAAATTCTATATATGCCCAAATGGTGGAGAATTTAAAATTTTAAAACAAGAAAATATTTTTAATTTGGCCCAAATGGTGAAATAATTAGATATATTTTCGATAATAAAAAAATAATTAAACCTTTTTTCTGACAACGAAACCTCTTTAAGAAATTAAATGAGATTCTTGAATACTCTTAAGGTGATAAAATATTTTTAAGAAATTTACGAGATTGATAAAAGAATCTTATAAATTATTTTTAATATTTAATATAAAAGTATGAAACCATTAGACTCAAGACTATAAGATAAATTTAAAATAAATGGTACTAATGGGCAAGTGGAGGTGCTATAACCTTCCTCATATGTAATCGAACTTTCGAACCCTATTCTAGTTTGTAGACCTAAACTTATTTTTTTAGGGACCCTTCATCAAGCTTAAGAGTTCCTTAAGATGATAGATTTATTAGGTAACCAATCATACCTAAATAAAAAAGATTGGTGGCAACTCCATTTGTTAACCTAGCTATAGATTTTCGGATCTATATGTTATGATAGTTTGACGACTCCGCTTGGAATGCTAGAGAGTCAGGCCATAACTTTTAAATTTATCCTTCTTTGATCTAATGGTTTTAAATTGTAATTATTTGTTTACTAACATTTTCTCTTTTTTAACTTTTATTTGATTTTTTAGGGCAGGAAACCTATATGTTCTTTCACACACACTATCACATGCATTTACATTACATGAGCTCTACACTCAGGCTCTATCCTTTTTAGGAGAGAGTAAAGTATTTATGCTATCATAAGATGATAATCTCTGTAATGGCTAGCAAAATACTCCGACTCAAATTAAATTTTTTTCGTTGGTAACCTATGATGGGTGAGGATTGGACTGCCTTACTAGTCTGTGATGGACAATGATGTAAAGAATAATTCGAGAATCTTTAGTGGTCAAAGTCACCTAACCCTGCATATAATCAACACCTAAGAGGACCAACTTTATGATAGAGCCCTTCCTACCCAATGATAGTGTAACCCGAAGTTAGGACACAAGAAAGAATAGTTTGTGATCTAACTATTTTGTTTGTTTGACTTTTTGCATTTGCATTACCATATCATGCATCATTTTCATTGTCATATGTAACATTCTACATTTGTATCATTTTGATTTCATCTATAAAAATGTACATTTCATTCATACATCAACATATCATGCATAAAGCATAGCATTTTTTATCATAATTATAGTGCTTAAGGTTCAAAGATAGCTCAATCTAGCAATCTCACTCACTAATACAATATAAGGGCTCGAGCTAGATAGATGGAATAAAAAAATTTTAATTATCTTGAGAGGATAGAGAAAGCCTAAGAGAAGTTAAAATGAGAGTTGAATAAGATTTTAAAGGTTTTGAATAAGTTAAACAAGGGAAAACGTATAGAAAAAAGTATTAGCCAATAAGACCATCCATTATAAAAAGTGGATGACCCACTACACCTTCTTAGTTTTGGGCCACATCAAGCTTAACCCACATAAGGTTTACCACCATAGCAAGTCACCTATCTTATAAGGTACACATACCTTGAAATACTATTAACTTTAAACCCAAGTCAATATCAGAGTTATGTAAATTCTATCTTTACTGAGAAGGCTGTAAAATCAATACCAGTCCCTAATTTGATGATCCATAAGAGAAAAAGAAGTTGATGTCTAAGGAGAATGAGATTTTAAAAGCCTAAAAAATTGAATAGAAGATAAACTTGTTAGAGAAAAGGTTGAGAGCAGTAGAGAGAATAAGTTTTTATGGTTTAATGGATGCTACTAGGCTTTATCTAGTCTTCGATGTGGTTATTTCTTTAAAATTTAAAGTGCCAGAGTTTGAGAAGTATGATGGTACAAAGTGTCTAAAGACTCACATCATCATGTACTACCGAAAGATGATAACCCATACTAATAATGAGAAGCTATTGATGTATATATTCCAAGATAACCTTATGGGCTCTATTGGTAGATGGTATGTCTAGTTGGATAGGATCTACATTCGATCTTAGAGTGATATGACCCATGATTTCATTAGTTAGTATCAACATATTATAAATTTAACTCAAGATCATCTTTTTTTACAGAATATAAAAAACAAAGCAGCTGAATTATTCGAAAATATGTCCAAAGGTGAAAAGATATTGTTTCTCAAGTGTGGCCTTTTCTGATTGAAAAATAAATCATATTGTTGTTTGTCAGTACTTTGAAATCTCTTTATTATGAAAATATGATAGGAAATGCATCAAAAAATTTCATCAAAATGGTGATCTTAGGTAAAATCATTGAGAATGCCATTAAAAATGATAAGTTGAAAGAAGGAGACAACAAAAAAGTGTCAAAGAAGAAAGATATCGAAGCTCAAGCTGTGAGTTTTGACAAACAGTTTAAGGGATATCAACCTTATCCATCACAGAGTTACTCTCCATACTATCTTACTACGAATAATACTTTATCATACCCATACCAACCAACCCCATTACCATATTATCCATCAACATACCAACCTGTTTTCAACCTCTAAGCTCTCATATATAACCTTAATATTCAACCTCCTGTAAGATCTTAAATTTATCCTATTAGCCTAGCAAGTGATTCACGAGAGCAACGAATTACCTGAAAAAAATTTATATTTGATCCAATCTCTATGACTTATACAAAATTATATCGAAAGCTTTACAATAACCACTTAATTGTTCTCAGCCATGTGGAGTCGTTCAAGTCATCTTATCTCAAGTGGTATGATCCTACAGCTCACTGTGACTACCACTATGGAATTGTTGATCATTCCACAGAGAATTATGCTGTCCTAAATCATAAGGTGTAACGATTGATCAAGGATTAAATGATAAACTTTGATCAAGAAAGAGTGACAACACCTAATGTTAGAGGTAATCTATTGCCTAATCAAAATGTCGATGCTCTGAGTGAGAATCAAGTAACATGTTGATCCAAAAAAGCGTGGAGAGCTACAATGAATCAAAGAGCTAGATATTAAGAAAGATGTTTCATTTGATTGTATGAGGCCATAATTTTGAAAAAAAAAATGTTAAGACTGGTTGGAAGCTGCTTACCATTTTAGGATTTTTTTAAAAATAATGTTGGGACTTCTTTTATGTCATAGGATTTCACTTGTTATCATTTTAATAAAAAATAAGTTGATGCATTTCATTACATTTTCTCTTTTATCTAAGTCATTATTTCATACTTTGCTATTTGCCACATCTTTTTATTTCCATTTTTAAATTTTAAATAATGAATGTTTAGACAATGACAACAATAATTTTGAGATTTAATTTTGAGAATTCATTCACATTGATCTATAGAAAAGAAACAATGTGATATGTCTTGAAAATATGCAATCATTTATAAAGATTTATGAGCTTATTTTTGTTCAATAGATGATTTTAAAGGAAAGCATTCACATTTTAGAGGAAAAATGGCCATATTTCTTTCACTATTTGAAAAATCATTCATTACCACCCTTTTGAGCCTATTATGATTTTTTTTTTCTAAAGAACCCCGACCAAAAATCACCTTTCACACTATAGGATAATTTTTGAAAAAAAAGAGGTAAAAAATTGTAAAAGGTCTTAAAGATAGGGAAAAAAAAACAAAAGAAAAGAAAATTTAATGTCACAAATGATTTGGGGTAAAGTAATGAGAGTATTTGTGTGAGAAATGAGATGAAAAAGAAAAAAATAGTAAAATAAAGTGGAAAATGGGTAAAATGTCAAGTTGTTTCAAATGATAAGAAATGGTCCTTTTGGTTTTGAACCCTTTAAACACATGTTTTGAGCCTATTTTATCTATTTCTTTCATGACCCATCACCGTGACCTACATTACAATCTTTAAAAGTTTATTTAGATCAAATGTGAGTGCTAAAATTGAATGATCATATGTTGGACTAAGGTATGCTCGTGATGGAATGATAGAATCATGCTTCATTGCTTTAGAGATTAATGTGAAAGAGATATCAATAATGGGTGAAAGAATGAAAGAAAGGAAAATGAAAAGATAAAAAAATAAAAAAATAAAAAAATAAAAAAATAAAAAAATAAAAAAATAAAAAAATAAAAAATGAAAAAATAGAAAAAATGAAAAAGAGCGAAAAAAAAACTCAAATTGAAAACCCAAAAGGGTAATTTGGGAAGAAAAATCTCTGAGTTAAGAGTTGGACACATGGATGGAAGGTCAAAGACATCTGAAGATCCCTCAAAATTTAAGCAAAGTTTGATGAGCTCAAAATGATTTTGGCAGTTAATGAAATGAGTTTTTAAAAAAGAATCCTAGATTAATGTCCAAAATTGTTTAAATATTCATTGTTTAGATATTGTTACTCCATTTGTTCCATTTGCCCCAATGATATGCATCCAACTTATTTCTTTCCCATTTGTTTTTGTACCAAATTCATTACTTATTGATTACTTTTTTTAATTTATCTTGTTTTCTCTTATTGTTGTATCCCTAGAATAAATTGAAAAAATATATGATTGCATTATATTTGTCAAAATTGAAATGATAATGAATGAATGACAATGTGTATAAAAAAGTCTTGCATTCTTTTGAAAAGAAATCCAAGGTGAAAAAGAAAAAATGAAAAGAGTGCAGAAACCTGAAAAGATTATTTGAAAGGATGCATGGTGTGATCAAATGATGAATATGATGATGGATTGACTAACAAAATGAAGAAAGAGCAAAATTTAAAAAGATGATATAACCAAGTGATGAATATAAAGATGAATTTATCGACATAACCTGTGAGTTATGATCGAATGATGAAAATAATATGGATCAATGGGTAAAATTTATTCTGGAATAGCTAGTACTAAGAAGCCTGTGAATTGTGATTAAATGATATAGGGCAATGGAAGAAACATTTTCTAAAATTATTGGTGCTGAGAAGCTTACGAATGGTGATCAAGTGATGAAAATAATGAGGATCAGTTGACAAACTTGTTCTAAAGTACTGAGAAGCTAAAAATGTAAAAAGGTGAGATAGTGGGGTTTTGATAACTATGGTACCACATTTTAATTAGAATTTCATGACATGGACATCCACATTACATGCATTGCATTTGCATTATTGTTTAGAGAATATTCGAAACTTTGGTTTGGCTATGCATTTGCATAATGCAATAAATATTTGAATCATGGTTGAGAATATGGCATTATGAGAATCTAGATTGTTGTATTTGCATCATTAAGAAAGCAGTTGCATTATTGGTCATGACATTCAGTACATATAAAATTTTGACTCTGGTAAAAGTTTGAAGCTCATCTGAAATTTTTTTTTTGAATATTTTGATGAAGTCTTAAGTTTTCAAATGAGAATCTTTGAGTCTTAAATAAAAATCTTTAAGACATTTTAAAATGAGAATATTTAAATCTTAAATGAGAATCTTTAAGATATTTTCAAATAAGAATCTTTGAGTCTTAAATGAGAATCTTTAAGACATTTTTCAATGAGAATTTTTTAGTCTTAAATGAGAATCTTTAAGATATTTTCAAATGAGAACCTTTGATTCTTAAATAAGAATCTTTAAGACATTTTCAAATGAGAATTTTTAAGTTTTAAATGAGAATCTTTAAGACATTTTTAAATGAAAACCTTTGAGTCTTAAATGAGAATCTTTAAGACTTTTTCAAATGAGAATTTTTGAGTTTTAAGTTTAAATGAGAATCTTTGAGGTGTGAAACCCTAAAAGGTATCAAATGTGAATCTTCAAACTTAAATGAGAATATTTGAGATTTAAAATATGAAACTTGAAGTTTTATTGAATGTGAACCTTTGAACTCGAATGAGAAGCTTTAAACTTTTCGATGTGAATCTTCAAAATTCGAATGTTGGATGTGAGCTTTGCAATTTGCATGCAAATTCTTGAATTAAAACTTTGGATGAAAATATCATAAATGCAAATTTTGAAAATCCTACAAATTTGAATTCTTGCATATTTGAAAATTTAAGAATCAAATTTCAATGAATTCTTATGAAGCTGAAAGGTTCTTGCGAATCTAAACCTTTGAATTTTAAACTCAAATTGTAAATATTTGAGTTTTCATTATAAATTTCATCAGATCTAATTTATGACTCCTCTGGACATGATTATCAATGAGCCTTTTATTTTTCAAAATTATGGTGTCACTGTTTAGAAGAGCATTTTATTTTTCAAAATTATGGTGACTCTGTTTGGAGGAGCATTTATTTTTTAAAAGTTGTAATACCTTTGTTTAGAGAGCATTTTATTTTTCAAAAGTTGTGGTGCCTCTTTTTAGAGGAGCAATTTATTTTTCAAGAATTGTGGTACCTCTGTTTAGAGGAACATTTTATTTTTCAAAAGTTGTGGTGCCTCTATTTAAAGGAGCTTAATTTATTTTTCAAAGTTATTGAGCTTCTATTTAGAGGAGCTTTGTTTACTTTTTCAAAAAATAAAAAATAAAAAAATAAAAAAAATAAAAAATGTGTGTTGAGTTGATTGGGTTGTTTATATTTTTGCATAATTCTTATTTCACAAAAAATGTGTAAAAAGAAACAGCTGTAGACACCCCAATCTATTTGGGGTTATACTTGGGTTAATTTTGTTAATAAAAAAATAAAAAAATAAAAAATAAAAAAAATAAAAAAATAAGAAAAAATAAGTAGTTGAGTTTATGTGAAATTGTTAGAACTAGTTTGTAAAGTTGAAGTTAGGTTTAAAGTTGAAATTCAAAGGAAATTGGGATTATTTTCTAGATTGGAGTTTTCAAATTCAAAACCCTATAAATACATACTCACATAGATTATACAAACATATAAAAAAATTAGGGAGAGAGGCAAAAATCAAAGAAAACAGTTAAGAAAATATTTCAAAGATTTTTTGGGGTATTAAAAAAAATTTTTTTTGGAAAAAATATGAAAAATTCTTAAATTCTAACAACTTTTTTTAGTTTTTGTCTCAAGTTGAGCCAAGAGAAGTCATTTTTTAAGCCATTCCAGCTTTTTTTCCTGTAGCCGAACTGTTCTAGCTAAGCCGTTTCATTTTTTTGGTATTTTTTATTTATTTTTTATGTGTTTTTTTAGTATTTTTGCATGATTAAATTTAAAAAAATAAAATTTTTTTTTTTTTGAGAATAAGTATTAATTATCCAATGATGGCATTTATAGAAATTTCAAATGATAAATTTCTATAAAATTTTTAGGTGAAAAATTTTATCTAAATTTATCCCAAATGGTGAAATAATTTAGATAAAGTTTCAATAACAATAATTAATATTTATTTTCAAACATTAAAAAAATATAAAAATTTTAGAATTAAATACAAATTACCTAAGGATGAGATTCTTAAAAATTTCAAATGGTAAATTTCTAAGAAAATCTTTAGATGAAATTTTTTTTTTTAAATTTGCCCTAAATTGTGGAATATTTTAGATGAAATTTCAATAAAAGTAATTGTATTATTTTCCAAATAAAATTTTGGTTAAAAATATTTGACAATTATCCAATGATGAGATTCTTAGAAATTTCAAATGATAAATTTTTGAGAAATCTCTAGGTGATTTTTTTTTTTTAAATTTATCCTAAATGGTGGAAAATTTAAATGAAATTTCAATTAAAAATAATTGTCATATTATTTTCTTTCCGAAAATAAAAAAAAAAAGGAAAAAAGAATTTCGACATAGGACCAAATGGTGGAAAATTTAAAAATTTCGATAAAAAGAAAATATTTTTAAATTGACTCAAATGGTGAAAAATTTAGAAATAAAAATAAATAAATAAATAGATAAACAAATAAATAAATAAAATTTCTAACTAGACCCAAATGGTAGAGAATTTAGAAATTTAAAATAAGAAAATATTTTTAATTTGACCGAAATGATGGAATAATTAGATATATTTTGACAATAAAAAAAATTAAACTTTTTTTCGATGATGGAACCTCTTCAAAAAATCAAATGAGATTCTTGAATACTCTTGAAGTGAGAAAATTTTTTTAAGAATTCTACTAGATTGATAAAAGAATCTTATAAATTATTTTAAATATTTAACATAAAAGTTTGTAACCATTAGACTCAAGATCATATGATAAATTTAAAATAAAATAGTACTATCCTTTGAACATGTGGGGGTATTATAACTTTTCTCATATGTAACCGAACTTCCGAACTTTATTCTAATTGTAGACCTGAACTTACATTTTTAGGAATCCTTCGTTAAGCTTAAGAGTTCTTTAAGAGGAGAGATTCATTAAATGGTCAATTATATATAGATAAAAAATATTGGTGATGACTCCATTTGTTAACTTTAACTATAGATTTTCAGATCTATATATTATGACAAAGGGTAAAAAAGTTACTATCAATCTCTCTTCTCTGTATGCAAAGCAGTGCTAAACAAAAGATTCAGTGCTAGAGGCTTGGGGACTTCCTCAGTTGGAGGAACCAAGCACAAAAGAAAAAGTCTTGCAAGAATATTCTTCATAATCAATTATTCCACTCTAAGTGGAGGGTTTGAAGGGGTTGAGGGATGGCGAATTCTGCTCATCATTCGTTTCACTTGACTTGATCGACCAAGTCAAATGCATGATTTCTTTAGTGATAAATGTAAGTGGAGGGACCTCTCTTTCGGTTGGTGCCCTTGACTTTTTGATTAATTATGACTTCAATAACTTCAAATTTTGCATTCTGAATGCAGCTTGAAGTAGTTGCTCCAAAGTTGATCAGGATTATTTTTTCAGTGATCAATACCAGCAGGCTCCACTGTTAAATTTTGGTGGAGTATTACATGTAATTAAACAATAGAAAAAATATATATATATAGTCTCACTCAAGACTTGTCTTTAGAGATAAAACTTATATGAAATTATTTAGGTCAAGTTTATAAAGTTTTTTTCTAAATAATTTAATAAAAAATTTGAATAGATAAATAGATAAAGTTCAATGTGAAAATTAATAATATATAAAAAAAATTATTAAAAATATAATTAATAATTCAAATTTGATCGATACTTATTTAATAGTAAATATTATCAATATTTTTATTAAAAAAATTTATTTAATAAATATATCAAAATGTTTTAAAATTTTTTTAAAATTTATACATTTAATTTATATAATGAGAATTTTAAATCTATTGATTTTAAATTTAACTTTAAATTTTTTTATTTTAATTAAAAATTTTACCAATTTTATCTATAAAACTTTACCTAAAATTTTCCCTATCTTTAGTACTTTTTGAATTTGGTTAAGTTACCTAATAGCACAGCCTAGCTTTTCAGAGATAGTGGACGGATCTCAATTGTTGGAGTGACATGCCTTTGATTTTTTTGATGGCGTCCTTGAGTTTGATAAAGAAATAGCTTCCAGCCCCAAGAGAGAGAGAGAGAGAGAGAGAGAGAGAGAGAGCCAAACCTCTAGTTCAAATTCCATAAAGCAAGATTTGGTCATCACTATAGTGCTTGGAGGGTCAAATTTCTGCATTTAGAAACCTCAAAAAGCAAGATTCATATCAGTATCAACTTATGACACCGATATTTGGTCAACTTCCGGCTGTCCATCCATTATGACCCGTGATACTACTTTTTTCTTTTTTTTCCATTAGTGGAAGCTAAATAGAACCCAGTTTTCTTAATTAAAGCATTTTCATCACTATAGTGATTGCACTAGAGATTTGGCTTTTTTTTTTTAGTGGGAAAGCAGAGAAACGTAACACTGATAATTGGTGGTGTTGTTATTTGTTAGGGTAGGGCCCTTTCATTTTGGTTATTTGGGGATTAAATCTACTGCCATTGATCAGTTATGCTTCAAACAACAGCTTAACTTGAGGAATCCTGGTTGGAAGTGAAAGTTAATTTAGGTATAGAACAGGTTAAGTAAGAGAAATGTTCTCCTCTAGTTCCACTTAATTGATTTTTCCAAGGCTGCTAAGTCTTATGATTTCATTTTGATAGCCAGTCTTATATTTAATTCCTTTGCCTTCTGGTTCAATTAATCAACATGATAAGTTGTCATTCATATTTGATATCCAATCAAAAAGCTTATTAATTCGCCTGTTAATCGAAAATCTCTAATGGTGATCCAAGAATAGTAATTGCATTCAAAGAAATTAAAGGTCTAGTTAATTATTTAAAGTTTCCACGAGGGAACCTTTTAACACAATCAGCACAATTTTCATTCCATCCATTTAGTTGAAACTACCATAAACAATGGAGGTTGAACAAAAGAGCTATAGGACAGATGTGTTTCACTTGAATTTGTCGACCAAAACCGTTCTAAGCTTTGACAGCAGACATCAGTAAATAACAATAATAATTCATTTTATGCAATTGCTAGAGAAGTACAGGGGAACCCCTTCCTTTTTGGTGCATTTCGATGGTTGGAGAGGCCAAATATTGCTAGAATAGGGGTTCTAAACCAACAAGATTAGCTCTTCTAAATTCTAATGTCTGCCACCAAAATTTTGGTTAAATAGATTGCCGTACGTCGTCACGGAATTCAAACGATAAAACAACATTTCAGCACTTTGAAAGGCCAAGGATCGAGCTTCAAGTTTCAATTGATAGCTTTGTTCTTGAAAATTAAAAAAAAAAAAAAAGGTGTTTTGGTAGCCATTTTTCCTCCCTGAAGTTCTTATATTAGTTCTATCATTGTTAAGTGGGGCATAGAGAAGAATAACCAAAGATATATATGCAATATGGAGGATCTTTTAAAGTTTCTATAATTCAAACCATCCATTATTGTAATTGATGCCACACCACTCATTTAGGTTTACGAAGAATTAGCGGTCAGGATCCTTATAGGGCCCTAATTCCTGACATTATAAATCCCAGGGAAGATCAGAACTCACTTCATTGTGCTTAGTTATACCTTCTTCCCTCTCATCTCTCTTGATTATATCTCTGGCAATTTGATCAAATTCCCTTGAGAGACATTAATTCAAGTTATTTCCTACTTAATTATGGAATTGAGAGGCATGCATAAATGTGCTGTTTTTCTTCTTGCAGTGATTGCTTGCAGCCATTTAGTCTTCTCAGTTGAGGGAAGAAAAATTAAATCAGTGAGCAAAAGTGATTCAAAGCAAGGCAGCAAGACTGACAACTCTGCAATGCAGAATGAAGGTCATCTACCAGGAGCCCCAGGTTGCATTCCTAATGCTACCCACCATTCAGTATCACGAAAGAATGAAGTATTGCCACCCCTTACACCAACTAAAAGCTCAGATTTTGGTGATTCAGTTAGAGGGTACAAAAATGATTTTCGGCCCACTACATCAGGGAACAGCCCTAGTGTTGGACATTCTTTTGAAGAAGATGATGAAAATATTGAACAACAACCAGGAAGCAGTAGCTCGAGTATTGATAAGCATTCTATTGCAGGAGATAAAGAAGATTTCCGACGTACCAACCCAGGGCACAGCCCTGGAGTTGGTCATGCTTTTCCAATCGAAAATTCGGAACCAAATGCCTAGACATGTACATGCCCCCGCAGGTAATTTAGGTTAATTGAATCAGAAAGGACCTGGTTTAATATTCATGTAGGACTTGCATAAGTCCTAGGTCTAAAGACAGATTTGTATTCAGCTATAAAAAAATTAATTTTCCCTAAAACAACTGGTTTGATGCTTGCAACTAGTAGCTATTTGTCCATGTGTATGTCACAATGTCATGTACCATGTGTTACTCTTTGCAATGTCTTTTTTCAATCATCTTAATAAATTGTTTCTGATATTTAGGAAAAAAAAAGACATCTGCCCATGTGGCGCAGCCGCCAGTTTACATCAACTGATGAAATCTCTCTCTTCTTTGCTTCTGCATATGATCTGCAGTTAATTCGAATAAAGTTTTATATATATATATATATATATGTATGTAGGTACGTTCATGTATGTACGTGTACGTATAAATGAGTGAACAAGTGTGTGAGGACCATCAAATAAAACATATATAAAGCTTTTCCATTTGGGGCAAGAAGAAATCTAAACAACTATAGATTAAGGAACTCCGAAAAAAGTATGAAAGCTAATATTTGGGAAATATAATAGCATTAAGAAATGGAGATGAAAAGGGTCCCAGCTGGAAAGGAAGAGCAAATTAAGCCCTTTTTCTTGATTATACTAAGGAGAAAAGGAAAAGTGCCGAAGGTGATCACTTAGTGCACGTGACATGATTGCCAAAAGCCAACAAACTCTTGCGCTATTACTACTGTACATTTCCATGAAGAAATTTTTTTTAAAGCAAGACAGAAGATAACTAGATTAATGAAGCGATAATATAGAGTTCAAAACACAAAAATAAAACAGCAAAACAGAATGCATCAGCAAAGGTTAAAAATAGGAAGACAGAGCTTGAGTTCTTGGAGCACCAGACTTTGTCAAACCGCAATGGAGTTAAGTTCCCTAGAATTTGAGAAATGAAAGCAAACTTATACATGAGATTTTGAGATGCGGAAATCATTTGGTGGACCCGATCAGGAGCAAGATTTACTAAATAATTTTTCTTATTTGCATAACGTAATTAATATAGTAAAAGGTTAAGCAGTTGACGTAGGACTTTTAGTCCGTGAACTTTCATTCTTTGTTGATAAAACAGATTACAGCAAACTGAGGGCTACGTTTTTTCTCGTTAACAACAAGTCCAAGACCTAAATCAACTTGCCTGTTTGCTCGAACACAGCTACTTAATCAGACCAAGAGGCCCCAAGCTTAGTTCGAGTGCGTGCGTAACAGAAACTGACTGCGGTTGGTTTATTTTAATACTTGGAAGAAAGCAGCCGCAAATCTTTAAAGGGAAGATTCCCATGGAATCTTGTATCCTAACCGTTTATTTGCAAAGATTCGTCGCAAAGAAATCAATAATAAATGTTATCATACATCCTTAACCCTTTTGGCCTATGGTATGGGGCATCTGACAAGTTGTCAGAGACAAAAAATGGAATCCCCAGGCCCGTGCCGCAACCTGCCAGTGTTACAAAACCTTTAATAAACGGTCAAAAACTTTTCCATGTGCGATCATTTTAGGCTTTTAGCAGTAAGTACACTTTAACAACGGTGGTTGAGATTCTCGATTGATATTTAAGCTTAAGTTAATAGATTTTATTTGATTAGGAGAGCGGGAAAAATAGCCTCATAGATTTTTGGGCCGCAAAAGAATCTAGCAGCTAGCTAGATTAATAATGGTCGATGTACATCAGTTTTAAACTATTCAGCTAATCTTTAATTTATTGATGAAAAATTAATTTTTAGTTATCAGTTTAATTAGTACCATTCTATAAGCAGTGGAAGTTGACATTTTGTCTCACCTCTTGGAAGGAAAGATTATTAATGCAAAAGGGCCGCAGGTAGACAAACAAAGTAACAAATTGCTGCCCAAACCCTTTTTTATTATTTTTCATTTACATATATACATGAATGTATTAGGTTCTTCCTTGATACTTGCGACGTTACTTATAAAAAAAAAAAAAAAAAAAAAAAAGCCTTGCATCTTGCCTTTTGGGCCTCGCAACCTACATCCTGCATACTTCTCCCCCCTTCCCTCTCTGGTTTCCTGCAATTGTTTTTTTCTTTTCCCTAACCTATTATGCCCTATAAATAGCGTCGATATAAGATTGCATCCAACCATAGCCTCCTCCCTACTTCGTTTTGGTTTAGTTCACAAAACTAGAGCTCCAAAACTCTAATACTAATTTTTGTAACTTCAGCATTCTTGCTATGGCCAATTTCAGATATAGTTGTTTGTTTTTTCTCGCAATTTTGTCCCATGAAGTACTTCTCTTTGCCGAGGGAAGGACCTTGCGACAGAAGACAAATTTAGAGAATGCCAATTTAATGAGTCCTGATGGGAAGAGCATTAATGCAAGACCTACCGGGAAAAATGTAGCCATCTCTAGCTCCTCTCGTCATGTTTTCAGGTCATTGGAAGGATATGTAGATGCTTTTCGACCCACAACTCCTGGGCATAGCCCTGGCATCGGCCACTCCATTCACCACTAAGATATTTGTAATTGTTATTGGCTTGTACTTGCACTAGTTGATATTTTAGGCAATTTCGTATTCTTTTAGTTGTTGATATCGTAGGCAATTTCGTACTCTTTTCATTTTTTGTGTTATTGCTTGTACTTATATCTCCACTTCTAATAAAAAAATTTGCAATTAATTTCGACCTCTCTCGATATGAAGAAAGTTGGCATTTTGAGCTTTTTTGATTAATTAAGCACCAACATTGTCATAATGCCATCAGTGCAACAGAAAATAAAAATAACAGCAACGAGGCAACAAAATTAGATAAATCATGCATGTTAAAAAAGCTGACTAATCGCTGAAAACATGGTCATTTTGTCAAAGTAATTGAAATAACATCAATTTTTGGCTTTAAAAATCCTTGTTCAATAGTCAGTTCTGTAATCCAATCACCTTTTGTCAAATAAAAGGAAAATAAAAACTTGTAATGTGTGTGAAAAATACTGCAGTAGTTCCGACTTTTTTCCAAAAATAAAATAGGAGGAAAAATTAAGAAAATAAAATGACCCTTGAATTCATTGTACAGCTGAGAACGAAAAAAAAAAAAAAAAAGCAAATGATGCAGTTACATGAACCGTGCATGATAATTTCCCTGACAGATTTGCAAGCCAAGCTGTGACAATGTCTTCCCTTTGTCTGGACTTTAACTTAATAAAAAATTCGTGTATAAAGGGATATTCGACAAGTAGTACCGGCCAAATTCGGTTTTATAATTGCTTGATCCCTTGTACAAAGTCCACATGCAGCTTAAATTTGCTGATGGAATCTTCCTTGATGCTTGGGAGAACACTTGAGTTTGAGAGTTTAGGGCCTCACATGGTCTTAAACCTCTCTTTATTATCAGCCTTTGTACAAACTGGTATAATTAATGTCTGTTTTTATTTTTTTTTCATTTTTGGTAAAGGTATTATGCCTTTGCAATAACATTTATAAAGAAAGACAAGTTAAGGAAGATCACTGTCAACACTAGACAGACATGAGTTGTCTTCCATTTCAGTCAAGATGAAGAGTATGATGGAAAGAAAAGCAAACATGAAGAAAATAATTCCATTAATGCATGGCAAAGGAGTTTTAAAGTTTTAACCAAATCAAAATATATGAAATGGAATTCGGTACATATTTTGGTTAGGAAAGTGTTGAATTAAGCAATTAAAAAATATACCTAAAGGAAGCACATGAGCTCAATGAAGGTTTTGGCCTTCCGGGTCAAATTAAGATATAATAATTCGCAACTCTTTCTTCACCAATGAAGAAACAAAATGAAAGATCAAATTAAGTTTTTACTTTCAAAAAGTGGTTGTACGAAAGTAAGAAAAATTCTTTATTAAAAATAAAAAACATTTTATTTTTTTAATGTAAAAAGATATAATTATATTCAAACAGTGTGATTAATTTAGGAGTTTGATTGAAAAATACATTTTATGATTAAAATCTAACCATTAAACGTATCTCTCAGTGCAGTAAAAACCTTCTAATCGAACTTAAGCTGGTTAATCTAAACAAATTTTTTGTCCATACAAAAGATATTATATTATATACAAGGTGGCAACTGGCAACTACCCTCCAAAAGCTAGGGAGATGCTGTCCTTTTGAGTTTTTTATATAGTTGAACACTGGGCCAAGCCATAAATTCCTGTTTAAAAGCTTGAGTGATTGTAAAAGATTTGTTAGGCCTCTGGTTGTAAAGTACTTGATTAGTCCCGCAGCCCCTAAACAATATAAAGAGCTAAACTGCAAGAACCGGCCAAATAAACAGTGTCAGTTAGTGGAAGCGTTAGTGGGCAGGCGCTTAAGAGGAATAAGGTTAAGTACAAATCTCTCCCATTTTTTAAAACCCTGGATAGCTAGTGCCACCTTTGAGCCCTTTGAGCCCTTTGAGAGGTAGGACGGATTGCAAAGGATTTGAAAATCATTTGTGGTTGACAACCAGAATCCATAGAGAGCTAGCTGCCGATGATCTTGCATTTCTTATATATATATATATATATATATATATATATATATATATATATATAAAGAGAGAGAGAGAGAGAGAGAGAGAGAGAGAGAGAGAGAACCTTTTAGATTTATGTGATGAGATACATATGGAATATGCGAAAGATTTAGTGTATACTTGCTCAAGCACACAATTGCATTAATCATCTCATCATTGTGCAAGTGTGAGTGGAATAGTTTATTTTCGATTAATTATTCGATAAGAAAGTTAGAGCATTTGATGATCTGACTGTTCAATAATTCATACAAAATAAATAATCATAAATCTATTAGTAATTAGTAATTTGAATTGCATGATCGTGGAACAAAATAACTTTACACTTACTCCAATAGTTCTTTTAAGAAATTCAAAGTTTAGTTTAATTGGTTTAAACAATTAGGAGTTCAAATTTTAATACATGCAACTCTTTTATATATAAAAAAATAGCACCGTTAATTTACTCCTAAAAAATGTGGTCAATATATGCCAAACAAAACAATAAATAAATGTCTTTGGTTTTTCTTTTTGTAATTGTTTTTTGTATTTATTAATAAGGCTTTGTTCTACTCATGGAACAAAAAGTAGTACAGTAATAGTTAATTTTGTGGGTGACACTTTATAATTAAAGTTAATTATTATTTTCGTGCACTTGGATCAATTTCTTTTTAATTTTCCAAAGAAGAAATAGCTAGCCTCATTGGACCATACGGAAGCAAGAAGAATATAGAGAACATGCCGTAGCTAAGATGTGTGAAAACTTTTCTGTTCATGAGAGGTTGGGCTTAAACATTATATATAAGCCGTCCAATGTACACTTTGTCTTTTGTTTTTTTTGTCTTAGTGGTATCCTCCAACTGGTATGGAGGCTCTCACATGCCTATGTCTCTCTTGAAATCTTCAATTCTACAACTTACCAGGAAAGGCTATAAATACCACAGTCCTCACTAAACCCTTAAGCACTTAAGCATCTCTTAAGGGTAGGCTGTCCTTGTTTTATTCCCTCAATCCTTAATTGCTATAGCAGCCTTATTTTCCTTTCCATAATGGCAAGTTTTAGGCTCAAAAATGGCTGTCTTCTCCTCCTTGTTTTGATAATCTGTCAAGAAATATTTGTGTATGACGCTGAAGGAAGGCATTTGAGGAGTAAGTCGTGCAACAAATGCTCAAGGCGACGAGATCACAACACTTTGAAGATGCCAAAGAATGGAAATCATAGCATTGGTTCAGGCCAAGAGAAAACCAGCGAAGTGGGATATATTGATGATTTTCGACCCACAGAACCGGGTCACAGTCCGGGATTTGGTCACTCCATAAAAAATTGAACTTTATTTTTTTCTTTTTCCTACTGTCTTTTTTTACCCTGAAACGCCCAACTACGGCTATCTATATATCTTGGCTCACTCCATGAGTGTGGTTGAAGATGGACTGAAAATGGGGAGCTAAAATATGAAATTTGTGAAGTGTAAATGTAATATTAATTAAGTGAAAATCGATTTTCCTATCTTATTCTATTGAAAATTAGATAATTTATTCATCCACAGCTTTCTTATATTTTATCGCTTTTATGCAATTAATTAGAACCATTTCAATTCTTTTTTGGTATTATAAGAGATAACATTGTGATTAATAATTTACAGCACCTATAATTTTTTTTCATCTCAAGTTACGATTTTTTTGTGATATAATTAATAGAATTACGTTGACTACTGTTGACTATAGTTAGTTTGAAGCATAAACTACAGTTAATTATTAATTTCTCTCCATATTAAATTTCCAAAGTATGAGTGCATATACGTCTTATCTTATCCCATATTAAAAAGGATATATCAATTACTCTAAAAAAAAGGTATAGAGCAATTAGATATATAATAAGAATTTAAGTCAATTTGGTTAAGTTTAAGCCATCTTTGAAAAGCCAATTGATTCAAATTAAACCCTCACAAGCCATAATTTTATAATTTTTTTATCATCTTTCCAAGATTGGACATGTAGGTAGGATCATATGTTAAAAGATGAAAAAGACTGCCCTTCTCAACAGTTCCACCAGAAAAAAAAAGTGGGGGATATTGGAATTGGATAGGAAAGGCATCATATATACGGTGGAAGAGATTGCATTTTTTAGGTTTATTTTTATCTGGATAGGAATAAGAATAGCCTTTTTTCAGAACACATATATAACTGTAATAAAGAGAAAAAATGGCAAATACGCATCCAGTTTCCTAAAGTTGGGTTCGACAACTCTTCCCTCAAGCAATTAATGGTAGAATTGGAACCCAGAATTCATCCCAAATGCACAGCGGAGTAACGCATGCCCCCATAAAATCCCTCCCATGTTGGCCATATAAGCATTTCTGCCAAATTTGAGCCCAAGGAATGTTGATGCAACGGTTAATATTATTAATGTAAAGATTAATAAAATATTATTCATTTTGAAGCTTGAAATCCTGCATCTTTAACTATTAAATGTGACATTGTTTCCTTAACAAAGATATTTTTCTTGTATTACACATAAGAAACATTACAAAAAAATGAAAGATTAGTGACAGTTTTGTAGCTGCGTTTCACTTATAAATGCCATTGGCTTCTGTGTTTTTATAAAACTTAAGGCGTTTATTATCAAAACATCATTAAATATTTAAATAGTGACATTATTATTTATAAATGCCACCAAAGACTTGATGTTAGTGACGTTTATTGACTAAAATGCCTTGAATAATCCTATCTTAAAAATTTAAGTGAATACTAAAAGCATTTTTGGCAGAAAATGACATGAATAATCCCATTAAAAAAATTAATAGAGAATTATTGAAGGCATTTTTGGTAGACAACGCCTTCAATAATCCTCTTATAAAAAATATATACGATTATTGAAAGTGTTTTCTGCAAGAAATGCTTTTAATAATTTCACGAAAAAATTTCATAAGTTTATTGAAGGCGTTTTTAGTCAAAAATACCTTCAATAAATATCCTATCAAAATTTTAGGATCGTATGGATATTAACCATAAGGTGGTAGGTTCGATTATTTCCTTTAGCCTTTTTTGGGTTTTTATAAAAATTATTTGTAATTGATTATTCTAAGCATTTTTAGGCAGAAACGTCTTCACCAATCGATTTAAAAATTTTTGAAAAAAATATTGAAGGTGTTTTTGGCATAGAAACGCCCTTAATAATCCATAGGAGAAATATGAAATCGATTCTTGAAGGTGTTTTTGGTCGAACCTTCTTCAATAATCCAATCAATAAATTTTTAGTTTGGATTATTCAAAGCAGTTTTTATCAAAAACACGTTCAATAATCCATATACAAAAGTTGAAACAAATTCTTGAAGGCATTTTTTGCTCAAAACGCCTTTAATATTTTACATGATAAATTTGAACAGTCAGATTATTAAAGGCGATTTTTGTCAAAAACACCTTCAATAACATGTTGTTATGAATTATTTAAGGCACTATAAAAAAATGCCTTTAATAGTCCATAGAAAAAAATATGAAACGGATTATTGAAGGTGCTTGAAGGCGTTTTTTGTCGAAAGCGCCTTTAATAATCCATTCAATTAGTTTTTAGTTGGTACTATTGAAGGTATTTTTAAAAAGTTGAAATGGATTCTTGAAGACATTTTTGGCTCAAAACACCTTTAATATTCCACACAATAAATTTTTAGGTGGGATTATTGAAGACGATTTTGGTAAAAAAATACCTTCAATAACATTTTGTTATGGATAATTTAAGGCATTTTCTTGCTAAATATGCCCTTAATAATCCATAAGAAAAATATGAAACGGATTCTTGAAGGCGTTTTTGGGTGAAAGTGCCTTCAATAATCCAATTAATAAATTTTTAACAAAGATTATTAAAGACAGTTTTTGTCAAAAATGCCTTCAATAATCCTTACAAAATATTTGAATGGAGTCTTGAAGGCATTTTTGTCTCAAAATGCCTTTAATATTCTACATAATATATTTTTATGTAGGATTATTGAAGGCGATTTTGGTTAAAAACGCCTTCAATAACATTTTGTTAAGGATTCAAGGCATTTTCCTACTAAAAATACCTTCATTAATCTTATCAAAAAAATATTTTTTATATTGTATATGTCAAATTAGTTGTAAGTTTATGTCCAGAAAATATTTGGTTTATATATGTGATACTACGAATGACATTTTAAAATTTACATAATGAACATTGTTGTATTTCAATAAATTGACCACAAATCCGAATTTAGAACTGATAACGTTGTCATATTAATATATTTTTCTGAAATAATCATACTTAATAATATATTAAGTACACATAGTGTATTCATATAAAACAAATATATACCAATAATATTAAAGCAATATCCCAATCTATAACTTAAAATTTTCATTCAACATGGCATGTTAAAAACATTATAACAATTTATTCCTCATATATTTACATTCAACCAACAATGTCTAACCTTAAGATTTATCAATATAGATAAATGATAATACATACTGACACTATTCTTTACGGATTTCATCCAGTTCTTATACTGTAAAGCTTTCTTTACTCTCCCACTAAAAAAAATCAGAATTAAATGTTAATAAATGAAACATAATTTAGCTTTTTATTTTTTTAAAGATATAATGAGTTTATGAAATTTATACTAACCTTGAATGGTGTGGTCATAAAATCATATAAAATTATCTTTCGCATAAAACGAATAACATAATATCCATATTCAGTATTACCAGGTTGATGAGGTACCTGAAAATTAAATTGAGTGGGTTTAGGAAACATTTATCTACAAAAACTTAATGTAAAAATATTAATTTTACATTTACCGGTAATGACACCCATTTCAGTTTCTTTGCCTTCTTATCAAATGCAGATATTACCTTAATTTGAAAAGAAAAAAATTACTTAATACATAAATAAAATTACTTATGAAAAAGTAGAAGATATATAATATAATAAAGTGTAATATCTCTTTATAAAAGTTTGAATTTCAGGGTTAGGCATCGCTGTTGGATTAACTGAATAATGTAAGTATGGCATTAAAGATTGGTGTCAATCATAATAAGCACCCAATGACGATTACAAAATAATAATAATGATATACTCAGACTATACATCATATTAGATTTGGGTAAGGTTGAAATAATTATTTGTATGAATATAACTTACTGCACATTATACGAGAGCAAATAATAATCAACCGGTCTTTTCATGCATTCAATCATATGATTAGCACAATAAGTGATTGTGCCACTTTGCTCACTAATGAAGTTAGGGTCAACGAATCTAAATCTATTGGTCAACTATCTTCCATTGAGCTCTCTATATGGGAAGTTGCATGATAACAATTAACAATTAACAATACTAGTTAGTATTACACCGTAATATAGATTAATACATATTGAGTGTGCATATTTGTATTTATAAGCTAACCTCATATATCTAACAATATCAATAGATGATAATTTATCTAATTCACAAAATTCTTTAACATTCTCCACACTAATGAAAGAAAATGGTGATTTATCAAATAACACTTCCTTAGACTCAATGGTTATGAAATTTCCTTTAGATATATGCTCTAGCGAATAATTAGATAACTCATCCATGGTAGCCTGAGCAAAGGTCATACTCTGAGTCCCAACATCCTGCTACAATATTTAATGAAATATAAGTATTAAAAGTAAATCAATAAATATAAGAAACAACTTGATGTTAAACTTATAAATAAAATCATACTTCATGGGTGGTAACGGAGGTTGGGTTCGTTGCCGACTTTCAACGAAAGCTTGTCCTACATGGACGATGCTATCCGACTAGCCTACTGGCATGCTATGGTGTATTGCTGCCAACACAGCCTCTAAAGCAGCGAGTCTTTATTGTTAATCATTGAGACATTGCTCCTGGTCACAAGTCATTGTTGTTGTTGCTCAATGATTACTTCATATTGTGTATTTATTATTCGCAGAATTTTAGGTTGATTACTAAAAAATTTTGATAGCAAGATAAATGTACCAATCTCACGAACTTGACCAGGCCTTTTTTTAGCGCCTAATGCTAAAGACAATAGATCTTTGTCATACTGGGTTGCTAGTTCACCAGATTTGACTTTAGTAGCATAATTATCCTAAAAAATAATAATATGGGCTGTAACAACAAATCTATACAAGCTAGAATACAGTCATGCATACAACTACAACAACTTTCATACATGATATTAAAAAAATAGTTATACATACAATCTTTTTTGTCATTTATTCAGTTGCTTCATCTGTAAAAGATTTATCCTTCCGTAGGTGTCTTTGTTTCCAGACATCCTATCTGAAAACTTCGATGTCAGAGTTCGTCGATTCCTATTAAATTACCATAATATAAAAATCAAAATGTATGAAATGAATGTTTATAAATATTCATTAATGAGTAAAAATAAGTGTGCGAATATATACAAGTTTATACTTTACATTTGCATATCCCTTTCTCACTGTCTGATGGTGATATTGTTGTTTGGCCCAAATGTTTCATTGGTTTTCTTTGATTTTTTACCAAAGAAAAAAATTATGTCAATCACATATGAAGATTAAAGGATACATTGCATAAAGATTTATAAACAATTTTTTTGGTAATGGGTTTGTTTATTGAAAAATCTTCTGAAAGTGGATATCATACAAAATTTATCCAATCTTCAACACTTATTACATCTACATATGACACAGATAGAACAGCTAATACATCACCTTGATCAGCCAGTAGTAAAATATATTGTCTTATTCCTTACAAAATGATTCTCATTACTTAGCCATAACTCATTTATGCAATTCATTTTTCATTTTTTTCTTTCTTTTTTTGTCAATGATTATTCTTTTTAGCTTTTGTTTTACTCTATCTTTAAACCTTTTGGTGATCTTTTGCCTCTTTTCTTTTTCAAGCATGTTCTTTTCAAAATTTACCCCATAGTCTGAAGGGTGATCCTTAGTTGAGGTTATTTAGAAAAAAAAAATCACAATAGGCTCAAAAGGGGTAACAATGAATGATTTTATGAATGGTAAAAGAAATATGGCTATTTTTTTATCTCAAATGTGAATGTTTTCCTTGAAAATCATCTATTGAACAAAAACAAGTTCATGGATCTTTATAAAAGACTACATATCTTTAAGACATATCTATTTTACATATGCTAGCAGCTTACTTTTTTGCTAAAAAAGTCTTCACAAATTGAACTTTATAAATGTGAATGAGTTTTCAAAATTAAATTTTAAAATTATTATTATCATTGTCTAAACATTTATCATCTGAAATTAGAGAATAGGAATAACAAAGCATGAAAAAATGAAATGCATCAACTTACCTTTTATTAAAATGATAACAAATAAAATCTTATTGCATAAAAAAAATCCTAATTTTACTCCGAAAGAAATCTCAAAATGACAAGCAACACCTTTGTCCTTTTCAAACTCATGCCCTCATATGATTAAGTGAAGAGTTTTTATTAATATCTGGCCCCATTGATTCATTGAAACTCACTAAGCCTTTTCAGATCAAACTTGTTCTTGATCTTCACTCAGGGCATTGATATTATGATTGGGCAATGGATTGCCACTAACATTAGGTATTGTTATACTTCTTATATCAACGTTTATCATTCCATCATTGATCAGTTGTTGCACTTTATGCTTTAAGGTAGTGTAATTTTCAGTGAAACGTCTAGCAATTCTATAGTAGTAGTCACAATGAACTGTACGATCATACCACTTTGGGTAAGGGAGCTTAAGTGGCTTAAGTGGCTCTAAACGGCTGGAGGTAATCAAGTGGTTATTGTAGAGTTCTCAGTATAATTTCGTATTGTAGACGCTCTATTTGGTCTAAGCCCAAATCAATTGGGCCTGGCTTAATGGGGTCCAGGTTACCAGGCCCAATTAGCCTGTTTGTATTATTATTATTATTTTTTATTTTTTGTTGATTATTCATTTGTTTAGTTTATCTTTGATTTTTTTTACTTGATTTATCTTTTTGTTATAGTGATAATGTAAAAAAAAAAAGATAATAAATAAAAAGAAGGCTTTACCGTGGATTAGGGTTGACAAAGTTGTAAACAAATTTAATATGTTAAGGATAATATGAAACTTTGCTGATGTTGTTTTATAAATACATACATAAACAGGTCAAATATCACAGATTAGAGACACAAAAATAGAGATCATCCATAGAATACAGAGATCAAGCAGATCACACATAGAAAAGGTAAAAATTATACAGCATAAAGTAGAATGATCAAGCAAAAATAAAAAAATTAAAATTTTCTAGAAAAATTTGAAAAATTCCCAGATTTTGACAATATTTTCCAGATTTCGATAAAATTTTCAGCGTCAATTGAATTTTTTAGTGAATTTTTTTATGCTGATTGAATTTTTTAACCAGCCTCACAGAATCTTATTGAAGATTCCAGTGAAGGTTAAATTTTTTGATGAACGTCTAGCGAACCAAACTAGATTTTGGTGACTTTTTTCAAAATTTGATGAATATTCAATCGGAGTCATTTAATTTTTAAAGAGAGAAAAAAAAAAGAGAAGAGAGAGAGGGGAAAAGGGAAATCTTGTGAAAAAGGTCAAAATCGAGCTTTTATAGTGGCTCCAAAATGATGCCATTTTCACCTTAATAGACTTCCAAGATCCTCGTGTTTCTAATCAAGCCAACTCGACCTAACCGCAACCCTCTTTTTGACCCGCATCTTAACCCTAGGTCTCAGCCAAGCCAAACCGAGCCTATCCTTTGAGCCGTGTGCCTGAGCTGTTCACTGTGTTTACAACCGAGCCTTTTAGCCAAGTTGAGCTGAGCCGTTGTTGGTATTTTTTTTATTTGTTTATTCATTTATTTATTTATTTAGTTATATTTTTTACATGATAAATTTTAGGGAAAATAAAAAAATAATAAAAAATATTTTTTAAGAATAAATAATAATTATCCAATGATGAAATTTTTATAAATTTCAAATGATAAATTTCTATAAAATTTTTAGGTGAGAAATTTTATTTGAATTTGTCTTAAATGATAGAATAATTTAGATAAAGTTTCTACAACAATAATTAATATTTATTCTCAATAAAAAACTAAAAAAATAAAAAATATTATTTTTTGGAATTAAACACAAATTACCTAAGGATGAGATTCTCAGAAATTTCAAATGGTAAATTCTTAAGAAATCTCTAGGTGAAAAATTTCTCTGAATTTGTATCAAATAGTGAAATAATTTAGATGAAATTTCAATAAAAATAATTGTATTCTTTTCCAAATTTGGTTGAAAATATTGGATAATTATTCAATAATGAAATTCTCAGAAATTTCAAATGGTAAATTCCTAAGAAATCTCTAAGTGAGAAATTTCTTTAAAATTGTCCCAAATGGTGGAAGGATTTAAATGAAATTTCAAGAAAAATAATTGTCATATTATTTTCTTTCTAAAAAAAAAGAGAAATAAAAAGAATTTCTACATAGGCCTAAATAGTAAAGAATTTATAAATTCAAAAAAAAAGAAAAAAGAAAATATTTTTAATTTGACCCATATGAGGGAATAATTAGATATATTTTCAATATCAAAAACCAAATAAAAATAAAAAATAATTAATTAAACATTTTTTCGACGATGAAGCCTCTTTAAGAAAATAAATGAAAATTTTGAATACTCTTGAAGTGAAAGAATATTTTTAAGAGTTCTACCAGATTGATGGAAGAATCTTAAAAGTTATTTCTAATATTCAATATAAAATTTAAGACCATTAGAATCAAGACTTTAGGATAAATTTAAAATAATATGGTACCATCTTTCGAATGGACATGTGGAGGTTCTATAACCTTTTTTATATGTAACTAAACTTTTGAACCATGTTCTAATTTGTAGATCCAAACCTATTCTTTTAGAAAACTTTAGTCAAGCATAAGAGCTCCTTAAGATGATAGATTCCTTAGGTGCCAATCACATCTAATTAAAAAAGATTGGTAGTGATTCCATTTGTTAAGTTCAACTATAGATTTTTATATCTATATGTTATGACACATGTAAGTCATGGGGATTGGGTCAAATATGGGTTTTTCTTGAGTAGGTCATTGTTTTCGTGAACCACCTATTAGGCTAGTATGGTGGGTATGAGATTTTATGTAAAGTTGAGTGTTAGGACTGTATATGGCAGTTTAGGGTCTAAAAGTAAGTTGATATGTTAAAGGGTAAGATGGTTGTTGAATAGGTTGATATGGATAAGGTGAAGCATTATTCACTGTAGGGTAATATGGGGAATAAGCTTATGGTGAATAAGATTGATAACCCTTGAACTGTTGTCTGTCAAAGCTCACAACTTAAGCTTTAGTTTTTTTTTTCTTTGGGGCTTTCTTAGTGGAAACTTCTCCTCCTTTCAAGTTACCATTCTTAATGGCATTCTGAATGATTTTGCCTGAGATCATCATGTTGACAAAATTTTTTGTTGCATTCCCTATTATCTTTTCATAATAAGAAGATTTTAAAGTGCTAATAAACAACACTATAGTCTCTTTCTCAGTTATAGGATGTTGCACTTGAGTAGTTATGTCTCTCCACTTTTGGACATACTGTTTGAATGATTCAATGTTCTTTTTCTTTATATTTTGTAAAGATAAATGATTAGGAGCTAGATCTATAATATGTCAATACTGACTAATAAAGTTACGGACCATATCACTTCAAGACTGAAATGAGTTCTATCTAGCTGAACGTACCATCTAATAGTAGAGCTAGTAAATGTGTCTTGAAATACATGCATTAATAGCTTTTCATTATTAGCATGGGTAGTCATTTTTCAATAGTACATGGCAATGTGATCTTTGGGCAATTTATACCATCATACTTTTCAAACTGTGAAACCTTGAACTTTGGAGGAATAACAACATCTGGGATAAACATAGCCCAGCAGAATGCAAAAAACCATGAAAACCAATTCCCTCTACTACTTACAACCTCTCCTCTAACAAGCTTATCTTCTGTTCAACTTTTGAGCCTTTTAAAATCTGATTCTCCTTAGGCCTTAGCTTTTTTTTTCTCTTCTAGATCATCTAAGCTAGGGATTGATATTGATTCTAATGCATTCTCAGTAAATACAAGATTTACATAACTTTGATATTGCCCTGAATTTGAAGTTGATGGTATTTTAGGGTATGTATATCCTACAGAATATATGAATTATTATGGTGGTGGATCTTGTGTAGATTGGGCATGATGCGACCTAAAATTAGAAGGGTACAGAAGGTTAGCCACCTCTTGTGATGGATGGTCCTACTGGCTAGTACTTTTTTCTATACCTTTTCTCTTGTTCAACTTGTTCAAAACGTCCATAATCTTACTCAACTCCCTTTCAAGCTTTTCTTAAGCTTTTTCTATCCTCTTGAGACGATTGAAATTTTTTTGTTTCATTTGTCTAGCTTAAGCTTTTGTATTATATTGGTGAGTTGATTGTGTGGGGTTCTTGCTTGGTGGAGCTATCCTTGAACCTTAAGTACCATAATTGTGACATTATTAGAAATACTATGCTTTATGTTTGGTATGTTACTGCATGAATGTAATGTACATTTTCATAGATAAAATCTAAGATGTGGCAAATATTCCTTATATGCACAATGTTAAATATGCAATGAAAATGATCCATGGAATTAAATGTAAGCATTAATTGAAATGATGCAATACACAAAGTCAAACAAAGAAACAAAATGGTTAGCAAGTTAATATATCACACAAATTGTTC
Source organism: Durio zibethinus (assembly GCF_047325235.1). NCBI lineage: Eukaryota > Viridiplantae > Streptophyta > Magnoliopsida > Malvales > Malvaceae > Durio > Durio zibethinus. Next base: position 19,726,835 of record NC_143185.1, read on the forward strand.
CTTCTTGTGTCCTAACTTTGGGTTACATTTATCAATGAATAGGAATTACCTTATTTTAAGGCTGGCCTTTTAAATGTAGATTATATGCTAGGCTAAATGACTTTAACCACTAAAGGTTCCCAAATTATTTCTTACATCATTGTCCATCACAAACTAGTAAGACGTTTTAATACCCACCCATCATAGGCTACCAACAGAAAGGATTCAATTTGAGTGAAAGTATTTCATGAGCCATTATGGAGATTATCATCTTACGAGAGCATAGGTACTTTACTCTCTCCTAAGAGAGACAGAACCTGGGTATAAAGCTCATATAATGTAAATGAATGTGATAGTGTGTGTGAAAAAATGTATAATTTTCAACCCCCAATAAATCAAATAAGAGAAAAAAAAAAGAAAAAATGTTAGTAAATAAATAATTACAATTTAAAACCATTAGCTCAAAGAATATGATAAATTTAAAATTTATGGCTTGACTCTCTATGTTTTCCCCATTGGAGTCCCCAAACTATTATAACATATAAATTTGTAAATCTATAGTTAAATTAAATTTAAAGAACCGCCACTAATATTTTTTTCTTAAGTGTGATTGGTCACCTAATGAACCTATTCTTTTAGATGAATTTTAAGCTTGATTAAAGATCTCTAAAAGAATAGATTCTGGTATACTAATCAAAATAAAGTTCGAGAGTTCGATTACATATAGAGAAGGTTATAATGTCACGGGTTGGGACTTAAGCTCTGAACCTGTATGGCTCCGAGACCCGGGCATTCACCCTTCTAGCGTCTCAGATCAGCCTTCCTATCACGATTCACACTCTTATGAGGTATTGTCTGCTCTGGCCCCTCTAACCTCACGGTTTTATCCTACAAAAGGTGCCTTACAAGGTTGAGGTGGTGTGAACCCTTTTATACCTCAGTGACCCTCCTATTATGTTTGATGTGGGATTCATTACTTTTCCTTAGGTCTGTGACATTCTTTCCTACCCAACCTCGTGATGCCCTCGTCACGGAGGCTGGTCACCCTGCCAACTTCCCTTAAGGCACTTGACGTAGATTGAACGGTTTAGGGCTGGCTCTGATACCACTTATCACGGGTTGAGACTTAAGCTCTGAACTCGCGTGACTCCGAGACCCGGGCATTCACCTTTTCGGTATCCCAGATCAGCTTTCCTATCACGGTTCACACCCTTGTGAGGTATTGTCCGCTCTGGCCCCTCTGGCCTCACAGTTTTATCCTACAAAAGGTCCTCATAAGATTGAGGTGGTGTGAACTCTTTTATACCCCAGTGACCCTCCTATTATGTTCGATGTGAAATTCATGACTCTTCTTTAAGTCTGTGACAATAACACCCTACATGCTCATCCAAAAGATGGTACCATTTTATTTTAAATTATCCTAAAATCTTGATTTTAATGGTTGTAAATTTAATATTAAATATTGAAAATAATTTTTAAGATTTTTCTATCAATCTGATAGATTTTTTAAAAATACCTCATAACCTCAAGAGTATTCAAGAATCTTATTTATTTTCTTGAAGAGGTTCTATCATCGAAAAAAGATTTAATTATTTAATTATTTTTATTTTTATTAAAAACATATCTAATTATTCCATCATTTGGGTCAAATTAAAAATATCTTCTTTTTTTAATTTGTAAATTTTACACAATTTGGGCTTATTTAGAAATTTTTTATTTCTCTTTAGAAAGAAAATACATGACAAATATTTTTTTGAAATTTCATTTAAATTCTTCTACCATTTGAGAAAAATTTAAAGAAATTTCTCACTTAGAAATTTATTAGGAATTTACCAATTAAAATTTTTAAGATTCTCATCCTTGGATAATTGTCAAATATTTTCAACTAAAATTTTTTATTTTTCTTATTATTATTTTTTATTTTTTTTGAATTGAAAATGAATATTAATTATTATTATTGAAACTTTATCTAAATTATTTCACTATTTGGGATAAATTTAGAAAAAAAATTTTTTACTTAGAAATTTTATAAAAGTTTACCATTTGTAATTTTTAAAAATTTCATCATTGGATAATTATTTTTTATTCTAAAAAACATATTTTATTTTGTTTTATATTTTTTTATTATTTTTTTTAAATTTAATCATGCAAAAATACTTAAAAATAAATAACTAAATAAATGAATAAATAAAATAATAAAATAAATAAAAATACCAAAATAGGATCAACTCGACTTAGTGGCTACGGTGCGGCTCGGCTTCAGAAAGAAAAGCTAGAATGGCTTGGGATGATGGCTTGGCTCAGCTCAACTTGAGACAAAGGCTGAACGTGGGTCAACACTTAGGTTCAGTTGAACCGAATAAAAACACGTGGATCCTAGGACGTTGCTTAACCACAAAATGACGTCATTTTGATGGGGTATAAATAGCAAGAATCCTCTTTTTTCCCTCAAATCTTTTATTTTTTTATTTTCTCTCTCTAAAACCCGAATAATGCTAGTTGAATCTTCACTAGATTCTAAAAAACTTATCAAAATTTGGGTTGGTTCACTAGAAGTTCATTGAAAAATTTAACCTTCATCAGAATCTTCAACTGGATTCTGGAAAAGTCATTGGAAAATTCAATTGTAAATAAAAAATTCACTAAAATCTGAAAAATTTTACCGAAATCTGAGAATTTTTCAAATTTTTTCAAAAATCTTTAAATTTTTTTAATTTTTTGTTGATCTTTTTGCTTTTTGCTGTATATTTTTCTACCTATCTTCGTGTATATTTTTTTGCTTTTTGTGTGTTTTTGTTTCTTTCTCTCTCTAATTTTTTTTGTGTCCTTTTTCCTTTTGAAGTAGGCTTGTATTTATAGGGTTTAAGGTCTGAGAGCCCTAAACTGACAAGGAATTTTGATCTCTTTTAAATTCAATCTCCAATTTTGAATTTATCCCAACTTTGATAACAAAAAAAAAAAAGCCTTAAACAAATCCAACCACCATAGAGTTTTTCCTATTTTTTTGTTATTATTATTATTTATTTATTTTTCATTATTATTTTTAATTAACAAAAATAAACAGACCTCAGACAGATTGATGTGTTTATAGACATTGCCAACTTTTAACTCTCATTGGCAAGGTCAAAGTATAATTATACTAGGAGAAAAAAAAATTATATTTCTAGATTACCCAAATATACAAAATAGTAGTCATACATTTTTGCTAAACTTATCTTGTACAAAGCCAATTTCATATTTTTCTTTTCAAAGTTTCTTATACAAAAATCACAATTTTATAGATAGATACATATACATATATGTGATATACTAATAAAATCATGTTCAAAGTTGAAACAAAATCACATTTTAGATTCCAGGCACAAGAATCATATATAGACATAATTTGCATGCTTAACCCAATTTAATAAACCAAAGGGACAATATATCATATATCATTTGCCAAAATCCAAATTCACATTGAGACTGATTTTAAGGGAAAGAAAACTAAAAGGGTATCAACCCACTTATTTAGTATGTCAAATCGAAACTTAAATAACAAATCACACAAATGTCATAACGTATAGATTCATAGACTTATAGCTGGACACAACTTAAGGAGTAACTACCAATATTTTATTAAGATATGATTGGTTACCTAGGTGAATCTGTCTTATTTAAAAAAAATATCCCATGTTTGACTTGGGTATCTTTAAAATATAGATTCTAATCTATGAAATTATGAGTAGGCTTGAAAGTACGATTACGTATGAAAAAGGTTATAGCATTCTTACAATGCCCATTAAAGGATGGTACCAGTTTGATTTCATGTTATCCAAGCTTTAAAACATATTTGTAAATTTACCAAGTAATTTAATTATTGAAAATTGGTCTTAAAGTTACTCTAATCATTTGATAGTAATTTAAGATAATTTTTTCACCTTAAAAGTATTCATATCTACTTGTGTCCCATTCTAAAGAGATTCCATCGTTAGATTCATCAATGTATTTTTTCAAGAAATTATTCATTTTTGGAAACAAACAATAAAATTCTTCAGAATCTAGTCTATCTCCATCACCATCATTGTTGCCATCATGTGCCATCTTTGGCAGCCACTGGCCAACTACCGTGGAGGCTCAAAACTCACCTTAAACCCTTTTTTGGCCTTTTCATCTTGGATCGGAGCTCTAATTTTTGAAACTCAACTTTTAATTACATGGATTTGAAACTTGAAGTTGTGGTTCTTCTTGCACTATTTCAACTTTTCAACCGTTTGATTAGGCCAATCTTTAGGTATGATGTTTAACTTCCTTTACTTGCACTTCCATCATTTTTTATCTTCAAAAACCTTTTAAGACATTGTGAATGTTGCAAGTTTGCTGGTTTCAGGAGGTATTGATTTTGTGAAGGTCTGATGATGGGGTAGTAAGGCAGGAGAGGTTGGCATCGCGATCTAAATTGGGATTGGGATTGTGGCTAAAGGTTCGTGACTTGGATGGAAGTGGATTTTGCAAGTGGTGGTGGTGAATTGCAAAGAACAGTGTTTTCTAGTGTTTACTCTTTGTTTTCACTCCGAACTGCTGTGTATTTATAAGAAAGCTGGGATAGTTTCAGATTAACTCAAACTTAGCTTGAAACTGAGGATCATCATTTTTATCATTTTAGTTTATCAACAAGCCAACTTCTGGTTTCTCATTATTTTTTTATTTGCTTGAAATAAAATGATAAATTAAAAGGATTATTGAAGTTAAAATTAAAGATAAGATAACAATAAAAATAAAAAAATAGATAAAGGAAAATAAATGTAAAAGTAAAGATAAATAGATAAATAACAATAATAAAATAATAAACAAGATAGATAAGATATATACACACATGCAAATAAAAGAAAATCCATGAAATAATAACAAAAATAATTGAGAAAGATATTTAAAAATAAAGTAAAATAAAATAAAAATAAACTATAGGGCTTGAAATAAGTTCAAACCCAATCAATTTGAGCCATTAGGCTTAAAATTAAATCGGATTCAGATGATTTAAAACTTGAACTAAATAGAGTATCTACAACAAATCTCTTAATGTTTTAATAATTGCAAAAATATTCAAAAATTAAAATTTACCTCAAATATATAAATTTAACAAAGCAAACCTTCCATTATTCATCTTAAGCAAATTGGGTTGTGTGGTAACTTTTATGATAAATCAAAATTATTTAAAAGTATTTTTAGTATATTAAAACAAATTTTCTTTTAATATAGCAAAATATTTAAAATTGAGTAAAAATATGAAGTTAAGAACTAAAAACATAAAAATCACTAGCAATATACATTTTTATAAATACTTAATTTTAATATTTAATAGTAATTATTTTTGTGAGTTTGAATATAACTTAATAGTCTTTTAACAATACTAATAATATGAAATTAATAAAAAAATTAAAATAAGTAGAAATTCATTAAAAATAATATAACTAAAATTTATATAATTTATAACTAAATACATCATATATTGACTAGAGATAATTTTTAAAATAATTAAAAATGAAATTTCTTAATCATGAAATTTTTACATTTTGTGAGCATTTGGTTTAGTTTGAGCCAAGAAATCTCTAACATCTCACAGTCTAATGACAAAGGAATGCACAAATTTAAAATAAAAATGTAATACTACAACTTAGAATTTTATTTTAGCAAAAATAATTTTCAAAAGCCTAAGTTTTCTTTGCAAATCATCACAAACAACCTAAATTTTCTTAGTTCTAGATTCATGAAGCCTACATTGGGGCTTCGATTCTCTTAGCCTATAGATCATATAAATAAGTCAATTATACTATTAGAAAGATTACACTTTGCACTATCAAAAACACCTAAAGTTTAACTAAATCGACTACTAGAATAAAGAGTTTTAGTGATCTAAAGTTGGGTTAGCCTATGTTGCTCTCCACTTACCCTCATTGCTAAAACTTAACCTATGTTGTTTGTGAAAAATGCACCCTTCACATAATTGATTAGGATGATTAAAATAAAGCAACCATTTCACTATATTCTTACTTGCCCAAGCTTTCAAGCCATTAAAATTAAAATGCCTAAACCTCAAATGCCACAACCAATACTTATTATGCATAATAAAACTCAAACAATAAATTTCATTATATTGCAAATTCAAGCAAAACATTTAATTTGACATCTTCACAATAGTAAACAACTTTCCATTCCTATCTTTTATTGTTAGAAGACCATTCTCCATATGTATCATATAACTTTTCTCCAAAAGTTGCCACAAACTCAAAATGTTTTTTTTTCAAAAAAAAAAAATAGTAAACATTGAAATGAAATTATAAGAACCATTCTTGAGTCTAATGAGAATGTTATCTTTTTTTCCACTCAAACTTTGGATTCATCTCTAAAACTGACATTGCCTTTCACTGCTTCGTTCAACTTAAGAAAAGCATTCTTATTTTTGATCATATGGTTGCTAGCCATATTATGAAGGTATTAAGTGTTGCTTTTATCCATGATAGTTCCATTAGAAGTGAATAATAAAGTAAAATACATATCACCATAATCCTTCTCTACATAATTTGTTTGTTCATTAACTTCACCACTTTGCTTTCCTCAACATTCATTATTATAATGCCCATGTTTATGGCAATTATAGTATTGAATGTTTCTTTTGTCATAACTTTATCGATCTGAAAAGTTATTGAAGTTGTTATCCTTTCTACATCTTTCTCTTCTTTTTGAAACATACCATGATTAATGTTGTCCACCTCTTGTTCTACCTTTTCTACTTATATTTATAAAGTTTTTTCCTTAATCATCATATCTCTATCGCCACCTTCATTATAATGACCTCTATTTGTATTATTTTTATCATGACTTCTATAACCACTATATTTTTTTCTTTGAATACCTCAAGTACCAACTTCTTTTTATATCTTTATCCAAAGAAAGCTTAGTGTGAAAAGCTTGGTCAATGTGGCTAGTCACTTTTTTGTTCAACCTTTGTTTATGCATTTACAATATTCCCATCAATTGATTAACCATCATTTCTTTTAAATCTTTCACTTTTTTAACAATCACAGCTATTTACTCAAACTTTGGAGTTAAAGATCAAAGAATATTTTTCATAAATGGGACATCACTAAGTTTCTCACCATTCCTCCTCATCTCATTCACAATAGCCAACACTTTTTTAAAGTACACTGAAATGATCTCATTCTCATTCATGGATATGGCATCAAACTCAACCCTTAACACTTGTAGGCAAACTTTCACGACCTTGTCAATCCTTTTATGTGAATTTTTGAAGATATCCCATGATTTTTTAATAGTTGTGCCATAGAAATCTTCTCAAACTTTGACTCATCAATTGCTTGGTAAAGCATAAATTAAACCTTTTTATCTTTCTTCTTTATATCCTTAATAGTAGACTTTTAAGCTTCTATTAGTCTTTTTTTATCCTCTTCACTAGGTTTCACAAACCTCTTGTGAATAATTTCTAATAAGTTTTAAGACTTTAACTACACGTTCATTTATATACTCCAATTATCATAATTGTTCTTGCTTAACTTAGGAATTTAAGGTTGCATAAAATTTTTAGCCATCATTATGTCAATTCACCAAAACCCACAAAAAATCACCACAGCAATAAGAAAAACCCTAAATGGGAGGCCTAAATTTAGTAAATTTCACCAAGGATTCAACACAAACAAATTATAAGCTCTAATACCATTTTTGTTGGGAGAAAAGTCTTAAGAGATATTTTCACAAACACTTGGCATACATACTCCATAAACTTTGTTAAAACATAATAACCTTCAATCATAACTTTTTAACTCAATCATATACAAATTTTCATCACAAGTTTCATATAAAAGCTATCTTTAATCAACCAAGCTTAAAGTTTAAAATAACCATATAACTAACTACTAAGCATAACTAACTTTCAAATTTGTAAATAACAAACAAAATAACATTTTCATTAGTTCAAAATGCATAAAAAAATTTTCATTTTAGTAGAGTAAGAAAAAACTTACACAAAAGTCTACATTTTTCTCACAAAAATAAAAAACTCATTTTCTTCCTTTTTCTTTCACATTATTACCCTAATCTTTTCTATTTCTCTACACTATTTTTTAGCCCCTATACTCACAGTTTTCGTATTCTTTTACTTTATTTACATGATAATAGGTTTAACAATAGAACACAAAAAAAGGTCTATATAAAAAGATAAAGTAAATAAGCTATTAAACAATAAATATAAGTCACTAACCCAATATAATTGGGTTTTCAATCCAATATAGTGCATGCATGCTTGATAGAAAGTGATATCATAAAGTTGGTTTATTTTAATACTTGGAAGAAAGTAGTCGCAAGTCTTTAAAGGGAAGATTCCCATAGAATCTTATACCTTTACCATTTATTTGCAAAGATTCCTCGAAATATGAGCAAAAAAATCAATAATGAATGTAATTATATGTCTTTAACCCTTTTCGACCTATGGTATGGGGCACTTGACAAGCTGTCAAAAGATAAAAAATGGAGTCTCTAGGCATGGGCCCTAACCTGCCATGTTGTTAAAGCTTTAATAAATGATCAAAAACTTTTCCATGTGTGATTCTTTTAGGCTTAGTAGCAAGCACACTTTCACAATTATGGTTGAGATTCATAATTGATATTTAAGCTTTAAGTTAATAGATTTTATTTAATTTAGCAGAAGAAAGAAAATGGCTTCATAGATTTTTGGGTAGTAAAAGAATCTAATAGCTAAGGTTGAGCAAAGGTCAGGATAATTGAAATACCTGACCAAAATTGAAGGTTATGGTTAATTCATGGTATATGGATAAGTTTATTTTAGGTGCAATTTAAACGATTTAAAAAGTCAATTTTTGATTTTAGATTCTAACAACTTAACTGAACAAAAAATTAATTCAAACAATAAAATAATTTTAATATATTATTAATATTTTTGTTATATTTTCTCAGCCTTTTCTTCTAAGTAAACCTTCAACATTTATTGCTTTTCTCTCTCTCTAGACATTTTCAACCACCTTCCTCACTCTCCATACCTAATTGCACTCATCTCTCCTTACTTCTCACACAAGTTGTGATTTCTCAAATACTCAAACTCTCACTTTCTCAAATCTTTCAAGTCATAGTCACTTGTACAATCTTGAATCTTGAGGCTCAATCTTGAGTTTTATATGATATGGTGCATGAATTCTAGGGTAAGAGTTTTGATATCTTGTCTTCTTATTTTGTTTATGATTCATTCAATATTTTTGTGTAATTCTTTGCCGGTTCATTCTTTTGTACTTGGTGTTTATTTTTTTATGTTTTCGTGACAGATCAGATTTTTTTGCTTGTTATATTTTTCCTATTAATATCCATTTGCCTTGTTCTTACTTTATGTAATTTTTTTTTGTTTTATATCTTTCATTGCCTCAATAAGCAATATATTTGACTTTTTGTTACTGGGTATGAAATCCATAGCTTCCCTGTTACCTTTTTTTTTTTCACGGGAAGCTATAAAAAAATTTTAGAGATGGAAAGTTGGATGTTTTTAAACCTCTGTTCTTTTTTGCTTCAACTTCAAGGGTGTTTAAGGGGTCCACCTGGGATGGGTCTTTTTCTTTTCGGCTAGAAACTAATACAGATAGATGGATAGAAATGAGAAAATGATTGATTGCTCAACTCAGGAAAAATTAACTAAACCAAGAAGACTGACGGAGACCACCTGGCTTAAATCAGTTTGGTTTTCTTGATTTTATCTGATATTTTGGTCGGTTCAATTTTATCATACTAAATCGCTTAAGTCAGTTTTGTAATTTTTACAATCAAAATAATTGAACCGACCATTTACTCAACCTTACTAGCAGCTAGTTAATGGTTGATGTGCATTAGTTTTAAACTATATACTAAGCTTCGACAAGAAAATTACAATAAGTTGTGGCTTCCAGTTTTGTTTCATGAAAATAAAATAAATTTCACATCAATTAAAAATAAAATAAAATGACTAGCTCTAGAACTCCAATTGCAGCTAGTAGAAAAAATGATTTTTTTTTGTTGAAAAAAAATTAAAGCATATGATTGCTCAATCTCTTAAGTTAGGAGAAAATGTGTTTTGCTTCATAGAAATTTTATATTTGGAGATTAGCATAAAAATTAGATCAATGATAAAATTTAAGTCTAAATCCCCTACTTTGAGAAAAACCAACTTACTTACAAATTCAGCTAATCTTTAATTTATTGATGAAAAATTGATTTTTAGTTGTCAATTTAATTAGTAATATTCTATAAGTAGTGGAAAGACATTTTTTCTTACCTTTTAGAAGGAAAGACTATTAATGCAAAATCTAACAACATAAAGATCTGTAAATTTATAGTTAGACTTAACAAGAGAAGTTGCCATCAATTTTTTTTTTTTTTTTAGGTGTAATTTCTCACCTAATGAATCTATCCTTTTAAAGATGTCCTAAGCTTGACTAAAGATCTCTAAAAGAATATATTCTGATTTGTATTTTAGAACTAAGTTCAAAAATTCGATTACATGTGAAAAATGTTATAGTATCATTTAATTTTAAATTATCATAATAATCATTTTAGTTTTAATGGTCTTTATTTTAATGTTTAAATATTAAAAATAATTTTCAAGACTTCTCTATCTATCTAATAGAATTCTTAAAAATACTTATTTCCCTCAAAAGTATTCACAAATCCTATTTGTTTTCTTAAAGAGGCTCAATCGTTAGAAAGCTTAATCAATTTTATTTTTTTATTGAATTTTTATTTTATTGAAAATATATCTAATTCTTCTACCATTTGGGTCAAAATTGAAAATATTTTCTCACCTAAAAATATCTTAGATAATCATCCATTTGTGATTATTAAGAATTTCATCTTTGAAATTTATGTTTTTTTTTTATTTCTATTTCTAAATTTTTCACCATTTAAGCCTATTTAGAAAATTTTTCTACAAGTTTCATTTCTAAATTTTTTGCCATTTGGGTTAAATTTAGAATCTAAACTCTTGTTAGTTTTTTAATTCTTAAAAAAATAATAATATGACAATTATTTTTTGAAGTCTCATTTAAATTCTTTCAACCATTTGGGTTGAATTTAAAAAAAAAAAAAAAAACCTTTCACCTAGAAATATTATGAAAATTTAACTATTTGTGATTTTTCTTAAGATTTCATCATTGGATAATTGTCAAATATTTTCACATAAATTTTTAAGTTTTATTTTTATTATATTTTTAATTTTTTTATTTGAAAAAAATATAATTATTTTTATTAAAATTTTGTCTAAATTATTCTACCATTTTGGTCAAATTTAAAGAAATTTCTCACCTAGAGATTTCTTAAAAAATTTACCATTTGAAATTACTGAGATTCTCCTCATTGAATAATTGTTAATTATTCTAAAAAAATTATTAATGTTTTATTTTATTTTATTTTATTTTTGTAAATGCTTTCTAATTTTTCCTAAAAATTAGACAAAAATAGTCAAATAAATAAAATAAACAAACAAATAAATAAATAAAAGATTATGACAAAATGCAAAGATAACTAGAACTTAAAAAAAAGACAAGTAAAAAATAAATACAAAAAATTAAGTCACGATTAATTCCAAAGCACGTGGGCCTTGTTTCTTCTCACTTCCTTTACCCAACACAGAACTTCCAAAAGAAAATCCTAATTATCTAAACTCAAAACATTAGAAAAGACTATAAAACACTGTCAATTTTTTTACTCTTTTTTTTCTTAATTTTTTTAATTGATTCTTTATTGTCTCTAACTGATCCTAATAGGGTCTTTTTTGTAGGCCTCCAATCTCAATTACAATAGGAAAATAAGTTTTCTTGGTTTAATCTCTTAATCAACTTCAACTTTAATTTTTTAATCTAAACTTGTCTCTCAAACCAATTCCCTTTTACAGTCATTTTTCAATTAACATACTTTTAATTCAACAACCCAATAAGAATTAAACTCTTTTCAAGTTTTAGTAAAACAATTCTTTCCCCCTTTTTTTTGCTTTTTAATAATAATAATTCTAAACTAAATACAATATAAAAAAATTTAAAACCTACTTTTAAAATATAATTGATTTCAGACTAAATGGGATATCTATACAAAAAGTTGAAAGCAGACAAACAAAATAACAAACTGCTACCCAAACCTTTTTTTTAAATTATTTTTCATTTACATATATATACATGAATGTATTAGATTCTTCCTTGAGACATTACTTATAAAAAAATGCCTCGCATTTTGCCTTTTGGTTCCCATAACCCACATGCTGCACACTTCCTCCTCTCTCTCTAATTTCTTGTAATTTTTTTTTTCGTTTCCCTAACCGATTATGCGCTGTAAATAACATCAATATAAGATTGGATCCAGTCATAGCTTCTTTCCTATTTCGTGTATTCGTGTTGTGTTTGACATTAAAATTAAATGTCATAATTTGTATCGATATAAAAATATAAAATATATTTTTTTGGGTTTATCAAATTCATATATTTTTTTTTATTAAAAATTTAATCTATGTCACTTTTATATATTTTTTATATCATTTTTGTGTCATATTATCGTATTATATTTTAAATTATCAAATTTACTTACAAGTGATTTTTAGCTTCAAAAAACCTATCTAGAGATGAATTCACTTTTTAAAGCTACAAACACACAAAAGAGAAAGAATGGGTTTAAAAACAGCTAGGATTTCCACTAGGAAAGCTGAACTAAAACTGTTCATGCTACACAACAAATTAAACAATAAAAGATTCTAAACACAATGTTTTATAAACCTTAATGTTGAGGTGTTGGGGCGACTAAGTTAACTAAGTGAACCGTGATATATAAAACTCTAATAAATCATACAACTGGACCATGATGTTCACTAATTAATTACCATAATTTTTAGTTTTCCCGCGTATAAAGATTTTGTTTATTCTTAATTGATCTTTTGACTCTCCAATCCGTATTTACTTAATTCACTTAAATAGTTAAATTTTATTGTAACTTTCAAGCATTTGTTTAATATGTATGCCATCTGGACTAATCTTCACTAGGCAACATTAAATAGATTGTTGCTAGTATTAATTAATACAACACCAAAAAATATAAGGGTGATTTTGCACTATATCACTCTTTAAATGTTAAGAAAAGACGAAAGGAGATTAAATAAATAATGAACAGTTGCATGGCCCATGCAAAGCACTGTTGTTAGAGTGACTGTAACCATAAGCTCAATGTTGTGCGCGCATGTGAAGAGAGAAGTGAGAATTTTTATTTCTTTATTTAATTTTTGTGTATTGTCCCTCTAAGAAATCCTATTTGTTAATTGTTAGTGTTTCGACGCCCCAGACACTTGCTCTCTGTTCTTCTATAAGTAGCACCCTGGGGTAGGAAGAGGTCTGTAGGCAAAGTTGCTAATAGCTAGGTGAGTCTTCTTCCTTGTTTTCCAAACTTCAACCAAAGATTTGCTTGGTTAATTGCTTGGCTATCTTCCCTCTCCTTTTCCCACTCATATATACATTCAAAAAAAACCTCGCATTATGGCCCAATACAAACTACTCTCCATCCTTGTTCTCCTTTTGCTTGCTTTCTTCTTGGAAATTCAGTGCGTTGTAGGAAGGCATTTGATATTTGGTTGAAACCACAGTTTTCAAAAGGTCCAACCTCACTATAGAATCCTAGCAAAGGAAACAGGGACAATTCTTGATCCAAAAATTAATGGTGTTAACATTAATAAAGCAGCTGTTACCAACATCTCCACCTTCACCACCAAGTGTGGTTATCGGAGAAACCCAAACCCCGCCACCCAAAATTGTAGACGACTTCAGGCCTAAAACTCCTGGCCACAGTCCAGGAGTCGGTGATTCCCTTCAAAACTAGGTCAACAATTGCTTACACGGTTCTGGAGCAGTACTGCGCCATCTCCATGTTAATCTTCGCATTGCAGACAGATGGTATTTTAACATGAATGGCGACAGAAAGTTCTATCCTGGAAAGACTTCCACTTGTTAATTAGTTTGGTTTCTCTATTTGACATGTCTTTGGTTTCAATTTCAGTTTGAGGTACCTTTGGTTTGGGTATTGTTATATGGCTTCTGGGTTTGCAAAAACTTTTCATTATTAATAAAAGTTTGGCTTTGCAAAAAAAAAAAAAAAAGGTTTGAGTATTGTTTGGAAGGGAGAAAATAATCAATTGTATTTTGTGTGTCCTGGATAAAGTTGAAATCGTGAGAGAAAAAAAATAAAAAATAAAAAACAAAATCAAAAGGATTGGGCTTTTGGGAGGAGAGAGTCTAGTCCAAGACAAAAAATTTGTTATCTCCCCAATTAGTGTTTGTAAAAATATTTTGTGAATTAAATGAGCACATGGGTTTTTATAGCTCGTTCTTCGCCTATTGTTACTTTATTAGTACACCATCGACTTATTGTAAAACTCATAACAATTTTAAAACATAACTAGTTCATTAGTATTTCTTTTCTGCTACGACTGACATATTTGTCAAATACAATATATCATTAACTGCATGATTCAAAGGATTGAAGAGAAAAGTGATATAAGTCACTTGCCATTCCTTTCTATCTCTAATAATTTGCAGTTCCTTATGGATTGTATTCTGCAACGACTGGCATATCTATCAAATACAAATCTTTTCTAGACGTTTTGGTAAACGATCCAAAGGCTTTTTTTCAAGGCAAAACATATACAAACCATAGTCTAACACTTCAAGTTACTTGACAGTGTAACTTCTTATTCTTTATTTATTTCACTTAAGATGTCCAACTCTTCTAAGTTGCATGCATTCATAATGATTTGAAGTTCCATTGAAGGATTTGGGTGTTTCATATTTAGTGCAATCTTAGAAAACTATGAACATATTCTTACTACACAGAAGGAATTTGTATTAGTCTATGCATATATGTACTGCGCAATACTCTGAACAATGAACCTAGACTCAGATATGTGAAGTATTGCAGTACCAGGAACAGTTATTAGGAATCAAAAGATCATATGCATGAGAGTTTCATATTTAGTGTAATCTTAGAAAAATATGAACATTTTCTTACTACACAGAAGGAATTTGTATTATTCTATGCATATATGTACTGCGCAATACTCTGTACAATGAACCTAGACTCAGATATGTGAAGTATTGCAGTACCAGGAACAGTTATTAGGAATCAAAAGATCATATGCATGAGAGATTCCTTCGGCTTGAAGTGAAGTCTCAGAATCCAAAGATCATATGCATGACAGATTCCTTCGGCTCGAAGTGAAATCTCAAGTCAATTTAACTTTAAACAGAACCACAAAGTTGCATTTTACAGACTAGCACGGTAGAGAATCAAATGTTTTTGTTCTCTTGTTGTGACTAGTACCGCAAAGGGACCTCTCTTTCGATTGGTGCCATGTGATCATCCTTGCTAATTGTAATAAAAAACAGACTATATGAAGGAACGAAAGTAAATAAAATCTTGATTGGCTTTTTGGTGCCCGGCTGCACTAAGAAATAGTGGTACATCGATCGTTAAATTAGTTTTAAGGACTGCAATTTGACCTATTTTTGATTCCTCACTTAGATTCATTATTAACGACAAAGATACTCTCTATTTTAATCTTCAAAAGAAATTGCTTTAATTAAATTAAGGGATTTGGTAGGTTCTCAGAAATGTGCCTTATTTAATGTTTAATTCGGTCTTACAGGAAAGAGATAGAAAGAGAGAGAGGCTAAGCCTTTTGGGGTTTCCAACCATAAAAGTTACAAGTTGAAGCATGCATTGTTGTATATGAGTCTAATTTAATTATTGAATTTAAGTAATTAACCATTTTTCTCCTTATATAAAAAGCATTAAACTAAAATATTTTTCTAGCTTGATGATAAAAGTACCACATTTCTTTTAATTTTATTTTGAGGAAACAAGAATTTGATCACCACTCTTTCAATACAGAGACTACAAAAGGGTATTGGACTCTGATATTTTTGGACTACAATTTGATCACCACTCTTTTTTTGGACTTGTTTTAGGGATGAGATAATGGTAGTGCCTTATCTCTTATTAATGAAAATCTATTATTAGCTGAGAAAAAAATAAAGAGACTAAAATGCTGGATTAGAATATTTATGTCTTGGAGGAGTTGAATGCTTTTGTATATATTGAGAATTTTGATTAGTTGATAACTCATTTTGAGCCAAACTTTAATTCTGTTAGAGTAAATACTGAATATTTTGAATTACTACTTTTGGTAAATTTGAAATTTTGAGGAAAGGCTCAAAGACATATAACGGTGCTACTTTTCTTAAGATTTTATTTGCTCCCATCATATTATTTATTTAGTAAGTATGCAAAAATATTACAGGCAATAAACCTTGAGTATACAATAAAGCCTAGTAATTGATTGTATTTCGCACTAACGAAATCAATCTATTGAGTAATCACCGGTGTATCACAAGATCATTGAACTTCTATAAAAGTACTCTGCAGCAAAATGTTTATAAAAAAAATCTGGAGCTTGAAAAAAAAGAGAGATCTAATAATTGTTTCTATATGTTTTTAGAAAACTAGAAAAGCCTTTTTATAAACAGATATGTGTCATTTCTTATAAACATGATTGTCTATTTTGAATAGACAAAAATTATCTATTATTGAACAATTAAAACTGTTCATTTTGAATAGACTTATATCTTTATTTTGAACAAACTTAACTATTTGTCTTTTTTTTTTTTTTCCAATGTGGGATTATTTCTCAAATTTTATTTTAAAAATCTTTAAAATTCCCCCACCATTTTCAAAATAATCTAGATTTATGATGACCTTGAAAATCAATTGCATAAATAAATGTATCTTCTAATTTGAACGTTCACTTAATGAAAACAAGTTAAGTTAACCAAAATTGCATGATAGACTATGCTTTGAATGAGCTATTCCATTTGGTTAATTGAACTTATCTCATACAATGATTTCAACACCCAATGAATGCTTGGTCTTTGGTGACACATTTTATGGCCATGTGTTTGCATCTTCTTTTTATGAATACTATTAGAGCTAAGCTGTTGAACTCCTAGAAGCGGCCACACTTCACATTCACTTAGGCACCTCCCATCAAGAGTATTCCCGTAACTATAATACTCTAACATATTTATGTTATAGGTCTATTAAGAGTATATTACTCATCCTTCCTTTACTATTACGGGTACCTAGTACTTTACTTAGAATGGCATTAAACATTATTATAGTGCTAGTAGTCACATACAAATAATGTATTTTGTCTCATTGAATGCAAGACTTGACATTATATCAACCGTTGAGTCAAGTTTTCATTATAGGTGATTTTACTTCATGAGCTTTAGTCTCATCCCTATTGAGGTTTTTTTTTTTTTTTTTTTAACTCTCTAGCAAGATTTTTTATTAAAAGATCCATTAAGTTTTTAGTTGACCTCAGATAATTTATAGTGATCTCTTCATCTAAAATTAATTGTCGAATATATCTATGTCTTAATCCAATATGTTTAGATTTTCCATTATATACTTAGCTATATGCTCTTACTAAAGTTGCTTCACTATCACATCGGATAGAAATTGAAGAAATTGATTTAGGCCATAAAGGTACTTAAGGTTTAAATATTTTAACTTTCAAGAATTTGTTTAATATGTATGCCATCTGGACTAATCTTCACTTGGCAACATTGAATAGATTGTTGCTAGCGTTAATTAGTCCAACACCAAAAAATATAGGGATGATTTTGCACTATATCACTCTTTAAATGTTAAGAAGAGACGAAAAGGAGATTAAATAAATAATGAAAAGTTTCATGGCCCATGCAAAGTACTGTTGTGAGAGTGACTATAACCATAAGCTCTACGTTGTGCGCGCATGTGAAGAAAGAAGTGAGAATTTGTACTCCTTTATTTAATTTTTGTGCATTGTCCCTCAAAGAAATCCTATTTGTTAGTGTTTCGACACCCCATTCGGTTGCTCTCTGATCTTCTATAAATAGCACACTGGGGAAGGAAGAGGTCTACAGGCAAAGTTGCTAATAGGTGAGTCTTCTTCCTTGTTTTCCATACTTCAACCAAAGCTTTGCTTAGTTAATTGCTTGGCTATCTTCCCTCCCCTTTTCCCACTCATATATTCATTCACAAAAACCTCACATTATGGCCCAAAAGAAACTACTCTCTATTCTTGTTCTCCTTTTGCTTGTTTTCTTCTTGGAAATTCAGTGTGTTGTAGGAAGGCATTTGATATTTGATCGAAACCACAGTTTCCAAAAGGTCCAAACTTACGGTAGAATCCTAGCAAAGGAAACAGAGACAATTCTTGATCCAAAAATTAATGGTGTTAACATTAATAAAGCAGCTGTTGACAACACGCAGTCTCCACCTTCACCACCAAGTGTGGTTACAGGAGAAACACAAGCCCACGACTATAGGCCCACAACTCCTAGGCACAGTCCTGGCGTCGGCGATTCCCTTCAAAACTAGGTCAACAGTTTCTTATGGAACAGTACTGCTCCATCTCCATCTTAATCTTCGCATTGCAGACAGATGGAATTTTAACTTGAATGGCGACGGAAAGTTCTATCCTGGAAAGACTTCAGTTATTAATAATTAGTTTGGTTTCTCTATTTGACATGTCTTTGGTTCAATTTCAGTTTGAGGTACCTTTGGTTTGAGTATTGTTGTATGGCGTCTGGGTTTTTCAGGCCCTACTTTGTATCAACTTTTTAATTACCAATAAAAGTTTGGCTTTGCAAAAAAAAAAAAAAAAGTTTGAGTATTGTTTGGAAGGGAGAAAATAATCATTTGTACTTTGTGTGTTGTACGTAACACTGAAATCCTGAGAGAAAAAAAAAAAACGATAGGGCTTTTGGGAGGGGAGAGTCTAGTCCAAGACGAAAGAATTTGTTTTCTTCCCAGTTGGAATTTGTAAAAATATTTTGAAAATTCAATAAGCCAATGAAATTCATGGGGTTTTATAGCTCGTTCTTTGCCTAATTGTTACTTTTATTATTACTCAAAACAGCTTTAAAACATAACATGTTCATTAGAAGTATTTTTTTTCTGCTACGACTGGCGTATCTATCGAATACAATATCATTAACTGCACGATTCAAAAGATTGAAGAGCAAAGTGATATAAGGTCACTTACCATTCCTTTTTTACTCCAACAATTTGCAGTTCCTTATGGTTTGTAACCCTGACAGTATAACTTACAAAGTAAAAAATGGCAGAGAGAGCAAAACAAGAAAAGAGGTGGTGAAAATCTTTGTAAACAATCTGCCCCAGAAAGTTCATTGGAGATGGTTACAAAAGAAGTGCAAGAAGTTCGGGAGAGTTGTTGATGTCTTTATTCCCAAACAAGGAGTAGAAGTGGAAAAAGGATTGGATTTGTCAGATTTTCATCAATGGCGGAAGCAAGGAGGGCAGTGTGGAACCTGAATGGTATGAGGTTATGGAATAATACGATTGGAGTTAACCAGATTCAGTCCTAGAGTAGCATATTGGAAGAAAGTAAGGAGGCAAGGCGATGAGAATAGACGGGAAATGAGGAGGGTAGAACCTCACAATGGAAACAGGGCAGTGCAGGGAAGGAATGATCGTGGAAACTATAAGTCAGAGAAGCAAGAAAGTCAAGATACTGAAGAAGTGATTCCTCGGAGATCATTTGCAAGCTCTGGTGGAAGGAAGGAATACTGTTAAAGATGATTCAGATTCCAAACCGAAGAGATAAGTGCTGGCAATAATAAGAGGGAATTGAAGAGAAAGAAACTCAGAAGGGGACAAGAATAAATATCTATCGAATAATCTGGAAAAGGCCCTTGGAACTAGGAAGAATTCGGAAGAAAATGATACTATTAATAAGGTTGTTAGAGGAATGTCAGAGTTTGTGTGCGATTCGCAGTACATAGGGAATCCCGAAAGTGAATAATGGTCAAGTCGGGAGGAGGATAGTCAGGTGTGAAGGAAAATAGTAGGGTTGGGAAGTGAAAGGCTTATGTTAGTTTAGAATGCTCTAACTTACAATGCTTGCGCCATGAAATTTCTAATAGCATTAACAATATGTAACAGATTTGAATGGGCCTTATTTTGTTTTAGATCCTTCTTTTGTGAAAGAAACAGAAGACACGACATTCGAGAGGCAGAGAAGGGCATCGAAACTCAGTCTAGGGCTAAGAAATGGAAGAAATTGAGGAAAAGTTGATTGGGAAAGTTAATTAAAAACGGAAAAAAACTGGTCAAGAAGAGTAGAAAGGGGACAAATGGTTCTAAACGACAGACTGAAGAAGATCGTATAGTGAATGGTCAATCTCGGATGGGGATTCAAACCGAAACAGAGTGCTGTCAAAAAGGGGTGGAAGTAGAAGAGATATTCAAGGAAGCGGAGGCTATTTGGAATGTGGGTAAACAATTGGGAATCTCTGCAAGAGGGGATGAAGATGCTGTCATCAAGAAACTTCTTGAAATGGAAGGGTTAGCCTTGAAAGACCGGTTCTAGGATGGGTCGGATCTGGGAAGGAAAGAAGAGATTATGGAGAGAATTGCTCGAGATATAGGCTGGTATGGGAGGAAATCGGTGTATTGCAAGAGACTTCAACACTGTAAGGCACTCGGAAGTAAGGAATGGTTGTTCTTCGGAGGGGGTTGGAATTGTAAATTTTAATAAATTTATTTGTTCTGGGGAGGTGATGGATTTATCGTTAAATGGCAAAAAGTACCTCAGCATGAGACTGGGTCAAAAAAGAACAGGATTGACTGATTTTTTATATCAACAGAATGTCTGTTGTGATTCAAGAAGGATTACTGGAGAAGATGAGAAGGGCTTTCTTCTGGGGAGGGGGAACAAGAAGAAGATTTCTAAGATGAGATGGGCTGCAGTATGTAAACCAAAAGTGTTGGGTGGTCTGGGAATATCCAATCTAATCAATAAATATGTTGCGTTATTGGGCAAATGGTGGTGGAGGTATGGGATTGAAAAAGATGCGTTGTGGAGGAGGTTAATTGAGAAGTATGGTAAAGGGGTGGTACAGTGGATTCCATTCAATATTCAAACAGAAAATATGTCAAATGTTTGGATAAATGCAGTAAATTTGAAGAGTAAGGACGGCGCACATCTCTCAGATAATCAGGTATGGTTCTATTCTCTCTGGATATACGATGTCCCTCCAAAAGTCCAAAGTTTTCTTTGGTGTGTTATCTTAAGTTCTATTTGTCCGAAGTGCTTTCGGAGAACTAGAGGAGTTAGATTTGAGTAAGATTAATGCGTGTCAGTGGTGTGTAAGTTTGGCGGAGTGCCCTCATATCTCAGTTACCTGCCATAGTGCTTGGATTGTGTGGTGCTGTGTTTTTTAATTGATGGGGCTGGAATTGGGTTATACCGAATATTGTGGAGGACATGTTGCTTCATTGTGAAGGAATTATAGTGGGTGGGGTAACTAAGAAAAGGTGGTTAAGGGTTTGTGGTGCTACATTCTGGGGTCTATGGCTCGCCAGAAATGAGTCGATTTTTTAAGGCAAAAATTGGGATGGAGAGGCAATTTTGTTTTTAACCAAACTGAGATCCCTTTTTGGGGTCAAAGCAATCGAAGGAGGGACCCTGTTGAACGAGTAGGAATGGGGTCGGATCCATGAGTTTCAATGGATATTCAAAGGAGTGTTAACAACAGCAAGGTTGTTAAGTGGTTCTGCTAGTACGAGGAAAGGTTATTGTACTGCGGTTATTATTATGAATAAAATTAATTATTTGGCTGTGCAAAAAAAAATAATAAAAGGTTCCTTACGTTTTGTATTCTGCAACGACTGGCATATCTATCAAATGCAAATCTTTTCTGGACGTTTCGGTAAACGATCCAAAGGCATTCTTTCAAGGCAAGTATATATAAACCATAGTCCAACACTTCAAGTTACTTGACAGAGTAACTTTATTTATTTCACTTAAGATGTCAAACTCTTCTAAGTTGCATGAATTCATAATGATTTGAAGTTCCAATGAAGGATTTGGGGGTTTCATATTTAGTGTAATCTTAGAAAAATATGAACATTTTCTTTAGTACACAGAAGTTTTTCTTTAGTACACAGAAGTAATTAGTGTTACTCTATATGTATATATGTACCAGTAATACTCTGTCCAGTGAACATAGACTCAGATATGTGAAGTATTTGCAGTAATGGGAACAGCTATTAGGAATCAAAACATCATATGCATGAGAGATTCCTTATGCTGGAACTGAAGTCTGAAGTCAATTTAACTTAAACAGAATTGTAAAGTTGCATTTTACAGCCTAGCACGGCTGAGAATCAAATCTTTTTGTTCCCTTGTTGTGACTTTGCAAAGGGTAAAAAAGTTACTATCAGTCTCTCTTCTCTGTATAGAAAGCAGTGCTAAAACAAGATTCGGTGCCAGAGGAAGGGGACTTCCCCAGTTGAAGGAACCAATCACAAAAAAACAAAAAAAAAAAAGAAAAAAGTCCTTCAAGAATATTCTTCATAATCAATTATTCCACTCTAAGTGGAGGGGTTGAAGGGGTGAGGGATGGTGAATTGGAGCTCGTAGGTATGACATGCCTTTTTTTTTTTTTTGTTTTTTTTTCTTTTGGGTGGCATGACATGTCCTTGAGTATGATAAAGAAATAGCTCCCACACGCCTAGGGGGGGGGGGGGGGGGAGAGAGAGAGAGAGAGAGAGAGAGAGAGAGAGAGAGAGTCAAACCTTTTGTTCAAATTCCATAAAGCTAACATTGAAGAGTCAAATTTTTGCATTTAGAAACCTCAAAAAGCCAGATTCATGTCAATATCAACTTATGACACTGATATTTGATCAAATTCCAGCTGTCCTATGAGCCATCCATTTCCATTAGTGGAAGCCAAATAGAACCCAGTTTTCTTAATTAAAACATTTTCATCACTATAGTGATTGCCCCAGAGATTTGGCTTTCTTTTTTTTTTTTTTTATGGGAAATAGAAACGTAACACTGATAAATTGGTGGTATTGTTAGGGCAGGGCCCTTTCATTTTGGTTATTTGGGGAGTAAATCTACTGTCATTGATCAGCTATAATTCTGGCAACAGCTTAACTCGAGGAATAATGGTTGGAAGAGAAAGTTAATTTAGGTATAAAACAGGTTAAGTTGGAGAGAAATGTTCTCCTCTAGTTCCACTTGATTGATTTTTTCAAAGCTGCTGAAGTCTTATGATTTCATTTTGCTAGTCTCATATATAATTACTATATTTTTGTTGGATTGTAACACTACTACACCAGTAAAGGAATATACTGAGAAATTCATTTTGAACATCGACTGGCACAAATAGAAGATGACTATCTTAGCCTTAGCCTTAGCCTTTTGGTTCAATTAATCAACATGATAAGTTGTCATTCATAATTGATACCCAATCAAAAAGCTTATTCATGCGCCTGTTAATGGAAAATCTATGATGGCGATTCAAGAATATTAACTGCATTCAAAGAAATTAAAGGTCTAGTTAATTATTTATGGTTTCCACCAGGGAACCTTTAACACAATAAGCACAAATATCATTCCACCCATTTAGTTGAAACTACCATAAACAATGGAGGTTGAACAAAAGAGCTATACGAAAGATGTGTTTCACTCGAATTTATCGACCAAAAGAGTTCTAAGCTTTGCACAACAGCCATCAGTAAATAACAATAATACTATTTTTGCATTTGCAAGTGAGAAGTACAGGGGAATCCCTACCTTTTTGGTGCATTTCGGTGGTGAAGGAAGCCAAATATTGCCAGAATAGGGGTTCTAAACCAACACGATTAGCTCTTCTAATCTAATATATATAACCAAAAATTTGGTTAAATAAATTGCCGTACGTCCTTACCAAATTCAAACGATAAAACAACATCTCAGCACCATGAAAGGTCAAGGATCGAGCTTCGAGTTTCAATTGATAGCTTTGTTCTTAAAAAAAAAAAAAAATTTAAATAAAAGGTGTTTAGGTAGCCATTTTTTCACCCTTAAGTTCTTATTTTAGTGCTATTATTGTTAAGCGGGGCATAGAGAAGAATAACCAGAGATGTATATGCAAAATATGGAGGATCTTTTAAAGTTTCTAGAATTCAAACCATCCATTATTACAATTGATGCCACAACACTCATTTAGGTTTACGAAGAATTAGCGGTTAGAATCCTTATAGGGCTCTAATTCCTGACATTATAAATCCCAGGGAAGATCAGAACTCACTTCATTGTGCTTAGTTATACCTTCTTGCCTCTCATCTAAAGAGAAAAGGAAGAGTGCGGAAAGTGATCATTTAGTGCACATGAGATGAATGCCAAAAGCCAACTAACTATGGCCCTTAGTACTACTGTAAATTTCCATGAAGATTTTTTTTTTTTGAAGCAAGACAGAAGATAACTAGATTAATAAAGCGATAATACAGAGTTCAAAACACAAAAATAAAGCAGCAAAACAGAATGCATCAGCAAAGGTTAAAAATAGGAAGACGGAGCTTGAGTTCTTTGAGCACCAGATTTTATCAAAACACAATGGAGTTAAGTTCCCTAGAATTTGAGAAATGAAAGCAAACTTTTATGTGAGATTTTTGAGATGCGGAAATCATTTGGTGGACACGACCAGGAGCAAGATTTACTATTTTATTTTTTTATTTTCATAAGGTAATTAATATAGTGAAAGGTTAAGCAGTTAATATAGGACTTTTAATCTGTAAACTTTCCTTCTTTGTTGATAAAGCAGATTACAGCAAACTGAGGGCCATGTTTTTTCTCGTTAACAAGTCCAAGACCAAAATCAACTTACCTGTTTGCTCGAACACAGCTAATTAATCAAACCAAGAGGCCCCAAGCTTAGTTCGAATGCGTGCGTAACAGAAACTGACTGCGGTAGGTTTATTTTAATACTTGGAAGGAAGCAGCCGCAAATCTTTAAAGGGAAGATTCCCATGGAATCTTGTATCCTCACCGTTTATTTGCAAAGATTCCCCGAAATTTGGGCAAAGAAATCAATAATAAATGTTATCAAACGTCCTTAACCCCTTTTGGCCTATGGTAATATGGTATGGCGCATCTGACAAGTTGTCAGATGACAAAAAATGGAATCTCCAGGCCTGTGCCCCAACCTGTCAGTATTACAAAACCTTTAATAAACGGTCAAAAACTTTTCCTTGTGCAATCATTTTAGGCTTTTAGCAGTAAGTACACTTTCACAGCTGTGGTTGAGATTCTCGATCGATATTTAAGCTTAAGTTAATAGATTTTATTTGAGTAGCAGGGCGGGAAAAATGGCGTCATAGATTCTTGGCCCGCAAAAGAATCTGCAAAAGAATCTAGCAGCTGGCTAATGGTAGATGTACATCAGTTTTAATTAGTACTATTCTATAAGCAGTGGAAGTTGATATTTTGTCTCACCTCTTGGAAGGAAAGACTATTAATGCAAAGGGCCGCAGGTGGACAAACAAAGTAACAAATTGCTGCCCAAACCCTTTTTTTATTATTTATCATTTACATATATACATGAATGTATTAGGTTCTTCCTTGATACTTGCGACATTACTTATAAAAAAAAAGCCTTGCATCTTGCCTTTTGGGCCTTGCAACCTACATGCTGCAAACTTCTCCCCCCTTCCCTCTCTCTGGTTTCCTGCAATTTTTTTTTTCTTTTCCCTAACCTATTATGCCCTATATATAGCGTCGATATAAGATTGCATCCAACCATAGCTTCCACCCTACTTCGTTTTGGTTTAGTTCACAAGGCTAGAGCTCCAAAACTCTAAGACTAATTTTTGTAACTTCAGCATTCTAGCTATGGCCAATTTCAGATATAGTTGTTTGTTTTTTCTAGTAATAATACTTATTTTGTCCCATGAAGTACTTCTCTTTGCCGAGGGAAGGACCTTGGGACTGAAGACAAATTTAGAGAATGTCAATTTAATGAGTCCTGATGGGAAGAGCATTAATGCATGCGTTCTAGGTCTGAAGACAGATTTGAATTCAGCTATAAAAAAAATAATTGTCCCAAAAACAAACTGGTTTGATGCTTGTAACTAGTAGTTATTTGTCCATGTGTATGTCACTATGTCATGTACTGTGTGTTACTCTTTTGCAATTTCTTTCTTCAATCATCTTAATAAATTGTTTCTGATATTTTTTTTTTAAAAAATGACATCTGCCCATGTGGCGCAGTCGCCATTTTAATCTTAATTACTCACTTGCAGAGCTTGATTGTTGTTTATATCAACTGATGAAATCTCTCTCTTCCTCCTTTGCTTCTGCATATGATCTGCATTTAATTCAAATAAAGTTTTATGTATATATATGTACGTAGGTACGCGCATGTATGTACGTGCATGTATAAATGAGTGCGCGAGTGTGTGAAGGCCATAAATAAAACATATATATAAAGCTTTTCCATTTGGGGCGAGAAGAATTCTAAACAATTATAGACTAAGGAACTTTGAAAAAGTATGAAAGCTAATATTTGGGAAATATAATAGCATTAAATGGAGATGAAAAAGGTCCCAACTGGAAAGGAAGAGCCAATTAGGCCCTTTTTCTTGATTATACTAAGAAGAAAAGGAAGAATGCCGAAAGTGATCACTTAGTGCACATGACACGAATGCCAAAAGCCAACTAACTCTTGCGCTTAGTACTACTGTACATTTCCATGAAGAATTTTTTTTTTAAAGCAAGACAGAAGATAACTAGATTAATAAAGCGATAATACAGAGTTCAAAACACAAAAATAAAGCAGCAAAACAGAATGCTTCAGCAAAGGTTAAAAATAGGAAGACAGAGCTTGAGTTCTTTGAGCACCAGATTTTGTCAAACCCCAATGGAGGTAAGTTCCCTAGAATTTAAGAAATGAAAGAAAACTTTAATATGAGATTTTTGAGATGCGGAAATCATTTGGTGGACACGATCAGGAGCAAGATTTACTGAACAATTTTTTTATTTGCATAAGTTAATTAATATATTAAAAGGTTAAACAGTTGACGTAGGACTTTTAATCTGTAAACTTTCATTCTTTGTAGCTAGAACAGATTACAGCGAACTGAGGGCTATGGTTTTTGTCGCAACAAGTCCGTGACCTAAATCAACTTACCTGTTTGCTCGAACACAGCGACTTAATCAAACCAAGAGGACCCAAGCTTAGTTCGAGTGCGTGCGTAACAGAAACTGACTGCGGTAGGTTTATTTTAATACTTGGAAGAAAGCAGCCGCGAATTTTTAAAGGGAAGATTCCCATGGAATCTCGTATCCTCACCGTTTATTTGCAAATATTCCCCGAAATTTGGGCAAAGAAATCAATAATAAATGTTATCAAACGTCCTTAACCCCTTTTGGCCTATGGTAATATGGTATGGTGCATCTGACAAGTTGTCAGATGACGAAAAATGGAATCTCCAGGCCTGTGCCCCAACCTGTCAGTATTACAAAACCTTTAATAAACGGTCAAAAACTTTTCCTTGTGTAATCATTTTAGGCTTTTAGCAGTAAGTACACTTTCACAACTGTGGTTGAGATGCACGATCTATATTTAAGCTTAAGTTAATAGATTTTATTTGATTAGCAGAGGGGGAGAAATGCCCCCATAGATATTTGGGCCGCAAAAGAATCTAGCAGCTAGCTAATGGTCGATGTACATCAGTTTTAACATATTCAGCTAATCTTTAATTTATTGATGAAAAATTGATTTTGAGTTTTCAGTTTAATTAGTACTATTCTATAAGCAGTGAAAGTTGACATTTTGTCTTACCTATTGGAAAGTAAGACTATTAATGCAATGGGCCGCAGGCGGACAAAGTAACAAACTGCTGCCCAAACCTTTTATTGTTATTATTTTTCATTTACGTAGGTACATGAATGTATTAGGTTCTTCCTTGATACTTGGGACATTACTTACAAAATAATGCCTCGCATTTTGCGTTTTGGGCCTCACAACTCATATGCTGCACACTTCTCTCCTCCTCCCCCTCTCTTTGGTTTCCTGCAAGTTTTTTCCTTTTCCCTAACCTATTATGCCCTATAAATAGCGTCGATATAAGATTGGATCCAATCATATAGCTTCCTCCCTACTTCGTTTTGGTTTAGTTCACAAGAGTAGCGCTCTAAAACTCCAATATTAATTTTTGTATCTTAAGAATTCTTGCTATGGCCAATTTCATATATAGTTGTTTGTTTTTTCTAGTAATAATACTTATTTTGTCCCATGAAGTATTTCTCTTTGCCGAGGGAAGGAGCTTGGGACTGAAAACAAATTTAGAGAATGTCAATTTAATGAGTCCTGATGGGAAGAGCATTAATGCAAGACCTACCGGGAAAAATGTAGCCATCTCTAGCTCCTCTCGTCATGCTTTCAGGTCATTGGAAGGATATGTAGATGCTTTTCAACCCACAACTCCGGGACATAGCCCTGGCATCGGCCACTCCATTCACCACTAAGATATTTGTAATTGTTGTAGGAAATTTCGTATTCTTTTCATTTTCTTGAGTTATTGCTTGTCTTGTACCTCTACTCTCTATTTTTAATCAAAAGTTTGCAATTAATTTCGACCTCTCTCGATATGAAGAAAGTTGGCATTTTGAACTTTTATGACTAACTAAGCACCAACATTGTCATAATGCCATCAGTGCAACAGAAAATAAAAATAAAAGCAACGAGGCAACAAAATTAGATAAAACATGCTAAAAAAGCTGACAAATCACTAAAAACAAGGTCATTTAGTCAAAGTATAGAAAATAGAAAGGAAGTGGTGAAGAGAGAAGATTTACATGATCAAAATAACTACCCATCCAAAGTGCGGGAATCAACCTTTTGCATGGCCCACGCAACTTTTTATATTTTTTCCCTTTGTTACCATAAATGACGCAGTCAAAGTTATTTCTCCTTGAAAATTCATTGCAATGCTAAATAAGATTTAGAATCTCTACATTATTCTGAGTCATTGAATTTGTATAGCTTACTTGATCAACAGTATTTTTATACATTTTGTTTTCCTCTTGCATGGTTTGGCATCCTCCATGACCTTATAGGATTCTCGTTTTCATCTTCTTTCATTCCATTTTCCTTTTTTAGCCTGAATGAGATTGTCACAAGTCCTTATATGTAGATAGAATTAATTATGAGAAGCATTGATTTCTTTTTATATTTGAAATTGACAGGATTGAATCTTAATCATTGACCTTAATAGTTTTAAGTGGGCATTTGGATGCAATTGCACCTCACTGGAGGTGTAGTTAAGCTCCAATCACCATAAGTTAAATCAAAGTACCAATTTTAATGAAATTCATTTAGTAAAAATTTTTTATTAATTTTTTTTTAATTGCAGCTATAGTGACTTTTTTTTTAATTACAGTTATAATAATTTTATTACTGTTTTCAATACTATCAAAGTCAATTTCACTATCCATCCAAATGGACACTAATATATTACATATCTAGATCAAAAGTTAATTTAATTTTATTAAGACTTACATTGAAATAACATCAAATTTTTGGCTTTAAAAAATCTTTAATCAGTAGTCACATTTTGTCAAATAAAAGGAAAATAAAAACTTGTCATGTGTGTGAAAAAATATTGCAATAGTTCCGACATTTTTCCTTAAATAAAATAGGAGGAAAATTAAGAAAATAAAATGACCCTTGAACACGTTGTACAGTTGAGAACGAAAAAAAAAAAAAAGCAGGTGGTGCAGTTGCATGAACCATTCATGATTATTTCCCTGACAGCTTTGCAAGCCAAGTTGTGAAAATGTCTTCGTTTTGTCCGGGGACTTTAACTTAATAAAAAATTCGTGTATAAAGGGATATTCGACAAGTTTTGCTTGCCAAATTCGGTTTTATTATTGCTCCCTTGTACAAAGTCCACATGCAGCTTAAATTTGCTGATGGAATACCTTCCTTGATGCTAGGGAGAATACTTGAGCTTGAGAGTTTAGCGCCTCACATGCTCTTAAACCTCTCTTTATTTATTATCAGTCTCTCGACAAACCGGTCCAATGGCTGTCTTTTTTTTTTTCGGTACAGGTATTATTCATTTACAATAACATATATAAAGAAAAACAAGTTAAGGAAGATCAGAGTCAACACTCCACAGACAACAAGAATGGAAACTAGAGTTGTTTTCCATTTCAATCAGGATGAAGAGTAAGATGGAAAGAAAAGCAAATGTGAAGAAAATAATTCCATTAATGCATGGCAAAGGAGCTTTAAAGTTTTAACCACATCAAAATATATGAAATCGAATTTGGTGCATATTTCAGTTAGGAAAATGTTGAATTAAGCAATTAAAAAATATACCTAAAGAAAGCACATGAGTTCAATGAAGGTTTTGGCCTTTCGGGTCAAATTAAGATATAATAATTTGCAACTTATTCTTCAACAATGAAGAAACAAAATGAAAGATCAAATTAAGTTTCTACTTTCAAAAAGCGGTTGTACAAAAGTAAGAAAAAGTCTTAAAAATTTAAGAAATCTTTGAACAACCCTGAATTTCCATAAAATAATCATCAACAATAAAAGACATTTTATTTTTTAATGTAAAAAGATATAATTATATTCAAATAGTGTGATTAATTTAGGAGTTTGATTGAAAAATTCTTACTGCATTGAAAAATCATTTTTATGATTAAAATCTAACCATAAAACGTATCTCTCAGTAGAGTAAAAACCTTCTAATCGAACTTAAGCCGGTTAATATTCTACACCAAATTTTTTGTTCATACAAAAGATATTATATTATATACAAAGTGGCAACTGGCAACTACCCTCCAAAAGCTAGGGAGAAATTTTGAGTTTAAAAGCTTGAATGACTGTAAAAGATTTATCAGGCCTCTGGTTGTAAAGTACTTGATTAGTCCCGCAGCCCTATGCAATATAAAGGGCTAAACTGCAAAAACCGGCCAAATAAACAGTGTCAGTTAGTGGACGTGTTAGTGGGCAGACGCTTGAGAAGAATAAGGTTAAGTACAAATCTCTCCCATTTTTTAAACTGGATAGCTAGTGCCACCTTTGAGCCCTTTGAAAGGTAGGACGGATTGCGAAGGATTTGAAAATCATTTGTGGTTGACAACCAGAGTCCATAGAGAGCTAGTTGCCGATGATCTTGCCTTTCTGTGTTATATATATATATATATATATATATATAGAGAGAGAGAGAGAGAGAGAGAGAGAGAGAGAGAGAGAACGCCCTAAGTTTTACTAGTCTTTTAGATGTATATGGCCAGATACATATGGAATGTGCGCGAGATTTAGTATATACTTGCTCAAGCAAACAATTGCATTAAGCATCTCATCATTGTGCAAGTGTGAGTGGAATAGTTGATTATCGATTAATTATTTGATAGGGAAGTTAAAGTATTTGATGAACTAACTGTTCGATAATTCATACAAAATAAATAATCATAAATCTATTAGTATTTGCATCTCTTTTATACTAAAAAAATAGCACCCTTAATATACTCTTACATAATTTGGTCAATATATCCTGAACAAAACAATAATTAAATGTCTTTGGTATTTTTTTAATTGTTTGTTGTGTTTATTAATAAGGCTTTGTTCTACTCATGGAGCAAAAGTAGTATAGTAATAGTTAATTTTATGGGTGGCACTTTATAATTACAGTTAATTATTATTTTCTTACACTTGGATTAATTTCTTTTTAATTTTCTAAAGAAGAAATAGATAGCCTCATTGGACCATATGGAGGCAACAAGAATATAGAGAACATGCCGTTGCTAAGATGTGAGTTAACTTTTCTGTTCATGAGAGGTTGGGTTTAAACATTATATATAAGCCGTCCAATGTACACTTTGTCTTTTGTTTTTTTTTTTCCATCTTAGTGGTATCCTCCAACTGGTATGGAGGCTCTCACATGCCTATGTCTCTCTTGAAATCTTCAAATCTACAACTTGCCAGGAAAGGCTATAAATACCACAGTCCTCACTAAACCCTTAAGCACTTAAGCATCTCTTAAGGGTAGGCTTTCCTTTTTTGTATTCCCTCAGTCCTTAATTGCTATAGCAGCCTTATTTTCCTTTCCATAATGGCAAGTTTTAGGCTCAAAAATGTCTGTCTTTTCCTCCTTGTTTTGATAATCTGTCAAGAAATATTTGTGTATGATGCTGAAGGAAGGCATTTGAGGAGTAAGTCGTGCAACAATTGCTTAAGGCAACGAGATCACAGCACTTTGAAGATGCCAAAGAATGGAAATCATAGCATTGGTTCAGGCCAAGAGAAAACCAGCGAAGTGGGATATATTGATGATTTTCGACCCACAGAACCGGGTCACAGTCCGGGAGTTGGTCACTCCATAAAAAATTGAACTTTTTTTTTCTTTTTCCTACTGTCTTTTTTCACCCTGAATCGCCCAACTACGGCTATCTATATGTCTTGGCTCACTCCATGAGTGTGGTTGAAGATAGACTGAAAATGGGGAGCTAAAATATGAAATTTGTGAAGTGTAAATGTAATATTAATTAAGTGAAAATCGATTTTCCTATCTTATTCTATTGAAAATTAGATAATTTATTCATCCACAGCTTTCTTATATTTTATTGCTTTCATGCAATTAATTAGAACCATTTCAATTCTTTTTTGGTATTATAAGAGATAACATTGTGATTAATAATTTACAGCACCTATAATTTTTTTTCATCTCAAGTTACGATTTTTTTGTGATATAATTAATAGAATTAGGTTGACTAATGTTGACTATAGTTAGTTTGAAGCATAAACTGCAGATAATTATAAATTTCTCTCCGTATTAAATTTCCAAAAAATGAGTGCATATACGTCTTATCTTATCCCATATTAAAAAGGATATATCAATTACTCTAAAAAAAGGGTTTAGAGCAATTAGATATACAATAAGAATTTAAGTCAATTTGGTTAAATTTAAGCCATCTTTGAAATGCCAATTGATTCAAATTAAACCCTCGCAAACCATAATTTTATAATTTTTTCATCATCTTTCCAAGATGGACATATAGATAGGATCATTTGCTAAAAAATGAAAAAGAATGCCCTTCTCAACAGTTCCACCAGAAAAAAAAATGGGGGATATTGGAATTGGATAGGAAAAGGCATCATATATACGGTAGAAGAGATTCCAATTTTTTTTTTAGGTTTATTTTTATCTGGATAGGAGTAAGAATAGCCTGTTTTCAGAACACATCTATAACTGTAATAACGAGAAAAAATGGCAAATACGTATCCAGTTTCCTAAAGTTGGGTTCGACAACTCTTCCCTCAAGCAATTAATGGTAGAATTAGAACCCAGAATTCATCCCAATGCATGCCTCCATAAAATCCCTCCCATGTTGGCCTTATAAGCATTTCTGCCAAATTTTGAGCCCGAGGAATGTTGATGCAACGGTTAATATTATTAATGTAAAGATTAATAAAATATTATTCATTTTGAAGCTTGAAAGCCTGCATCTTTAACTATTAAATGTGACATTGTTTCCTTAACAAAGATATTTTTCTTGTATTACACATAAGAAATTCTTATAGAGGACAACACTTTTTGGCTGTCAGAACTAAATAGATTCTTTTGACGCTTGAACCGAACTTTTTCTCATCAATAAATGTACGTGACATCCCTTAATTCGAATATTGCATCTACATTTTTGAAGGATCTTATACCATTTTTCACCTAGAATTGTGAAGTTAAAAAATATCTTTCTATTCGATGCTAAGTTACTTACAATATCTTAAGTAGGGTGTCTTACTGTTATAATCCTGATTACATAATGCGTTCATATATTCTTTTATTTTATTTTTCTTATTAAAAATAAAATAAAAGAATGAGGCATGCCCATGTGATCATCCTTGCTAATCATAATAAAAAACAGACCTTATATATACACACCCCGTAAAGTTTAAAATTATAAAACAATAATAAACATAAAAATTAAAAGCATAGAAAGGATTGAAAATAAATAAAAATCTTGATTGGGTTTTTGGTGTCCACATGCACTAAGAAATAGTGGTAGATCGATCGTTAAGTTAGTTTTAAGGACCGCAATTTGACCTACTTTTGATACCTCACTTGGATTCATTATTAACGACAAAGATACACTCTCTAATTTAATCTTCAAAAGGAATTGCTTTAATTAAGTTAAGGTTTTTGGTAGGTTCTCTTAAATGTGCTCACTTACTTTTCTATTTATTTAGGGTTTAATTTGGCCTTACACGAGAGAGATGGACAGTGAAGGATTAAATCTTTTGGGGTTTTCAACCAGAAAAATCACAAGTTGAAGAATGCTTTGCTCTATACGAGTCTAATTTAATTCCTCATATATCATTTTTAAAAATGATTGTATAAATCAAGCTAAATCTCATATTTAAATAATTAACCACTTTTTCCCTATATAAAAAGTAATAAATTAAAAATATATTTTTTAACTTAGTGATTGTTTTAACGGTTTTGAGATCGTCAGACATAAAAAATTTTAAAATCAAAAGAAATAAAAGGGGAGTCGTCACCAATCTATTTTAAGGTGTAATTGACCATTCAAAAGTTTATCTTTTTAATAAAACTATAAAAGTGAGTTTAAAGTTTATCAAAAAGACAAATGTTAGTCTACGAAAATTAGATTGGGTTAGAGAGTCGATTACGTGTGGGGAAGGATTGGCACTCCCACTATGCCCATAAATTGTACCATTTAATCATACGCTATTTTAGATGTTGGATAAAATTGTTTCAATTTGAAATTTAATACTAATTCCTTCACTTAAAAAAAATAAATTTTGGTTAAAATTCATTTTTCAAGAATATTAAAAAAATCTTTAAGTTAAAGAATTATCTTAAAATTTTTCAACATCTAAGCAGAACTTAAGATGACTCTTTCACTTGAGATTTAATATAACATTATCTTAAAATAAAAATAAAACTCTTTGCAAGAAATGATTATTAGTAACTCTCTAACATCTAGGCAGAGTATCGAGAATTATTTTTTTCAAAATTTTATTTTTGCTTTATTTTATAATATCAAAAATATATATTTTGGAAAATTTTATATGAGAAAATAAATGATGGTATTGTAGGCAACAAATGAAAATTAAAGACAGAGAAATACAATACAAATAACATGATAATGTATGTATGCAAAGTGATGAAATATAAATTTAGGGTAGGATTCTTGAATATAATGAGATCACCTCGACTCTCCAACATCTAGACAGAGCTTAGGTGCGACTGTTTATATTTAAAATCTCATTTCATTATTATACTTTTGTAGTTAATCTTATTATTAAAGCCAATTAAGAACTCGTATGAAAAACTTAAATGAAATAAAGTTTCCTAAATACCCCATCATCTAGGTAGCATTCGGGAACAAATAATTTCAAATGGGATTCTCACACGTGTCCTTAGGATTTTCAGAAGGTTTTGAGTAAAGGTTTAAGTAGAGGTTTTGAAGGTTTAGTTTTAAGGTTTAAAAGATTTTAAGGCTTGAATTTTAGGATATGAAAGGTTTAGAGTGATTTAAGGATTTGAATTTTAGAGGTTTCGAATTTTATGGGTTTGGATTTAAGGGATTTTGAATTTTTAGGGTTAGTGTTTAAGGTTTCGTTTTTTAAAAAATAAAAGCATCTTTAAAAATTTTCAACATTTAGGTGGATTTTCAGAGCAAGTTTGATTTTAATGATTTTTTAAAATTAATAAAAAAAATTCTTATATTTCTTTTTATAAAAATTTTATTAATAATAACTCCCCCACATCTAGGCGAAATTATTTCTTTAGGAAAATATTTTTTATTTCCTCCAACATATAAACAGAAAAAATAATAATAATTATTCTATTATTATTATTATTATTATTATTATTATTATTATTATTTTTAAGCATTTTTAATATATATTTTAATCATTATCTTACTTATTTTCATTTTTATTATTATTAAAACAATTTAAAAAATTTATCCTAACAAATTTAAAACTTATCATGCATCAATATAAAAAAATACTTAAAATAACAAAAATAATAATATATAAAAAAATTAAAAAATTAAAAAAAAAAATTTTACCTGAACCGGACCGGTCAACGATCCGATCAACGTGCGGTTCACTTCGACGATTCGGGTGCGATTCGGCTCGATCTAAGCGCCGCCTGGTTGGTTCAGCGGCTCGATATCGATTCGGTTCCAGTTCAGTCAAACCGGTCAAAGGTTGATGGAGAAGCGGGTCAAGGGTCGAGTGCGCGGACCCTGAGTCGGGTCGTGGGTTGACGTGCGGATCTTGGGTGCGTAAAACGATGTCGTTTTGGTTATTGACAACTTATATAAAAGCCCAAAATTTTTTTTTCGATCATTTCCTTCGTTCTTCAGAAAAAAACACATTTTTTCTCTCTTTTTTTTTTTCAGTCGACTTTGGGCCGGTGGCTGTCCGTCGCGATAGTCGCCGTAGTCTTTGCTGACGGCGAGCTTCGTAAATTATAAAAATACCCACAAACTCCTTTCGACCTCTTGAACACAGATCCAACCTTCTTTTTATCAAAAAGAGTCTCCACTTTTCCTATATCTACTTTCAAAGTTTTGGTGAAATTATTTTTTTTTTGTATTCTAACTTTTTTTAAAAAAAACTGATATTTTTTCTTCTTTGTGCAGGAAACTCTTGGTGCTGGGTTCCTCCCTACGGGGAGGATTGTATTTTTTTTTGTTTATTTTTTTGGTAGTATTTTTTTTTGTTCTTTTTACGTTTTCCTCCCTTTGTCTTTTTTGGTTTGGCTAGAAACTCTATTTATAAAGCTCCAACCGTGCGTGTGCTTGAGGAAAGGGTACAGGACTCAACATAAGATGTAAGCACGAGCCTCATGCCATATTATTTATTTCTATCTTATTTGACAGTTAGGGTAGTGACTGTCAGCGAGATGAATGATTAGAGGAGTGGAGGGTAAGGTATGATAATCAGAAAGGTGAGGTGTAGGGCCTGGTAGCAATGATGTCAGGAAAGGCGTCACTGTCATCCTCGATTTTTATTTTTTTTGTTTTGTTCTATTTTTTTAATAATTAATTGATTTTTAATTTTAATTAAAATGATATTATTATTATTATTAAAATTACAGTGATATAAATACCACATTTTTTCTTTTAATTTATTTTGAGAAAAAAAAAAAAGAATTTGATCACCATCTTTAGAGACCACAAAATAGTATTGGACTCTGATCACCACTCTATTTTTGAACTCTGATGTTTCAGGGATAAGATGACGGTATTGTCATATATTTTATTAATGAAAATCTATTATTGGCTGAGAACAAAAAAATAGAGAGACTAAAGCTTTTAAGTTAGAACATTTATCTCTTCCAGTGGTTAAATGCTTTTGTATATATTGAGAATTTTGATTAGTTGATTATTCATTTTGAACCAAACTTTTTTTCGTTTTTCTATTTCACCATGAAAAAACTATTTTAGAGCATATCTCTTAACACTGTGATATCATTATGCTTATTAAGATGGTATAATTTATTGAAGTGGAGTCACGGTGCCCCCAACTACATCTGTCTCATGGGATCATATATGTATCAAGACAGCTTAGGATCTCACCTATCCTCAACTCATATCTCTCTAGATTATAAAATTCATTATAAAAATCCATTATAATTAAGAAATAAAATTTTTAAATAATTATCAAACTAAAAATTTCACAATTCGATATATATAAAATAATATATATTTTTCCCTTACAATAAATTCATCCAACTCTTTTGATGCAAACTTGAGATTTTCGTTGTCATTTTTTCATTTTATCCCTCCTCATTTAGGCTGGGCTCAAAGAATTTGAGGTCGAACCTATCCTTTCTATATTATATATGCAACGCAAAAGAGGAATCTATGATTAATACACAAGTGATTAGGCCTATGCAATAAATATTTTATAGCTTGGGCTTTTTAGTCCAAGGGCTCTTGTTGCTCATGTAGGCTCATGTTAGCGGATAAGTTGGTCATGTAAACTCAACTTCTTGATCTGGTTTACGTTCCAAAGAATGCTAAAATTTCATAAGATTACTATCTTATTACCGGAGTCAACCAATTCACATTTGTATATATATTTTAAGCCCATTGTTATCTTTAATGAGCCCATAAATTCAACATACAGTCCACTGTCAAGGAATCAAAGGATTAACCATTAAGTTACGACATATGTCTATTATTTACTATATATTAAGGAGTACGTATTATTTTAATTATTCTTGGCAATGAAATTTAAAAATTTAAAAATTGATAAATTTTATTTGTTAATCTTTGAACAAGATTATGTTTAATTTGATATCGTGATTGGGAGATTCGGGAGAATACGAATACGAAAATGAGAGAAAAAATATAAAATTGCCGACAAACTTTCTCGATGAAGCATGATCTTGCGACTGCATACTTTTTAAGGTGGAATTTTGAAAATGACTTGTAAGATTACACCTAACTTTTCAAAATCCATTAGTGCTGGTTAATTGTTCACGCTAATTACTTGCCTATTCCAAAATCCATTTGACCGATTCTCATTAAAAGTAGTTTCCAATACACTGCTTGTTGAGTTCCTTCTGTCATTCCTTTTTATCACTACCGAAGTGGAGGAGAAAATCTTTTAATAATGATTCCTGATTGAATTGCTGATTTTTTTTTTGGCCAAAAATGATTTGTTGAAAAGGAAAAGAGAAAACATAATCACAAAAGATTCTCACACGTCAAATTCTGAGGCAGAAACCGAGTATACAGATTTTACGTTTTGTTTTCTTTTTAGATTTCCGTCCATTAGATCCACTGGGTTCTTTCTGGGTTTTCCTGCCAAGTAGCCCACCGAAATGTAACCTTGTTTTAATTTCTCTTTAATTTATTGATTTCCTTCTTTTAATTGTTTGAAGCTCCTTTTGAAATTTGGATGCTTGCCGGGACACCAAATGGGGCCTGAATTAACCCCCTTCACCCAGTTGTTTTATCGTAAGCTTTGATAGACAAAATATTCAACTCTTGGCCATGCTGCGACGTACAAAGAGGAGATTTTGATGGGTGTTTAACTTTTGGCCCAGCGAGATGCGATTTACATGTCAATTTTTCAATACAAAATATGATTTTTTATTTGAATAGTGAAATGATTGAATATTATATTATGAGAATTGAAATTGAGATGGATATGGAAAGAGATATAATTTTAATTTTTTATTGAATATAAAGATAGAAATGGATAATATAATATCCATTTTGTATTGTGTTTATATATTATATATATATATAGTAAATAATTTTTTTATTAAATAATATAAACTAATATTTTAGATTAATTAAAATTAATATATTTTTATTTAAAATATATATTAATATATTTATAAAAAAAATTACATACAGATATAAGATAAAAATTTAAAATAAAGATTAAAAAATACATTTTATTTTTTATTTTTTTATAAAGCTATGGATACAAAAATTATCTATACTCATTAAATATCCACAAAAATAATAATAGATTTGAAATATTTATTAGATATAAATATGAGAATAAGTATAATATAAAAATTAGGATAGAAATACTCTACCGGTCACATACTTTATCTATTAGGATCTTTATTACAATTAGTTTAGGAGAGTAAAAAAATAAAAAATTATAAGTTGCTTATGTGGCAATTTATGTGGCAGCTGATTGAGTAGTTAATAATTTTTATGTATATTCTATGAATTTTATTCACTCGGATTGAATTAAGTTAATTACTGTAAGTTGATCAGATATTCGATCCAACATAAAACAATATTTAAAATCCAAATCATCGAGCCAAATAAGTAAGATCAGGGTTGGTTTTGAGGTCACTCCAAACATTTGCACTTCCATGTTAATTTATGTTAATGTCGTGTTTATAGTCTGAATAATTTTTATTTATTTTAATGCGCCTGTTAATGGAAAATCTCTTATGATAATTGAAGAATATTATCTGCATTCAAAGAAATTAAAGGTCTAAGTTAATTATTTATGTTTTCTTCCAGGGAACCTTTGACCATCAGCACAAATACCATTCCACCCATTTAGTTGAAAGTGAAATTACCATAAACAATGGTGGTTGAACAAAGGTGATATAGGACAGATGCGTTTCACTTGAATTTCTTCAACAAAAAGGTTGTAAGCTGTGCACAACAGCCATCAATATATAATAATACTATTTATGCGTTTGCAAGTGGAGAAGTATAGGGGGATCCCCACGAATTCAAAGATAAAACAACAGTGCAGCACTATGAAAGGTCATGGATCGAGCTTCAAGTTTCAATTGATACCTTTGTTCTTGAAAAAAAAAAAAAAAAGTGTTGAGATAGCCATTTTTTCAACATGAAGTTCTTATTTTAGTTCTTTTATTGTTAAATAGGGCTTAGAGAAGAATACCCTGAGCCAGAGATATAGATGCAAAAGGATCTTTTAAAGTTTGTAGAATTCAAACCATCCGTTATTGCAATTGTTGCCACACCGTTCGTTTAAGTTTATGAAAATTTAGCGGTTAGGATCCTTAAAGGCCCCTAATTCCTGACATATAAATAAGATCAGAACTTACTTCATTAATGTGCTTAGTTATACCTCCTTCCTTCTCATCTCTCTCGATCCTATCTCTGGCAATTTGATTGAATTCCCTTCACAGACATTCAAGTTATTTCCTACTTAGTTATGGAATTGAGAGGCATGCATATATGTGCTGTTTTTCTTCTTGCAGTGATTGCCTGCAGCCATTTAGTCTTCTCAGTTGAGGGAAGACAAATTAAATCAGTGAGCAAAAATGATTCAAAGCAACGCAGCAAGACTGACAACTCTGCAATGCACAATGAAGGTCATCTGCCAGGAGCCCCAGGTTACATTCTTAAAGCTGCCCACCATTTAGCATCACGAAAGAATGAAGTATTGCCACCCCCTATACCAACTAAAAGCTCAGATTTTGGTGATTCAGCTAGAGGGTACAAAAAGGATTATCGGCCCACTACACCAAGGGACAGCCCTGGTGTTGGACAATTTTTTGAAGAAGATGATGAAGATAATGAACGAAAACCAGGAAGCATTAGCCCGAGTAATGATAAGCATTCTATTGCAGGAGATAAACAAGATTTCCGACGTACCAACCAAGAGCACAACCCTGTGAAAAAAAATAGTAATAAGAACCTGTAGGCTATTGTTCAATGAATAAATGTAGTAGAAAAAGAACTTTCCCTTAAAGCTCTGATGAGTGTTCTTGGTTGTTCAATCTGTAGTTTTCCAAGCTATCAGTGTTATCATAGCGCGCCATTGGTTAGGATTGAGAAAACAAAAAGGTAACAGTTGTAGATATTTACCAATCTACAAGATATTAATCGTTTTAATCCAAATATTTTATAATTGTCTTACAAAAAGCATCTCAAAGACATCATATACTGAATTTTTTTTGACTAACTTAAAATTTTACTCAACTTAACCATTATAAGACTATGACAAATGTCAAACCAATACAATTGATTATATCCAAAAATTCACCACAAAAATCTAAATATAAAACTTTAATTTCATGATACAACTCTTTGTTCATGTATCATTACTTTCCAAATTTCAATTATCAAATTCCACATTATAACCATTTCACTGTTCAATAGGCTTATAACCATCTAATATCTCAATTTTTCCTTCAAAAATGTTTATTATTCATTAGCTTCAAGTTAATATCAAATTTCTGTTTATCATAAGAAAATTTTTTATCATAATTTCAATCAATATATTTCAAGAGTATAATTCACAATGCAAAATGTCCTGCTTCTACATGATATTTTTGCTGCCCTCTACCTCGCTTTGAGGTTTTGTTCTCTTAGCCAATAACTCGGATGCCGCATTTAGAAATAACAGCGAATGGCTTCCATAGGATCAGATATATACTGTAAAAATTATTTATGAAGCTAAAAACCTTTGCAAAAAGAACCTTAGCTAGTTTTACCTTCTTAAATAATATAGGTAACCCTAGTTTTGCGCCAGATGTTTGAACATATAAATAAGCTGCATTCCTATAATCGGAACTGAACAAAAGAAACTGAACTTTCCTTTATTTCTTTCCTATAGATAATATATCATACATAATTCAATTCTGCTTTTTGTTTTGGTAATTACGACTAGCACCCAGGGTCAGGTCCACTCTTTAACCAGTATGTGGCCGGTTTTTGATTTTAATGCTTGGACCATTCGCTGTGGAGCTGCCTTTCTTTTCGGAAAATCAACTCAAGCAGCATGGCCATGTTAGCTACAGTTGATAGACAGCTATATGCTCTCTTTTTTCACTCCGCACAGACTTATTTGTCCACATATATTTCTCATTTTCTGGAACATTTCAACCACTTGAAAACAG
The DNA here is from genome assembly GCF_047325235.1 of Durio zibethinus. Taxonomy (NCBI): domain Eukaryota; kingdom Viridiplantae; phylum Streptophyta; class Magnoliopsida; order Malvales; family Malvaceae; genus Durio; species Durio zibethinus. The sequence continues at coordinate 19,769,120 of NC_143185.1, forward strand.
CATATATCTTTTCCTATTAGAATTTTATATTTTATAAATGCATTTTTGTATGGTGGGTCTCACATATCATTGATGATAAAGTCAATAAAACGTTGGTATCGTAATTTTTTTAAATTCTTTAAAATTATATTTATCGAAATCATATCCATATTCAAAATTATCGAATAATAAAATCATCATTAAAATTGATCTTATCATTATAAAAGTCATTCTTTATATTTATAATATATAGTCTTTATACACAAAATACATCATATGCACATAATAAATATAATTTTCGTAAAATATTATTTAACAATTCTCATATTGACCTTCAATTTAAAATTATAATCACAAACTAATCACATTTATCATTTCAAATTCCAAACACTCCAAATAGAAACAAAAGGATAGACTTTAAACAATTTTTATGGAAAATCAAGTCACATAATCAAGGTTACAATTTTTTTTACCAAAAATATCAATTTAATCATCATAAACTATGACAAGTATCAACCAATGCAATAGATCATATCCTTAAGTTTCATGTCACATATTCAAACTTAACTTCTTAGTACCGAATATAATTCCAAATTCATATGTTAATAGCTTTCGAATTCTATAGGTCAATTATCATATAATATGAGAATTCTTCACAAAGCTCATAAAATCATAATGTTTCAAAATTTGCTTGTAACCAATTATATTACTATTAACAATTTGACAAAAGAATTTTATTGCAACTCAAAATATTCATTCAAAATGTACTTTGTTAATGACATCTTTCAACAATCATGACCTTAGTTTCCGTGCAAAAATCATGGCATATATCTTATACCATAACAAATAATATTCTTTATTAAACGCTACTCAATGAAATTTACATTCTACCTCAATCAAAATTTATAATCATAATGTAATCACATTAACTATCAATATTTCATAATACTCTAAAATATACATCTAATGATTGAATTGCAACAAATACTCAAAATATCAAATTTTGACATTAAGGTTAGATGCTATTAACTAAAGTCAAAATCTTGCCTAAATAAGTGAATATCCTTACATCCATCATAATTTTAATTAACAAATACACATTAAAAAAATAATAATATCCATAAAAATTTCACAAATATCAATACAAAAGTACCTCAAATTTACCAATATCAACTCCAATATTTCATACTTAATATCATATAAATTCAATTAATTCGATGATCAAAAGTTCACCATATATAACTCCAAAACCTCTATATATTAAGAATCCGATTTCGATATTATATGTCCTCAAAAGATCTTTTTCGTTCTAATAACATTTAGACATATAATATCTAACTTATCAAAATCTTATCAAAGTCACTTCATTTATAGATTATTATCTCATGACAACTCTATTATTTCATACTTTGACTCCAAGATACCACAAAAATCGTGCTTAACAATTTATTAAAGATCCATAAGCAAAGCTTAAAATAAATCACTGAAAATAAAAAATCTTACCTCAATTCTATGTAAAAGACCTCCAACTATCAAAATCAACCTCTTTAATAACTTAGGCTTAATGATACTATTTTATCAAAACTCGTGCCAAAATCAATTACTTACAAACTTGTCATTATTTTTTTATCCACTTCAACAAACTTTATCCTCCTCACAAATTTCAAAACATGTCTCAATATCAATCACATTAACAACTCAATATTCACAGAATTACAAACCTGGCTCTAATACCACTAATTTATCACAACTCAAACCCGAGAATTTAGGACATAACAATACCACTACTAATGAGATGAATCTCATAAGCTTGCAAGGCAATAGATATTGACATAAATCAAAATCTCCTATAGCCTCCAAAATAATCACTACAAGGGAATAGGTTTTCAGTGACCTTTTTTTTTTCATGTTTAGTGGCGTTTCTAAATATCACTAAATGATTCACAATATTTGTCGAAATGTAGCTAAGAGTTTCAATTGTACCTACGTTGAAAAAAATAACAGTATTTTAGGGAAAACATTTCTAAGTTTACAATATTAATGCACAAAAATGCCGCTAAATTTAGTGATGTTTTTGTGCAAAAATACCCCTAAATTACCAAAAATTAACGATGTTTATGTCAAAAAATATTACTAAATTTAATGGTATCTTGCAAACAAACACCACTAATTTTGCAATTTAACGGCATTTTTTTATTACAAATACCATTAAATTAGAAATTTTAGTTTTTTTAAAATTTTTTCAATATTTATTATAATAATTAAATAAAAATTATTGAAAAAATAAATTTATTTTCATAAACTGAATATTATAAATATTTAAATATTTAAATACATAATTTGCTCTAATATACATGTAACATAAAATTTAATACAATAATATTCAAATTGTTTCAACACATTAACCAAAAATTTAAAATATATAAAATTGATAATCATTTAGACTTGGTATTATTCACAAGAAAAGCGATTTACTCATAAAAGTTGCTGTATATAATGCCCAATTTCTATGACATGCAAGTAATGGTAGCATGAATTGCATCATACCTGCCATGCTAATCCTCTTGTAAATGAAAGAGAATATGTAAAATTACTTAAACCAAAAGCTTAGGAAATTCAAACATGCAAACCATTTACGAAAATGAGATAAGAACCAATTTGTAAATGGTTGATAAGGCAAGATATAATCATATATCTATATCTAGATAAAATTCATATTAATTGAGCAGAAAGGAAAAATGAAAGAGAAACCATTATACTTTTATTAATTAATCACCTTAGTTTAATGCATATACTTTTTCTCTATATCTATAATATAACATAGATACACTTATTAAAATATCCCAATTATTGTCATAATAAGCTTAATTGTTAAGCTAATATTTTAATTTAAAGTTTGAGTTGTCTGTTAATAGAGTGTTTGGATATTTAATTTCAATGATTATAACTCAAATTTTGATCTCAAATATAAAAAAAATCCACTTTATATTTCATCAAAACTAGTTCTATCTTTATATATATAATGTCAATAACACCAAAATAGCTTGCATTAATAAAAAAAATACTATGAAATTTTCTATCTTAATTTATTCTTTCAATTAGAATATCTACTCCATTCTTTAAGATTTATTTAAATAACAATAATAGTCGACAACAAATTAAAAAGAATACTAAACACAAAATTATTGAACTTAGAAAACATTACTATATTAATTCCTCTCACAAAATAAAAAGCTTTCAATTATTTAAGGCTGAATATTTATGTTTTAAAAGGCATGCAATTGGTGGCTAAGTAAATAAATAAAACAGATGATCAGTGTCAAGTTATTATAGTATTATTATTACCCAAAAAAATAAAAATGGATGTTGAAATAGAATGCCACAACAAGCTAAAGCTTTACTTTACTTTTAAATTGGATCATGGATAATACCAAACTTTTTATAGTGGTTCATAAAAAAAGGCAACACGTCATATTCAAACCATTATACTATGGCAATCCGTATATATGTAGATGCCACCATTTAAAAGCATTTTCAATTTTTTTTGTAATTAAATTAATTAAACTTGTCATTTTCTTTAACTTGCTTTCCTTCCATGTATGTAGTTTCTAACTCTAAAGTGTCTAAAGTTTTATTTAAGGTTAAATATAAAAATAATAATTATATAAAAATAGCCTAATTTCAGTAATTGGTTTGCACACTAAAGTAATGGAGCTTATTACCATCAAAAGTCACATAAATGTAGTATTCTCTAGTCATAAAGGCTACTTGTTCTGAGTTTAGTCTAGTGAAGGTAAACATTTGAATTTGTTTGATAATATGACTCCAATCACCAAGTGTACATGCCAAATGGAAAATAAATGTAAATGTGAGAAAACAACGTATACATAAGGATGAACCTTGATTAAAAGTAGCTTTCCAAGGTTTAAGTTTTTCTTTTCATGTAAACAGTAGGGCAATGTATTTAAACAAAGCAAAGTGACATAAGAAATTGCAATAAGAAAATAGAAGAAACTTTGAAATGACTTTTAGCCCGCAAAGCATAAAAAAGTTATTGGTGCATGCTGATGTTACTGTCAACCATTACTTTTAACTTTATCACCTATTCATTGTACCATTTTTTGTTGGTGAAAAGAAAAAAAAAATAAGGACATTCATTTAAGAGTAAGAAGTCCATTAAAATAAAAAGAAATTAAAAGAAATAAAACATTAAAACAGGATGACTGAATTGGTGGATTTGAAAACATGTGTTGGATAATAAGTTTCAGCTAGCTTTTAACCCTACTTACTTCATCAACTGTCTTGCCGACCTATTGATAATGAATAAAAAAAATTCTCCATACCATATTACCAACATATAAAGGGCCAGAAAAGGTAAAAAAATGTTATAATATTTTATAAACCAAAATGAGAACTTTCAAAAATGAGAAAAATGTATCAAATTACAAAAACCAAAAATCCTGAATAAGAGAAATCTCACTTGATAAAAATATTCGACCACTAAGATAATTTTGCTAGTCTTAAGAAGTATCAAATCATAGTATGCACAAGTTAATACACACAACAGGACACTGCTTAACCAGTAAACTTCTTATCTTTAGCAAATAGTTTAAACACCACTTATCAGTAGCATATCAATAGTATCTACAGTCTTTAGTTACCTTAACTTGGGGAAAAAGTTATATAACCACCAATAGATCACTAATTTCAAGTTCTTTTACCATTTAATGAACCACAAACAATCATTATTCACAAACTCTAGATAATCAAAACCATAATTGGAACAAAAAAAGTTTTACCTTTGAAGTATTTGTAAACAGCATCCTCTTTACTCTAGGGCTTGCGCTGCCTCACAATGACAACAAGCAAAATGTTTTTCCTAAGATCAGGCTTCTTTTTCTTAATAGTTGCCATCACCATATCTCTAAAACAAGCAGATGGCAAACAGTTAAAGCAGCCTTTAATTTCATTCACCAAGATTATATAAAGGTTATTAGCATCAGTGTCATCAACATAGTTCACTGTAGCCCCTAAACTTGTTATCGGCTGACCCTCGACATCCTAATAAAAAAAATTCAAACCTCTTTCAGCTATCAAACAGTGTAACAGTACTTACATAATTTTTTTTTTTATATTTTATAAACCTTTAGAATTTTAAATCAGCTAACAGCTATTGAAGGTAGCATTTTTTAAATTTAATAAATCAAAACATAAAAAACTAAATTTCATTTCTAGGTTTCATCTCATTTTTGTTTATAGGGTTAAAATCATGCAAGCAAATAGAATAAGTTGGATTTTTTTCCCTTATTTTACACTTTGTTTCTCAGTAAACAAATGGAAAAAAAAAAGAATAATGGTTCACAGAAATAAAAGGACAGAGATGGAAACTGATCTTGCTTTGACATTTGTTATGGCTAAAAATGTTGCAAAAACACTTTTGGGCATCAGTGATGAAGAAAGCACCGTGTCACTTGGAGCAAATTTCTCTTCACTAAAGCTTTTTAATGATAGAAAAATAGGTTATTTGATGGAAGTAAAATTGAAGGAAAAGAATGGGAAAAGAAAAGGAAGGGGAAATGAAAGAAAATAGAAAGAAAATTTTGTAGCAGAGAATTGCAAAAAAAAATCGAATAACAGAAAGGGCAGGGGGAAAAGATAAGGTAAGATGGATTTATGATATTTTTAAGGGAAAATTAGTAGCGTTTGAATTTACTAATGCCATTAAATTTTACGAATTGAAGGTGTTTTTTTCAAAAAATTGCCATTAAATGAAAAAGTTTGTAGAGGTTGGGTTGATCAATAAATGAAAAATTGGATGCATTTTTAAATAAACGCCACTAAATTTTATAAATTAACAGCATTTTTACTTATAAACGTCAGTAAATTTTTGAAATAAATTTTACATATTTATATTTTCAAATTAATAAATTTGTAATTTGTAATTTTGTAGTGTTTGATTATAAAAACGCAGCTAAATTTTACATTTAGTAACGTTTGCAGGTCCAAACATTGCTAAATTCTCTCACTTTGTGGTGTTTACATTTTCAAACATCGCTATATGTTTATTTTGCGGTGTTTGTCCAAAAAACGTTACTAAATTATAAAAATACAATAGTTAGTAGCATTTGTGGCAAAAGGCCACTAAATAAATGTCACCAAATCTCCATTTTCCTATAGTGAATGTTTTGCAGAATCTTAAGTCTATAAAATTATACCCTTTACAAGTTGGTCGAATAACTAAAACTCTTACTAATAAATATTTTAAGATCAATAATAAAATACTCACTTTGAAAGCTATACCAAGCTAAAGACAAATGTTTATCTTGCTAATCTAAGTAGTCAAAATTAAGTCTCCAAAGATACAAATATCAAAATCTAAAAAAAAAAAAAAAAATTAAAGATCAATTTCAAATTTTAAAGTACTCATACACTTACAAAATACCTTGTTTAAAAACCATAAGCCAAAATAACAAAACTCAACAAATATTGCAATTTTAGTTTTGTAAATCTATCTCCCTTAACAAGCTATAGCTATCTTTAACCTTGATGGCATGGTTAAAACAATCGGGTGATTACACTGAACAATCATAATTAATTCGTTAGTGTAATAGGACAGAAAAAAAATCATAGTAATCCATTTATTACAATGAGATAAAAGTATATTACTATAATATAGTGACTAAAAATCACTATTATTAAACAATGGCACAATTCAAAACCGGTTTCTATATTACAAAGTACATGTTGACATGGACAATGTTTAACCCTCATTGGTAAGGTCAAATCATAGTTATACTAGGAGACAAATCAAATCATATTTTCAAATTACCCAAATACACAAAATAGTATTCATATATTTTTGTAAAACTTATCTTGTACAAAGCCAATTTCATATTTTTCTTTTTAAAGTATCTTATACAAAAATCACAATCTCATAGATAAATACATATATGCCTATATGATATATTAATAAAATCATGTTCAAAATCAAAACAAAATCACATTTTAGATTCAAAGCAAAAGAATCACATACAGACATAGTTTGCATGCTTAACTCGATTTAATAAACCGGAAGGACAAAATATAATATGCCAAAATCTAAATTCATATCGAGGCTGATTTTTAAGGAAAGAAAACTAAAGAGATATCAAGTCATTTATCTAATGCATTAAACCGAAACTTAAATAGCAAATCACATAAATTTCTTAGTGTTTTAAAAATTCAAAAAAAATTTAAAAATCAAAATTTACTTAAAAAACATAAATTTAACAAGTAAACCTTTCATTAGTCATCCAAACAAATTGGTTTGTGCAACAACTTTTATGACAAATCAAAACTATTTGAAAGTACTTTTAGCATATTAAAACAAAATTTCTTTTAATATAACAAAATGCTTAAAATTGAGTAAAAATGTGAAGTTAAAAATTAAAAACACAAAAATCAATAGCAATATAAATTTTTATAAATATTTAATTTTCGTATTTAATAGTAATTATTTTTGTAAGTTTGAATATAATTTAATAGTTTTTTTTAACAATATTAATAACATGAAATCAATACAAAAAAAATTAAATAAGTAGAAATTCATTAAAATAATATAACTAAAATTTGTGTAATTTTTAACTAAATACATCATATATTGACTGGAAATAATTTTTAAAATAATTAAAAATGATATTTTCTCAATTATGAAATTTTTGCATTTTGTGAGCATTTAACTTACTTTGAGCCATAAAATCTCTAACATTCCACAGCTTTTAATGACAAAGGAAAGCACAAGTTAAAATAAAATTATAATATTACAACTTAAATTTTGTTTCGATAAAAATGACTTACAAAAGCCTAAATTTCGAAGGCTAAAATTTTGCAAATCATCACAAATAGTCCAAATTTTTTAGGTTTTACATTTGTGAAACCTACTTTGGAGCTTCAATTCTTTTAACCTATAAATCATCTAAACAAACCAATTATACCACTAAAAGGATCACATTTAAGCTTTCATAAGTCTCTTTTACTCCTCTTCACTAGGTTCCTCAAACCCTTTATGAATAATTTCCCATAAGTCTTAATACTCTAACAATACCTTTATTTGTATACTCCAATTATCATAGTTATTCTTGCCCAACTTAGAAATTTGGGGTTGCACAAAGTTGTTAGCCATTATTATACCAACTTCACCAAAACCTACAACAAATCACCACAGCAATGAAAAATACCACAAATGGAAGGCCAAAGTTTAGTAAACTTCACCAAGGATTCAACACAAATAAACCACAAACTCTAATACAACTTTTGTTGGGAAAAAAGTCCTAAGAGATATTTTCACAAACACTTGGCATACATACTCCATAGAGCTTCTTAAAACACAATAACCCAAGTTTCAATGAACCACCTAAATCACAACTTTTCACTTTAATTATACACAAGTTTCAGCATAATTTTTACACAAAAAACTATTTTCAATCAACCAAGCTCAAAATTCTAAATAACCACAAAACTAACTATTAAGCATAACAAACTTTCAAATTTATAAATAAAAAATAAAATAACATTTTTTTTACTTCAAAATGCATAAAAAAATATTTATTTTAGTAAAGTAAAAAAAAAAAAAGGCTTACTCAAAAGTTTACATTTTTCTCACAAAGATAAAAAAACTCATTTTCTTCCTTCTTCCTTGACGTTACTACTAAATCTTCTCTATTTCTCTACACTATTTTTCAACCTCTATATTCACAGTTTTTGTATGTTTTTTACTCTTTTATTTAATTTTTGTACATTTTCCCTCTAATAAATCCTATTTGTTAGTGTTTCGACCCCACATTCGCTTGCTCTCTGATCTTCTATAAATAGCACCCTGGGGGAGGAGGAGGACTATAAGCAAAGTTGCTACTAGCTAGGTGAGTCTTCTTCCTTGTTTTCCATACTTCAACCAAAGATTTGCTTAGTTAATTGCTTAGCTATCTTCCCTCCCTTTTTCCCACTCATATGTTCATTCACAAAAACCTCACATTGTGGCCCAGAAGAAACTACTCTCCATTCTTGTTCTCCTTTTGCTTGTTTTCGTCTTGGAAATTCAATGCGTTGTTGGAAGGCATTTGATATTTGACCGAAACCACAGTTTCCAAAAGGTCCAACCTTACGGTAGAAACCTATCAATGGAAACAGGGACAATTCTTGATCCAAAAATTAATGGTGTTAACATTAATAAAGCAGCTGTTACCAACACGAAGTCTCCACCTTCACCACAAAGTGTGGTTATAGGAGAAACCCAAGCCCCGCCACCCAAAATTGTAGACAACTTCAGGCCTAAAACTCCTGGCCACAGTCCAGGCGTCGGTGATTCCCTTCAAACTAGGTCAACAATTTCTTACACAGTTCTGGAGCAGTACTGCGCCATCTCCATGTTAAACTTCGCATTGCAGACAGATGGTATTTTAACATGAATGGCGACAGAAAGTTCTATCCTGGAAAGACTTCAGCTTATTAATTAGTTTGGTTTCTCTATTTGACTTGTCTTTGGTTTCAATTTCAGTTTGAGGTACCTTAGGTTTGAGTATTGTTATATGGCGTCTGGGTTTTTCAGGCCCTACTTTGTATCAACTTTTAATTATTAATAAAAGTTTGGCTTTGCAAAAAACAAAAAAACAAGGTTTGAGTATTGTTTGGAAGGGAGAAAATAATCATTTGTACTTTGTGTGTCCTAGACAAAGTTGAAATCCTGAGAGAAAAAAAAAAAAGAAAAAAGGATTGGGCTTTTGGGAGGAGAGAGTTAGTCCAAGACAAAAGAATTTGTTATCTACCCAATTAGTGTTTGTTAAAATATTTTGTGAATTAAATTCATGGGTTTTTATAGCTCGTTCTTTGCCTATTGTTACTTTATTAGTTCTCCATCGGCTTATTGCGAAACTCAAAACAATTTTAAAAGATAACACGTCCGTTAGAAGTATTTCTTCTCCTCTACGATTGGCATATCTATCAAATACAATATCATTAACTGCACGATTCAAAAGATTGAAGAGCAAAGTGATATAAGGTCACTTGCCATTCCTTTTTATCTCTAACAATTTGCAGTTCGTTATGGTTTGTATTCTGCAACGACTAGCATATCTATCAAATACAAATCTTTTCTGGACGTTTTGGTAAACGATCCAAAGGCACTCTTTCAAGGCGAGTATATATAAACCATACTCCAATACTGCAAGTTATTTGACAGAGTAACTTCTTATTCTTTATTTATTTCACTTAAGATGTCAAACTCTTCTAAGTTCCAATGATTTGGGGGTTCCAATGAAGGATTTGGGGGTTTCATATTTAGTGTAATCTTAGAAAAATATGAACATTTTCTTTGGAATTAGTCTTACTATTTGTATATATTTACTGCGCAATGCACTGTGCAATGAACGTAGACTCAGATGTGTGAAGTATTGCAGTACCAGGAACAGTTATTAGGAATCAAAAGATCATATGCATGAGAGATTCCTTCTGCTCGAACTGAAGTCTCAAGTCAATTTAATTTTAAGCAGAACTGCAAAGTTTCATTTTACAGACTAGCACGGCTGAGAATCAAATGTTTTTGTTCTCTTGTTGTGACTAGCACTGCAAAGGGACCTCTCTTTTGGTTGGTGCCCTTGACTTTTTGATTAATTATGAGCACGCTGATTTATTTACCAAAATCACAAACTATAAGCATGCTAATGGGTAAGACAAACGATCGATCACGCCAATGACAAAAAAGGACCCGTTCCTTACACAAGCATGAACTGTATAGTTATATATTATGCTATATAAAGAGTTTGAACTAACAAATTAAACAACAATGACTTCAAAATTTGCATTCTGATTGCATTTTGAAGTAGTAGTTCCACACTTGATTAGGATTATTTTTTCAGTGATCCGTACCGGCAGGCTCCACTGTTAAATTTTAGTGGAGTATTACATATAATTAAACAATAGAAAAAAAAAATCCATTTCTTATTAACAATCAAATAAAAGATTGAGGCATGCCTTTGTGATCATCCTTGCTAATCGTAATAAAAAAACAGACTATATATATACACACATCGTAAATATTAGAATTATAAAACAATAATAAACCTAAAAATTAAAGCATAGAAAGGATCGAAAATAAATAAAAATCTTGATTGGGTTTTTGGTGCCCACGTGCATTAAGAAACAGTTGTAGATCAATCGTTAAGTTAGTTTTAAAACCGTAATTTCACTTATTTTTAATATACCTCACTTAATTCATTATTAACGATAAAGATATATTCTCTAATTTAATTTTAAAAAGGAATTGCTTTAATTAAATCGAAGGTTTTGGTAGGTTCTCTTAAATTTGCCTACTTACTTTTCTATTTATTTAATATTTAATTTGGTCTTACACAAGAGATAGAGAGAGGGACTAAGCCTTTAGGGGTTTTCAACCATACAAGTTGCAAGTGGAAGCATGCATCGCTGTATACGAATCTAATTTAATTTTTTAGATATCACGATTTAAAAGTGATAGCATAAATTAATTGAATCAAATCTTAAATTTAAAGAATTAATCACTTTTTCCCTTATATAAAAGTATTAAACTAAAATATTCTCTTTAGCTTGATGATATAACTACCACATTTCTTTTAATTTTATTCTGAGGAAAAAAAGAATTTGATCACCACCCTTTCAACAGAGAGACTACAAAATGGTATTGGACTCTGATATTTTTGGATTACAATTAGATCACCACTCTGTTTTTGGACTTGTTTCAGGGATGAGATAATGATATTGCCTTATCTCTTATTAATGAAAATCTATTATTGGCTAAGAAAAATATAGAGAGACTCAAATGTTGGATTAGAATATTTATCTCTTGGAGGGGTTGAATGCTTTTATATATATTGAGAATTTTGATTAGTTGATAATTCATTTTGAACCAAACTTTAATTCTTCTTTCTGTTTCACCATGAAATAACTATTTTTCAAGCATATCTCTTAAATTGGCAAAAAAAAAAAAAATTCACTTAACAATCTGATATCATTGTGCTTATAAAGATGGTACAATTTACTTGAATGGAATCAAGGTGCCCCAATTATATGTCTCATGGGATCATATTTGTATCAAGATATCTCAATATCTCACCTAACCTCAACTCATATCTCTCTAGATTATAAAATTCATCATAAATCTATTATAATTAAGAAATAAAAATTTTAAATAATTATCAAACTAAAAATTTCATAATCGATATATATTAAAAAAATATTAGATATTGTACCTTTAATTGTAATAAATTCATCCAACTCATGTGATGTAGAGTTTGGATTTTCCTTGCCAATTTTTCCTTTTTTATCTCTTCATTTGGGCTGGGCTCAAAAAGTGTGAAGTGGAACCAATACTTTCTCTATTATATATGCAACCCAAAATAGAAATCTATGATTAACGTAGAAGTGTTTGGGCCTATGCAATAATTTTATACCTTGGGCTTTGTAGGTCAATGGCTCTTGTTGCTCATGTAAGCTCATGTTAGCGGATAAGCTGGTCATGCAAACTCAAATTCTTGGTCTGGTTTACGTTCCAAAGAATGCTAAAATCTCATAAAATGCTGCGAATGACTACCTTCTTATTACCAGAGTCAACCAATTCACATTTGTTTATATTTTTAAGCCCATTCTTATCTTTAACGAGCCCATAAATTTTCAACATAGTCTACTGTCAAGGAATCAAAGGATTAACCATTGAGTTGAGACCTATGTCTATTATTATATATTAAGGAATATATATTATCTTATTATTTTTTACAATAAAATTTAAAATTTTAACATTTGATAATTTTTATTTGTTAATCTTTGAACAAGAATATGTTTAATTTGAAATCATGATAGGGAGATTCGGGAGAATACGAACACAAATATGAAAATGAGAGAAAATATAAAATTGCCGACAAACTTTCTCGATGATGCATGATCTTGGGACTGCATACTTTTTGAGGTGGAATTTTGAAAATGACTTGTGATATTACACATAACGTTTCAAAATCCATTAGTAACGGTTAATTGTTCATGTTAATTACTTGCCTATTCCAAAATCCATTTGACTGATTCTCATTAAAAGTAGTGTCCGATACACTGCTTATTGAGTTCCTTCTGTCATTCCTTTCTATCACTACGAAAGTGGAGGAGAGGAATACATAAACGATAGCAGAAGTTGCATTACTAAATTAAATTATTCCTAGGAAAAAAGAAAATTTTTAATGATTTCTGATTGAATTTCTGATTTTTTTCGCCAAAAATGATTTGTTGAAAAGGAAAAGGGTAAACATAATCATAGAAGATTCTCACACGTCAAATTCTGAGGCGGAAACCGAGTATACAGATATTTTTTCATTTTTATGACTTTTTTTTTTTTCAGTTATAGAGTTTTGTTATTTTTAATATTATTTAAATTTATATTCATTAAATATCTACAAAGATAAAACTGAAAATAGATTTAAAATATTTATTAAATATGAATAAGAAAATAAATATAATATAAAAATCTAAAAATAAATATAAAAAATACTCTACCCTTCTCATAACATATTCATTGACATCCTTACATCCAAGATTTTGATGGGTGTTGGATTTTTGGCCCAAGTGAGATGCCATTTAGGATTTCAATTTTATTTATATTCAATAAAAATTTGATTTTTTTATTCAAATAGTAATAAAAATGAATATTATATAATGAAAATTAAAATAAAAATAAATATTAAAATATATATTATTTTAAATTTTTTTATTGAATACAAAGATCATAAAATAAATAATATAACATTAGTCCTGTACTTACATCCATATTTTACATATATATATATATCTATATATTTAGTAAATAGACCTGAATTAACCCCGGTCACCCAATTTTTTTACAGTGAGCTTTGATAGACAAAATATTCAACTCTTGGCAAGTCATTCAAAGCTAACCATTCTACCGACATACAAAGAGGAGATTTTGATGGGGATTTGGCTTTTGACTTGCTAGGTGCAATTTAAGATGTTAATTTTACTTATATTTAATTAAAAAATTTTAATTTTTTATTTGAATAGTAATGAAAATGAATATTACATTATGAGAATTGTGATAAAAATGAGTATAGAAATAGATATGATTTTAAATTTTTTATTAAATATAACGATAAAGATGGATAATATAGCATCCGTCCTGTACTCATTTTTATATTATATATATATTTATATATTTAGTAAATAAATTTTTTATTAAATAATATAAATTATTATTTTAGATTAATTACAACTAATATATTTTTACTTAAAATATATATTAATATATTTATTAAAAGTTTTATATAAATATGCAAGATAAAATTTTTTAAAAAAGTTAAAAAAATATTTTTTTATTTTTAATTTTTTAAAAAAATTATAGATACAAAAATTATTTATACTCATTAAATATTCACAGAGATAAATATAGATTTAAAATATCCATTAGACATAACTATAAAAATTTGTATAATACAAAAATCTAAAAATGAGGATTGATAATACTTTACTTACCACATACTTTACCTATTAACATCTTTACTGCAGTTAGTTTGGGAGAGTAGAGAAAAAAAAAATTATAAGTAGCTTATGTGGCAACTTATGTGGTAGCTCATCGAATAGTTAATCATTTTTATGTACATTCTATGAATTTTATTCACTTGAATTGAATTGAGTTGCCGTAAGTTAATCTGAGATCCGACCCAACATAAAATGATATTTAAAACCCAAACCAATCCAACCAAATAAGTAAGATCGGGTTGGTTCTGAGGTCACTCGAAACATTTGCCCAAGCATTTTAATTTATTTTAATGTCATGTTTATCGTCCGAATAATTTTCATTTATTTTAATACGCTTGTTAATCGAATATCTCTTATGGTGATTGAAGAATATTAACGGCATTCAAAGAAATTAAAGGTCTAGTTAAATATTTATGGTTTCCTCCAGGAAACCTTTGACCACTCAGCACAAATACCATTCCACCCATTTAGTCGAAAGTGAAACCATAAACAATGGAGATTGAACAAAGGAGCTATATGACAGATGTGTTTCACTTGAATTTCTTAACCAAAAGGGTTCTAAGCTTTGCACAGCAGCCATCAGCATATAATAATACTATTTATGCATTTGCAAGTGGAGAAGTATAGGGGAATCCCCACGAATTCAAAGATAAAACAGCATTTCAACACTATGAAAAATCAAGGATCGAGCTTCAAGTTTCAATTGATACCTTTGTTCTTGAAAAAAAATAAAAAAAAGAGTTGAGGTAGCCATTTTTTCAATATGAAGATCTTATTTTAGTACTTTTATTGTTAAGTGGGGCTTATAGAAGAATACCCAGAGCCAGAGATATATATGCAAAAGGATCTTCTAAAGTTTGTAGAATTCAAACCATCCGTTATTGCAATTGTTGCCACACCATTCGTTTAGGTTTATGAAAACTTAGCGGTTAGGATCCTTAAAGGCCCCTAATTCCTGACAATATAAATCCCAGGGAAAATCAGAACTCACTTCATTAATGTGCTTAGTTACACCTTCTTCCCTCTCATCTCTCTTGATTCTATCTCTGGCAATTTGATCAAATTCCGTTGGGAGACATTCAAGTTATTTCCTACTTAGTTATGGAATTGAGAGGCATGCATATATGTGCTGTTTTTCTTCTTGCACTAATTGCCTGCAGCCATTTAATCTTCTCAGTTGAGGGAAGACAAATAAAATCAGTGAGCAAAAATGATTCAAAGCAAAGCAGCAAGACTGACAACTCTGCAATGCACAACGAAGGTCATCTGCCAGGAGCTCCAGGTTACATTCCTAATGCTGCCCGTCATTCAGTATCAGGAAAGAAAGAAGTATTGCCACCCCCTACACCAACTAAAACCTCAGATTTTGGTGATTTAGTTAGAGGGTACAAAAATGATTATCGGCCCTCTACACCAAGGAACAGCCCTGGCGTTGGACAATTTTTTTTTTTTTTTTGAAGAAGATAAAGATAATGAACAAAAACCGGGAAGCATTAGCTTGAGTAATGATAAGCATTCTATTGCAGAAGATAAACAAGATTTCCGACGTACCAACCCAGGACACAACCCTGTAAATAGAATTAGTAATAAGGACCTGTAGGCTATTGTTCAATGAATAAATGTAGTAGAAAAATAAATTTCCCTTAAAAGCTCTGATAAGCGTTCTTGGTTGTTCAATCCTTTTAGTTTTCCAAGCTATCAATGTTATCATAGCGCGCCATTGGTTAAGATTGAGAAAACAAAAAGGTAAAAGTTGTCGAAATCCACGTCCAACCTGCAAAATATTAATCATTTTAACTAGAATGTTTTACATTTTTATTTTACAAAAAATACTTCAAAGATTCATATTCTGATTTTTTTCTTCTTTTACCATCGTAAATTTTACTAAACTTAACCATTATAAGACTATGACAAATGTCAAACCAATACAATTGATTATATCCAAAAATTCACCATAAAAATCTAAATATAAAACTTAGATTTCATGATACAACTCCTTATTCATATATCATTACTTTCCAAATTTTCATGATCAAATTCCACATAACCATTTCACTATTCAATAGGCTTATAATCATCTAATATCCCAAATTCTCCTTCAAAAAAGTTTATTATTCATTAGCTTCAATCAATGTCAGAATTTTATTTATCATAAGGAATCCTTTTATCAAAATTTCAACCAATATATTTCAAGAGTATAATTCACCATACAAAATGTCCTGCTTCTACGTGATATTTTTGCTGCCCTCTACCTTGCTTTGAGGTTTTGTTCTCTTAGCCAACAACACGGATGCCGCATTTAGAAATAACAGCGAATGGCTTCCATATGATCAGATATATACTGCAAAAATTATTTATGAAACTAAAAACCTTTGCAAAAAGAACTCTAGGTAGTTTTACCTTCTTAAATAATATAAGTAACCCTAGTTTTGCTCCAGATGTTTGAACATATAAATTAGCTGCATTCCTATAATTGGAACTGAACAAAAGAAACTGAACTTTCCTTATTTCTTTCCTATAAATAATATATCATACAGAATTCATTTTCCCCTTTTTGTTTTGGTAATTATGACTAGCACCGGGGTCAGGTCCACTCTTTAACCAGTATGTGGCGGGTATTTGATTTTAATGCTTGGACCATTGGCTGTAGAGCTTTCTTTTTTCAAAAAATCAGCTCGAGCAGCATGGTCATGTTAGCTATAGTTGCTAGATAGCTATATGCTCTTTTTTTTTTCACTCCGCACAGGGTGATTTGTCCGCATATATTTCTTATTTTCTGGAGCATTTCAGCCACTTGAAAAAAGCATATATCTTTTCCTATTAGAATTTTTTATTTTATAAATGGATTTTTGTATGGTGGGTCTCACATATCATTGATGATAAAGTCAATAAGAGGTTCGTATCATAATTTTCTTAAATTTTTTGAAATTGTATCCATTGAAATTGTATCTATATTCAAAATTACAGAATAATAAAATCATCATTAAAATTGATCTTATCATTATAAAAGTCATTTTTTGTATTTATAACATGTAGTTTTTATACACAAAATACATCATATACACATAATAAGTATAATCTCCATAAAACAGTATTTAACAATTCTCATATTGCCCTTCAATTTAAAATTATAATCACAAACTAATTATATTGACCATTTCAAATTCCAAACACTCCAAAATAAAAATAAAAATATTAACTTCAAACAATTCTATGAAACACAAAGTCACATAATCAAGTTTACAATTTTTTTTCGAAAATATCAATTTAATCATCATAAACTATCACAAATATCAACCAATGCAATAGATCATATCCTTACGTTTCATGTCACAAATTCAAACGTAACTTCTTTGTACCCAATACAAATCCAAATTCATATATTAATAGCTTTCGAACTCTATAGGTCAATTATCATATAATAGGAGAATTCTTCACAAAGCTCATAACATCATAATGTTTTGAAATTTTCTTGCAACCAATTATATTACTATTAACAATTTAACAAAAGAATTTTATCTAATATATCCTCTATACTTATTGCACAATGATTTACTCTCAATAAAACATAATCTTGTAACTCAAAATACTCATTCAAAATATACTTTGTTAATGACATCTTTCAACGATCACAGCCTTAGTTTTCATGTAAAAATCATGGCATATGTCTAATACCATAACAAATAATATTCCCTGTTAAACACTACTCAGTTATATTTCCATTTTACTTCAATCAAAAGTTATAATCATAATGTAATCACATTAACTATCAACATTTCATAATACTCCAAAATATACATATAATTGTCATAATGGTTTTGGGACCACTAGACGTAAAAAAAGATTTAAAATTGAGAAAAATAGGAGAGCCGTCACTAATCTTTTTTAAGATGTGATTGATCATCCGAAAGATTATCTTTTTAATAAAGCTATAAAGCGAGTTTAAAGTTTATCAAAAAGATAAATTTTGGTCCACGAAAATAGATTTTGAGTTCGAGAGTCGATTACGCATGAGGAAGGATTAGTACCCCTACAACACCCATAAATTGGTACTAATTAATTATGCACTATTTTCGGTGTTAGATAAAATAGTTTTAATTTGAAATTTAATAATAATCCCTTTCTTTTAAAAAAATAAAATTTTGCTAAAACTCTTTATTTAAGAATATTGAGAAAATCTTTAAGTTAAAGAATTATCTTAAAATTTTTTAACATCTAGACAGAATTTAAAATAATTATTTTCACTTAAGATTTAACTCAACAATCCTTAAAATGAAATAACATTCTTTATAGAAGATAATTGTTGGTGACTCTCCAACATCTAGGCAGAGTACCAAAAATTATTTTCTTCAGAATGTTATTTTTATTTTATTTTATAATATTACAAATTGTAAAAAAAATGTATCGTCCCTTTTTTTATTAATAAACGTTTTATCATCGAGTAGTAAATAAAAGTTAAAGACAGAAAAATGTAAACGATTGCCAATGATAACATGCTAACGTATGTATAATAATGAATGCTATGTAAGATGAAATGCAATTTTAAAATTGAGCTCTTAAGTATAATGAGACCACCCCGACTCTCCAACATCTAGACAGAACTTAGGTGCGACTGTTTATATTTAAGATCCCATTTTATTACTATACTTTTATTATTAGTTAGTTATTAACCCTATCGTTAAAATGAATTAAGAACTCGCATGAAGAACTTAATGGAATAAAATTTTATAAATACCCCATCATCTAAGTGGTATTCAGGAACTAATTACTCCACTTAAAATTTTCACACGTATCCTTAGAGTTTCAAAATAGTTTAAAGTATAGGTTTAGGTTGAGGTTTTAAAATTTGAAGACTTCTGGGTAATGATTCGGAGTTGCATACTAAATTCGAATGGGGGATTTTAGAGTTTTGAATTTTAAGGCTTTTTGTTTAGGGTTTTGGCTTGGGGATTTTAAGATTTTTGGACTTTGGATTTTAAAGGTTTTGGGAATTGGCTTTTAGGGTTTCAGAGTAAGGCTTTTGATTTTAGGGTTTCGATTTTAAGGTTTGAGGTTTGGGGCTTCGATCTTAAGACTTGAGGTTTTAGGGTTTTGATTTTAGGATTTGAGGTTTTCAGGTTTCAATTTTAAGGTTTGAGGGTTTAGGATTTTAATTTCGAGGTTTAGAGGTTCTAGGGTTTAAAGCATTTAGGGTTTCAATTTTAGGGTTTAGAGGTTGAAGGGTATCGTTTTAAGGTTTAGAGGGTTTAGGGTTTCGTTTTAGGGTTTGGAGGGTTTAGAGATTCAATTTCAGGGTTTAGAGGTTTTAAGGTATCGTTTTAGGGTTTAAAGGGTTTAGAGTTTCATTTTAGGGTTTAGAGATTTTAGGGTTTAGTTTATTGTTATTATTTTGTTATTACCTTTTTTAAAACGTGAACATCTCTGAAAATCTTCAACATCTAGGTGGACTTTTGGAGCAAGTTCTATTTTTATGATTTTTTTTTATAAAAAAAAATTATGAAGAGTTAATAATAATTTACTTAGTTTTAATTTTTTTTCTTTTAATAATAGTTTCCTAACATCTATGCAGAATTATCATTATGACCATTGTATTCCCTCCAACATCTAGGCAGGAAAAATTCTTATTACTAAATTATTTTATGACCATTTTACACTTATTTTATTATTATTATTTAAAACATGGGTTATTAATCCTAAGAAAATTAAAAAGAATCAAAAGTTAATAATAATATATATGTTATTATTATTATTACTAAAATTATTATTATTATCATTACTTATCATAAAAGAAAAAAATAAAATAAAATAAAAGTCTTAAGTATGCAAAAATGACAATAATGAAATTAAAAAAAAACAATATATAAAAAAGGTAAAAATGAAAAATGAAAAATGAAAAATGAAAAATGAAAAATGAAAAATGAAAAAATGAAAAAACAATTACATGAATCGAACCGATCAACGCTAGTTCGATTGGCAGTCGTTTTGGTGGTTTGGCGATTCGATTCATTCTGATTGAACTAGTTTAGAGCTGTTGGATGAGGGGGGTCAGCGGGCTGATTACGCGGATCCCGAGTCAGGTCACAGGCACGCACGGATCCTTCCCCTTTTAAACGGTGTCATTTCGTTCCTTTGTTTTTTATATAAAAGCCACCTTTTTTTTAAATCCTTTTTCACTTAAAAAAAAAAGGTTTCAACCTTCAAAAAAATCCTCTGGCCTTTGCCAAAATCCAGTGTTGTGCCATCACATTGGCCGTCACTGAGGTTCGTCGTCGACGGTGGTCGCTAGTGGTCGTTGATGATCGAAAAATAAAAAAAAACCTCTAAAAGTTCTCATCGTCTTCCTCTTTTAAAATCCGACATCCTTTCTGCTGGAAACGGTCTCGATACGAACAATCGGGCTTTGAAATTTTTGTTTTTTTTTTTTTTGAAAACTCAAACTGACAATCTTTTTTTTTATTGCAAAAAGGCTTTGGCATTGAGGTTCCTCCCTATAGGGAGGACTGTACCTTTTTTTTTTGGGTGTTTAGGGACTGTTTGCGATTTTCTAGTAGATGAGAGTCTGGTAAGAGTGTGGGAAAGCTTTTGGGCTTCCGGGTGTTTAAGTTTTGGTGCTTCTGTGTCTGAGAGTTTAAGAGAGCTTGAAAGGGGAAAGGTTGAGTGCTTTATAAAGCTGAGAATGGTTGTGGTCGGTAAAGCATACGTCTGGCAAAGTATAGGTGCTATGGCAGGGTAAGGTTGGTGGTTTTGAGTAATTAAGGTAGGTGAGGCATAGGGCTTTGATAGGACTGAGGATGGTGGTGACAGGGTGTGTGAACAGGCTGGTGCCGTGCACGGCACCATGCTTGTCCCTGTCCCAATTTTTCTTTTTTTTTAATCAATTTTTTAATTTGTTTTTTATTTTTATATTATTTTTATTTATTAATTTTAATTATTATTATTATTATTATTATTATTATTATTATTATACAAAAATTGAAAATGATAGACCCAAACAAAATCTGATATCTACAATAATGATCAAATTTCAACAAATACTCAAAATATCAATTCTCAACATTAAATTTAGATGCTATTAACTGAAGTCAAAATCTTGCCTAATTAAGTGAATATTCATACATCCATCATAATTTTAATTAAACAAGAGTACACATTTTTAAAAAAAATAATAATATCCATAAAAATTTCACAAATTAAATATTTATACAAAAATACCTAAAATTTACTAATATCAATTCTTGTTAACTCCAATATTCCATACTTAATATCATAGAAATATAATTAGTTCAATGATCAAAGGTTCACCATATATAACTCCAAAACTTCTATATATCAAGAATCCGATTTTAGTTTTATATGTCCTCAAAAGATCTTTTTCATTCTTAATAATAACTTTTAGATATATAATATACAACTTATCAAAATCCCATCCAAGTCACTTCATTTGCAAATATATTATCTCACAATGACTCGAATATTTTATACTTTGACTCTAAGGTACCATAAATCGTGCTTAAAAATTTATTAAAGATCTATAAGCAAAATTCAAAATAAATCACTAAAAATAAAAAATCTGACCTTAATTCTATGTACAAATATCAAAATCAACCTTTTTCATAACTTTGGGCTTAAGGTTACTATTTTATCAAAACTTGTGCTAAAATCAATTACTTACAAACTTGTCATTATTTTTTTATCCACTTCAGCTAACCATATCCTCCTTACAAATTCCAAAACTTATGTCAAAATATCTATCACATTAAGACTCCAATATCCATAAAATCACAAACCTAGCTCTGATGCCACTAATTTGTCATGCCCTAAAACCAAGAATTTGGGACATAACAATATTGCATACTTATGAGACAAATCTCATAAGCATGCAAGGCAATAGATATCAACCTAAATCAAAATCTCCAATAGCCTTTAAAGTAATGCTTTACAAAATCTCAAATCTACAAAATTATACCTTTTCAAATTGGTCGAATACACTAAAATTCTTACTAATAAATCTTTTAGGATCAATAATAAAATACTCATTTTGAAAGTTATACCAAACTAATGACAAATGCTAATTTTGCTAATCCAAATCATTAAAATTAAGCCTCCAGAAATACAAACATCAAAATCTAAAAATGTAAAAAAAATTAAAGGGATACATACAATCAGTCAAAAAGCAACTGACATCTCTTCAACTGGGTTAAGCGTAGTTAAAATATTTAGGCCAAACAAAATAATTAAAGAACAATTTCAAATTTTAGGGTAATCATGTATTTATAAAATAGTTTGTTCCAAAATCATGTACCAAAATAACCAAACTCAACAAATATTACAATTTTAGTTTTACAAATCTATCTCTCTTAATAAGCTATGGCTACATTTAACCCTAATGGCATAGGTCAGAAGCAACATGGTGGTTGTACTGAACAATTATAATTAACCTGTTAATGCAATAAGATATAACAAAAATCACAATAACCCCTTTAGTGCAATGGGATAAAAGTATATCCCTAGTGGTATAGTGAACAAAACCACTATTCTTAATCGGTGGCATGATTCGAAACCAATTTCTATATCACAAAGTACATGCCAACATTGCCAACGTTTAACCCTCATTGGTAGGATTAGAGCATAGCTATACTAGGAGAAAAAACAAATCATATTTTCAGATTTCCTAAATATACAAAATAGTAGTCATAATTTTTGCAAAATTTATTTTGTACAAAGCCAATTTCATATTTTTCTTTTCAAAGTATCTTATAAAAAAATCACAATCTCAAAGATAAATACATATTCAAATATATTATATACTAATAAAATCATGTTCAAAGTCGAAACAAAATCACATTTTAAATTTAAAACAAAAGAATCACATATAAACATAATTTGCATGCTTAACTCGATTTAATAAACCAAAGGGATAAAATATTATATATCATATACCAAAATACAAATTCACATTAAGGTTGATTTTCAAGGAAAGAAAACTAAAAGGATATCAAATCACTTATTTAATACACTAAACTAAAACTTAAGTAGCAAATCACACAAATTTCTTAGTGTTTTAACAATTCAAGAAATATTCAAAAATCAAAATTTATCCTGAAAACATAAATTTAATAAGGCAAATCTTCCATTAGTCATCCTAAGCAAATTGGATTATGTGGCAACCTTCATAACAAATCAAAACTATTTGAAAGTATTTTTAGCATATTAAAATAAATTTTTTTAATATAGCAAAACACTTAAAATTGAGTACAAATATGAAGTTAAGAATTACCAAAATCACTAGCAATATAAATTTTCATAAATATTTAATTTTAATATTGAATACTAATTATTTTTATAAGTTTGAATCTAATTTAATAGTCTTTTAATAATATTAATAATATGAAATTAATATAAAAATATATTAAAATAAATAAAAATTCATTAAAAATAATATAACTAAATTTTTTGTAATTTGTAACTAAATACATGATATATTGATTCAAAATAATTTTTAAAATAATTAAAAACAAAATTTTCTCAATTATGAAATTTTTGCATTTCGTAAACATTTCATTTACTTTAAGCTATAAAATCGCTAACATCTCATAGTTTTTAATGACAAAGGAAAGCACAAATTTAAAATAAGAATATAATGCTACAACTTAGAATTTTGTTTTAGAAAAATAATGTCCAAAAGTCTAAGTTTTCTTTGCAAATCATCACAAACGACCTAAATTTTATGAGTTTTAGATTCATAAAACCTATTTTGGGGCTTCAATTCTCTTAGCCTATAGATCATTTGAATAAGCCAATTATATAACTAGAAAAATCACATTTTGTACTATCAAAAACACCTAAAGTTTGACCATATTGACCATTAGAATAGGAAATTCTAATGATTCAAAGTTAGGTTAACCTATGTTACTCTCCACCTACCCTAATTACTGAAACTTAACCTATGTTGTATGCGAAGAATGCACCCTTCACAATTTTGATTAGGATGATTAATGTAAGGCAACCATTTCACCAAATTCTTACTTGTTAAAGCTTTCAAGCCATCAAAACTAAGATGCTCAAACCTCAAATGCCACAACCTAGACTCTTCATACATAATAGAAATCAAACAATGAATTTCATCATATTGCAAATTCAAGCAAAACATTCTATTTGACATTTTCACAATAGTAATCAACTTTTCATTCCTATCTTTTATAATTAGAAAACCATTCTCCATATGTATCACATAACCTTTCTCCAAAAGTTATCCCAAACTCAAAATGTTCTTTTTCAAAAAAAGAATATAGTAAACATCGAAATAACATTATAAGAACCATTCTTGAGTTTGATGAAAATATTACCTTTTCCTTCTAATCGAACTTTGGATTCATCTCCAAAAGTGACATTGCCTTTCATTGATTCATTTAACACAACAAAGACATTTTGTTTCTGATTATACAGTTGCTAGCCATATTATGAAAATACCAAGTGTTACGATTGCTAGCCATATTATGAAAATACCAAGTGTTGCTTTCATCCATGATAGTTCCATTAGAGGTGAACAACAAAGTAAAATCCATATCACCATAATCCTTCTCAATGTAATTTACTTGTTCATTAACTTTACTACCTTGCTTCCCTTAGCATTCATTACTATAATGCCCATATTTATAGCAATTATAGTATTGAATGTTTCTTTTGTCATAAACTTATCAGTTTGAAAAGTTATTGAAACTGTCTTTATTTTTACTGTTTTTTCTTCCTTTTGAAGCATACCATGATTAATGTCATCCACTTATTATTCTACTTCCTTTACCTTTATTTATAAAGTTTTTTCATTAAACATCATATCTCTATCACGACCTTCATTATAATAACCTCTATTTGCATTACTTTTACTACGACCTCTATAACCTTTATCTTTTCCTCTTTAAGTACCTCAAGTATGAACTTCTTTTCTATTTTCATCTAAAGTAAGTTTACTATGAAGAGCTTGGTCAATGGAACTAGTCACTTTCTTTGTTTATGCACTTACAATGTTCCCATTAATTGATTACTTGTCATTTCTTCCAAATTCTTCACTTATTCAACAATCACAAGTATTTACTCAAACTTTGGGGTTAAAGAACAAAAAATCTTTTCTATAACCAGGACATCATTAAGTTTATCACCATTCTTTTTCATGTCATTCACAACAGCCAACACTCTTCTAAAGTACTATGAAATGGTCTCATTCTTATTCATGGATATGGAATCAAACTTACCCTTTAACACTTATAGGCGAATCTTCACAACTTTGTCAACCCCTCTATATGAATTCTTAAAGATATCCCATGACTTTTTAGAAGTTATGACCATAGAAATCTTCTTAAAGTTTGACTCATCAATTGCTTGGTAGAGCACAAACAAAGCCTTTTTATCTTCTTTCTTTACTTTTTTAAAAGTAGACTTTTGAGCCTTCATTAGTCTTTTTTTCTCCTCTTCACTGTTTTCCTCAAGCCTCTTGCGAATAATTTTTCATAAGTCTTAAAACTCTAAAAACACATTCGTTTGTATACTTCAATTATCATAATTATTCTTATCTAACTCAGGAATTTAGGGTTGCATAATGTTATTTGCCATCATTATGCCAACTTCACCAAAACCCATAACAAATCATCGTACCAATAAAAAAACCTCAAATGGAAGGCTTAAGTTTAGTAAACTTCATCGAAGATTCAATACAAATAAACCACAAACTCTAATATCACTTTTATTGGTAGGAAAGTCCTAAGAGAAACTTTTACAAACACTTGGCATACATACTCCATAAACCTTATTAAAATATCATAACCCAAGCTTTAATGAACCACTTAAATCATAACTTTTCACCTCAATCATACACAAATTTTCATAACAAATTTCACACAAAAAACTATCTTCAATCAACGAAGCTCAAAGTTCAAAATAACCACATAGCTAACTATTAAGCATAACAAACTTTCAAATTTGTAAATAACAAACAAAATAACAATTTTGTTACTTCCAAATGCATAAAAAATGTTCATTTTAGTAGAGTGAGAAAAAAACTTACACAAAAGTATGCATTTTTCTCACAAAGATAAAAAACTCATTTTCTTCATTCTTTTTCACATTATTACTCTAATAATATCTATTTCTCTACACTATTTTTCAACCTTTATATTAACAATTTTTGCTTTTTTTTTTTACTTTTTTTACATTATAATGGGTTTAACTATAGAACACAAAAAGGGTTTATCTAAAAACATAAAGTAAATAGGCTACTAAAAAATAAAATGTCACTAACCTAATATAATTGAGTTTACAATCCAATAGAGTGCATGCATGCTTAACAAAAAGTGACTGTGGAAAGTTAGTTTATTTTAGTACTTGGAAAAAAGTAGCCATAAGTCTTTAAAGGGAAGATTCCCATAGAATCTTGCATCTTCACCATTTATTTATAGAGATTCCTTAAAATTTGAGCAAAAAAATCAATAACGAATGTAGTCATATGTCTTTAACCCCTTTCGACCTTTGGTATAAGACACTCGACAAGTTGTTAGAAGACAAAAAAATGAATCTCTAGGCTCAAGCCCAAGCCCTAACCTGTCAGTGTCACTAAAGTTTTAATAAATAGTCAAAAACTTTTTCATGAGCGATCCTTTTAGGCTTTTAATAGCAAGTACACTTTCATAGCTATGGTTGAGATTCACGATCAATATTTAAGCTTTAAGTTAATATATTTTATTTTATTTAGCAGAAGGGGGAAAACAACCTTAGAGATTTTTAAACCATACAAAAATCTAGTAGTTAGGGCTGAGCAAAGGTTAGAGATAACTGAAATACCTAACCGAAATCAAATTATAAGGTTAAATCGGGTCAATTAATTTAGGATATATGGTAACTTGGTTTTGGGTGTGGTTTAAACAGTTTAAACGATCATTTTTTTTTTAGATTCTAAAAACTAAATCAACTAAAAACTCGATTTAGATAATAAAATAATTTAAAAATATTATTAATAGTTTTGTTATAATTTTTTTCATCCTTTTCTTCTAGGTAAACCCTTGACATTTACTGCTCCTTTCTCCTCACTCCTCACACAAGTTGTGATCTCTTAAGCACTCAAACACTCACTCTGTCAAATCTTTCAAGTCACAGTCACTTATGCGATCTTGAATCTTAGGGCTCAATCTTAAATCTTGTATAATCTGGTGCATGAATTCTAGAGTAAGAGTTTTAATATCTTGTTTTCCAATTTTGCTTGTAATTTGTTCAATTTTTTGTGTAATTCTTTGTTGGTCTAATTTTTTTTAGTTTTTTTGTCATATCAGATATCTTTACTTATCATATTTTTCATCGTAATATCTATTTACCTTGTATTTGTTTTTTGTAATTCTCTTTTTTTTAATGTCTTTTTTTGCCTAAAAAATTAACATATTTGACTTTTTTTTACTAGGTATAAAATCCATAGCTTCCTTATTGCCTTTTTTTTCATAAGAAATTGTAAGAGAATTTTGGAGATAAAATGCAGGGTGTTTTTAATCCTCTATGCTTTTCTACTTCAACTTAAAGGTCGTTTAAGGGGTCTACTTAGGATGCATCTTTTTCTTTTTGGCTAGAGTCTAATACAGATAGATGGATGGAAATGGAAAGAGGATTGATTGCTTGACTCAAGAAAAATTAACTAAACTAAGAAAATCGACCAAGATTGACTGGCTTAAACTAGTTTGGTTTTCTCAGTTTTATCTAATATTTTGATTAGTTCAATTTTATCCTAATACTAAATCGGTTAAATCAGTTTATAACTTTTATAATCCAAATAACCAAACAGATCATTTACTTAGCCTTATTAGCAACTAGCTAATGGTCGATGTACATCCGTTTTAAGTTATGTACTAAGGTCCGACAATAAAATTACAATAAGTTATGGCTTCTAATTTTATTTCATGAAAATAAAATAAATTTCACATTAATTAAAAATAAAATAAAATGACTAGCTTTTGAACTTCAATTGCAACTGGTAGAAAAAAATTAATTTTCTTTTTTGTTGAAAAAAATTTAGAACATATTGATTGCTTAATCTCTTAAGTTAAGAGAAAATGTGTTTTGCTTCACAAAAAATTTGTATTTGGAGATTAGCATAAAAATTAGATCAATGATAAAATTTGAGTTTAAATCACTTACGTTGAAAAGAACCAACTTACTTAAAAATTCAGCTAATCTTTAATTTATTAATGAACAATTAATTTTTAGTTATTAATTTAATTAGTAAAATTTTATAAGCACTGGAAGTTGACATTTTGTCTTACCTTTTGAAAGGAAAGACTATTAATGCAAAGGTCTGAAGGCAAACAAAGTAACAAACTGTTGCCCCCAACCTTTTTTTATTATTTTTCATTTAAATATATATATACAAGAATGTATTAGGTTCTCTTTTGATATTAGGGACATCTATAATACTATATATTTAAATTATCTTAAATGATCATCAATCTTACTCTTGTCTCAGTTTTTTCTTCCTTCCCCCAAATTTTCCCTCTTTGTTTTGCTTCTTTTAAACTTTTTTTCATCTTTCTCAAACTGCCCCATCAGTCTTGCTTTTTCTTTTTTGTTTTGTTTCACAACCAAAAGAAATTTTTTCAACTAATTTTTGTTTTTTTTATGGATTTAAAAAAAAATAAAAACTGAAGGTATGGCTAATGAAACAAAAGAGAAGACAGAGCCAATGGCAACATCGACGATCTCTTCGAAAAATCCAATGACGGAGAGCTAGTCGTTCATGGAATAGACATTGTTACAATAATAGCTCGAGTGCCAACATCTGCTTCAATGGCGAATAGTCCATCGTAGGGCCCTTGCCAGTGTCAATCCCCTCTTTTGTTCGCTCCTTAAATTCACATCTTCCAAATTTCAATGATATTTTAATTGTATTTTTTAATAATCCAAATGACTTTAAAAAAAACAAATAAAAAAAAGATTTTGTTTTAAAACTAAAAAAAAAGGATAAATAAATAACTGTGAGCTCTTTAACTGTATTTGTTTGATGGCATTTCCAATGGAAGTATTTTTCATATTTTAAATTTTTTGAAATTATCATCACCAGAGAACGAGGCAAAAACGTGAGAACATTTTGTTTTGGAATTCACTGTTATCTATTTCATTCTCTTCATTTTCTTTTTTGGGGTTTTATTCTAACTTTGATTAGATTTTTTTTTTTTAGAATTTGTTTTTTACCTATTATGTTTTTGAAGTTTGGATATTAACTTTTTCTTATTTGGATTCTTTGCTTCTTGAAGGGTATATCCAAATTTTATAATATTTAATCTTTTGCATACTAGTCAATTTTTATTTAAAATTGATTGGTGATTTGGGTTTTTAAATGTTTCATTGATTTTTTTTTGTGTTTATTTCAGGGATTGTTAAAGATTATTGAAGTTTCTTTTTGTTTGTTTTGAATAAGGTATTGGTTGGCTTGATTATTTTTGTGTGTTTAATTTGTTAAATTGCTTATAATATTTTCTTAAGTTTGACATTTTACGTCATTTTCATGCAAGAAAACTTTAATGTATTCTAGCAATTTCATAAAATTTTAAAAGTATTCCTTGAAGTGTTTTTGAAGTTAATTTTGGTTTTAGTTTTTTTACATGTTGTTTACAGTAGTTTTAAGATGGATGACTAGCATTTTACTTAATTAAGACTGAATTAAATTACATGTTTGATTTTTTTTTCATTTGTCTTACAAAAGTGTTTAAGGCATTCAGTGGTTTACAAATTGGTTTCCTTTAAGGTATTCCAACAAGTGTGTTTTAAATTAGTTTTTCTTTTAATTTTGTTGCATGTTGTTTAGAATAGCTTTGAAATTGATAACTGAGTTTTAAATTGCTTCTACCATTTTATTTAATTAAGATTGAGTTAATTTAAATGTTTTATTATTTTTTTTCTTTTTTTGCAAAGAATGTCTAGGCTACTCCAATAACTATGTACAAAGTTAGTTTTATTATTGGTTGTTCAGTGCTTTGCAACTACAAAGATTGTTTCAAGTATTACAACATTTAAGTTTAAGGTGAATTTTGATTTTGATTGTTCATAAGTATTTAGATTGGTTACAGGCTTACTTTTAATGTTGTTTTGATCTAAAGTGAGCTCTTTTAAAGTTAATCAATTTGGTTTTTTTTTTTTTTAGTTTCTATTTTAATTACTTTAGTGGTATTTCACAATAAGCTATCTTTGTCTTAATGAGTTGTGTTTAGAAACATTTAAATCCCAAAAGTTTTTTCTTTTTTTACAGTCCTTATAATTTTTTTCAAGCAACAAGAAGCTAAGTTTTTGCCTTTCAAGAATAAGAATAGTATATGCCTTACATTTCAGCTTTCCTCCATCTTACCTGTCATTGTATTCCTTGATCATCACCAGATTCTTGGGTCACCTTCTTGCATTATTTCTCTTAGATTTCTTTATTGATATTTTCACAAAAACAATAAATCAAACTATACAAAACAACCAACCATAAATCAAATAAATCAAACTAATAAACCTTTAAAGAATACATATCATTGTTTAGGCCTACTACTATTATTGATGGAATTGATATTGCTCTTGATAAATGTAAGTTTTTCCATATCATTGTTTAATTTCAAAGAAAATTATTAGATGGCTTTAGTTTTAAATTATTATTCCTATTTTGACAAATAGTTATGGGTTTATTAAGTTGCAGATTTACGGTGCCCCATTTTTAACTTTGAAGAACTTTGAGGATTTGGACCCTGGCAAAATAGATAAGGTAAGTGATATATGTCTAATCAATCTCAATTTCAATTATCGATTTACTTTACCTGTTTGTTCACCTAATGATTTTTTTTTATTCTTTTTTATTTTTTTTCTTTTTAATTAAAAAAACTAACTTTTTGAGATATTTAGAGTATGGCTAATTAAAGTCTTCAGCTTCTAAAATGCAAAAATTTGATCAAGAAAAGCAAGATCAAAGGTAAATATAGTCTGGGCATTTTTTTCTTTTTAGATTTTTTGATCCTCTCAGTTTCTTTGTATTGTTAAAGTAGTTTTAGCTCATGCATTCTTTTTCTTTTTTCTTATTTTTGTATGAACTTTCTCTTTGCTTTTTAGATTACTTTTAAGCTTTTGGATTAGTATTATGTTGCTTGCTTCTTTGTTTTGGGTTTTATGAGAAGTGAGCTTTAGTTAAGAAGCTAAAATTTGAGACTTTTAGAATATGATTGTTTTAAGTAGCATAATGTGAAACTTGGTTTTAGCTATTGCATAAACATTTATTTCTAGATAAATTGGAGAGTTAGTTGTTTGAATTGGATTGATCAGGATTTTGAAAGGAAAGTTATTGGGAATATCATTATTTTAAATATTATTATTCCCATTTTATCCTACAATCGTGGAATTTTGTGATAACACCATAGTAGGGAAACAATAAATGTGTTCTTGCATATTTTCAAATGTTTTAAATGAGTAGCATTGTTTTTTTTTTTTAATCAACGCTTCTAACAGAATGGTTACACCAAAATTCATAACTTTTACCTTTTTGTTTCAGTTTGAACTTAGTGTGATCATTGTTGCTATTGTCTTTATGCAAGCTAGAAAGCATCACAAAACAATTAAAGATGGAACAGTATACCTAGGTGCCCTTTTTTTTATGCTTAACTCAATTACTTTTACTGGCTTTTTTTAGCTTCTATTGACCATTAATAAGTTTTCAATTCAATAGACTATAGAAAATTATTGTAACAAATCGTGCGAAGTTGGGCTTTACACACTAGTTACTTATAAAAATGCCTCACATTTTGCCTTTTGGTTCTCACAACCCATATGCTGCACACTTTCACCCCCTCTCTCTGGTTTCCTATAATTTTTTTTCCTTTTCCCTAACCTATTAGACCCTGTAAATAGCATCAATATAAGATTGAATCCAACCATAGCTTCCTTCCTACTTTGTGTATTCACGTTGTATTTTATATTAAAATTACGTGTCACAATTTATAAGGTTATAAATGAACCAAATATAAATGAACGACCGTATGTTTATGGTTTATTTGTTTATTTTTAAAGATGTTCATGTTCGATTCATGTTCACTAACAAAATTGCTTTGTTCGTTCATGTTTTGTTCATTTAAATAGTAGGTTATTTGTGTTCAATTCAATTAAGTTAAACGAGATTGTTCATAAACATTAAACGAACATGTTATGTTTATATTAAAATTACATGTCACAATTTATAAGATTGTAAACGAACCAAATATAAATGAACGATCGTATGTTTGTGGTTTGTTCGTTTATTTTTAAAGATTTTCGTGTTCAATTCATGTTCACTAAGAAAATTGCTTTATTCATTCATGTTTTGTTCATTTAAATAGTAAGTTCTTTTTGTTCGATTCAATTAAGTTAAATGAGCTCGTTCATGAACATTAAGTGAACATATTCACGAACATATATAAAGGAATATATTCATGAACAATAAACAAATCACAAACCAAACAAATATTAAACAAACGAACCCAAACAAACCTTAAAATAGGATTAAGGTAAAAGATAAAAATGTAATTTTATTAGTATTATTATAAACGAATAACAAACGAACAATAAATGAATAAGTTTTAAACGAACTTTAAACGAGTTTGTTCACGAACATAAATGAACCTAACATACCTCTATTCGTATTCAGTTCATTTAATAAATAAACATAAAAATGTTGTTCAAGATCATTTATTAAGCTTAACAAACAAAAATAAACGAATAGAAATCGAACATGTTCACAAATAATTTATCAAAAGTACTGTTTATTTATACCCCTAATAACTTATATCAATATAAAAAATATAAAATAAATTTTTTAAGTTTATTAAATTTATTTATGATTTTTATTAAAATTTTAAATCGTATCACTTTTATATATTTTTTATATCATTGTCATATTATACTATCATATCATATTTTAAATTATCTAATTTATTTGCAAATGATTTTTAGCTTCTAAAAACCTAGCTGATGAGTTCACTTTTTAAAGCTACAAACATACAAAACAGAGAGAATGGGTTTAAAAACAGCTAGGATTTCCACTAGGAAAGCTGAACACCTTGTCTGAACAGAAACTGTTCATGCTACCCAACAAATTAAACAATAAAAGATTCTAAACACAAAACGTTTTATAAACCTTAATAGCGAGGTGCTGGGGAGAAGAAGTTAATTAATACACCGTGATATATTAAACTCTAATAAATCATACAACCGGACCATGATGTTCATTAATTAATTACCATAATTTTTAGTTTGCATGCGTACCGTAAAGATTGTTTTTTATTCTTAATTTATCTTTCAAATCACCAATCCTTATTTACTTAATTCACTTAAATAGTTAAATTTTATTGTAACTGACAAGAATTTGTTTAATATGTATGCCATCTGGACTAATCTTCACTTGGCAACATTGAATAGATTGTTGCTAGTATTAATTAATCCAACACCAAAAAATATAAGGGTTATTTTGCACTATATCACTCTTTAAATATTAAGAAGAGACGAAAAGGCGATTAAATAAATAATAAACAGTTGCATGGTCCATGCAAAGTACTTTTGTGAGAGTGATTATACCATAAGCTCTATGTTGTGCCCGCATGTGAAGAAAGAAGTGAGAATTTTTACTCCTTTATTTAATTTTTGTACATTGTCCCTCTGAGAAATCCTATTTGTTAGTGTTTCGAGTTTCGACCCCCCATTTGCTTGCTCTCTGATCTTCTATAAATAGCAGCCAGGGGGAGGAAGAGGTCTATAAGCAAAGTTGCTGCTAGCTAGGTGAGTCTTCTTCCTTGTTTTCCATACTTCAACCAAGGATTTGCCTAGTTAATTGCTTGGCTATCTCCCCTCCCTTTTTTCCACTCATATATTCATTCACAAAAACCTCACATTATGGCCCAGAAGAAACTACTCTCCATTCTTGTTCTCCTTTTGCTTGTTTTCGTCTTGGAAATTCAATGCGTTGTTGGAAGGCATTTGATATTTGACCGAAACCACAGTTCCCGAAAGGTCCAACCTTACGGTAAAAACCTAGCACGGATAATTCCTGATCCAAAAATTAATGGTGTTAACATTAAAGCAGCTGTTGCGAACACGCAGTCCCCACCTTCACCACCAAGTGTGGTTACAGGAGAAACCCAAGCCCCGCCACCCAAAAATGTACACGACTTCAGGCCCAAAACTCCTGGACACAGTCCTGGCGTCGGCGATTCCCTTCAAAACTAGGCCAACAGTTTCTTATGGAGCAGTATTGCTCCATCTCCATGTTAATCTTCGCATTGCAGACAGATGGTATTTTAACATGAATCGCGGCAGAAAGTTCTATCCTGGAAAGACTTCAGCTTCTTAATAATTAGTTTGGTTTCTCTATTTGACATGTCTTTGGTTTCAATTTCAGTTTGAGGCACCTTGTGTTTGAGTATTGTTATGTGGCGTCGGGGTTTTTCAGGCCCTACTTTGTATCAACTTTTCATTATTAATAAAAGTTTGGTTTGCAACAAAAACGGTTTGAGTTTTGTTTGGAAGGGAAAAAAATAATCATTATAAAGTTAAAATAATGAAAAAAAAAATGAAGAAAAAAACTATCCAAAAGGATTGGGCTTTTGGGAGGAGAGAGTCTAGTCCAAGACAAAGGAATTTGTTATCTCCCCAATTAATGTTCGTAAAAATATTTTGTGAAATACATTCATGGGTTTTTATAGCTCGTTCTTTGCCTATTGTTACTTTATTGGTACTCCATCGGCTTATTGCGAAACTCAAAAAAATTTTAAAACATAACATGTTCATTAGAAGTATTTCTTTTCTGCTACGACTGGCATATCTATCAAATACAATATCATTAACTGCATGATTCAAAAGATTGAAGAGCAAAGTAATACAAGGTCACTTGCCATTCCTTTTTGTCTCTAATAATCTGCAGTTCCTTATGGTTTGTATTATGCGACGACTGGCATATCTATCAAATACAAATCTTTTCTGGACGTTTCGGTAAACGATCCAAAGGCACTCTTTCAAGGCAAGTATATATATATATATAAAAACCATAGTCCAACACTTCAAGTTACTTGACAGATTAACTTCTTGTTCTTTATTTATTTCACTTAAGATGTTATTTCTTGCAGTTATTCATAATGATTTGAAGTTCCAATGAAGGATTTGGGGGTTTGATATTTAGTGTAATCTTAGAAAAATATGAACATTTTCTTTTGTAAACAGAAGGGATTAGTATTACTCTATGTACATACGTACTGCGCAACACTCTGTACAGTGAAGCTAGACTCAGATAAGTGAAGTATTGCAGTACATGGAAACGTTAGTGGGAACCAAAATATCATATGCATGAGAGATTCCATAAAATCCCTTCCATGTTGACCCTATAACCATTTTGGCCAAACTTTGAGCGCAGAATGTTGAAGCAACGGTTAATATTATTAATATAAAGATTATTGAATTGCGTCTGTTATAAAATATTGTTCGTTTTGAAGCTTGAAAGCCTGCATCTTTAACTATTAAACGTGACATCGTTTCCCTCAACAAAGATATTTTTCTTGTATTACCCATAAGAAATTCTTGTAGTGGACAACACTCTTTGGCTGTCAGAACTAAATAGATTCCTTTGAGGTTTGAACCAAACATTTTCTCATCAATAAATGTTTGTGACATCCCTTAATTCTAATAACACATCTACAGTTTAAAGGATCATATACCCTTTTCTTCCAGAATTGTGAAGTTAAAAATATTTTCCTATTCGATACTATAAGTTACTTACAATATCTCAAGTTGGGTGTCTTACTATTATAATCTTGATTACTACTGCGTTTATATATTCTACTCTATGATAGTGGTGTTGTTTCCTTAGTATTGCAAAAAAAAAAAAAAAATCATTTTTCTTATTAAAAATAAAATAAAAGAATGTGGCATGCCCATGTGATCATCCTTGCTAATCATAATAACAAACAGACTGTATATACACACAAACACGCTGTAAAGATTAGAATTATAAAACAATAATAAACCTAAAAATTAAATCATAGAAAAGGTTGAAAATAAATAAAAATCTTGATAGGGCATTTGGTGTCCACGTGCATTAAGAAATAGTGTAGATCATTGGTTAAATTAGTTGTAAAGACTGCAATTTGACCTACTTTTGATTCCTCATTTGGATTCATTATTGATGACAAAGATAAACTCTAATTTAATCTCTAAAAGAAACTGCTTTAATTAAGTTAGGGGTTTTGGTAGTTCTCTTAAATGTGCCCACTTACTTTTCTATTTATTTAGAGTTTAATTTTATCTTACACGAGAGAGATAAAGAGAGAAAGACTAAACCTTTTGGGGTAACCTTAGAAATCGCAATGTTGAAGCATGCGTTCCTCTACAGGAGCCTCGTTTAGTTTTTTAAATATCACTTTTTAAAAGTGATAATATAAATTAATTTGATTAAATCTGGGATTTAAGTAATTAACCACTTTTCCCCATATAAAAAGTATTAAACTAAAATTTTTTTTCTAGCTTGATGATATAAGTACCACATTTTTTTCTTTTAATTTTATTTTGAGAAAAAAAAAGAATTTTATCACCAGTCTTTCGATAAAGAGACTACAAAATAGTATTGGACTCTGATCACCACTCTATTTTTGGACTCTGATGTTTTAGGGATGAGTTGATGGTATTGCCATATCTGTTATTAATGAAAATCTATTATTGGCTGAGAAAAAAAATAGAAACCAAAGCTTTGGGTTATAATATTTATCTCTTTGAGTGGTTGAATGCTTTTGTATATATTGAGAATTTTGATTAGTTGATAATTCATTTTGAACCAAACTTTAATTCTTTTTTCTATTACACCATGAAAAAACTATTTTTCAAGCACATCTCTTAAATTGGCAAAAAAAAAAAAAAAACACATATCTTTTAACAATTTGATACCATTTTGCCTATAAAGATGGTACAATTTATTGAAGTGGAAACATGGTGCCCCAACTATACATGTCTCATGGGATCATATATGTATCAAGATATCTCAAGATCTCACCTAACCTCAACTCATATCTCTTTAGATTATGAAATTCATCATAAAAATCCATTATACTTAAGAAATAAAAATTTTAAATAATTATCAAACTAAAAATTTCACAACTGATATATATAAAATAATAGATATTCTTCCTTTATAATAAATTCATCCAACTCTTACGATGTTTGCCATTTTTTCCTTTTATCACTCTTCATTTGGATTGGGCTCAGAGAGTATGAGATCGAACCAATATTTTTTATGTTGTATATATGCAAACCCAAAATAGGAATCTAAGATCAATCTAGAGAGTGATTGGGCCTATGCAGTTAACAATTGTATAGCTACGGCTTTGTAGTCCAATGGCTCTTGTTGCTCATGTAGGCTCATTTTAGCGGATAAGTTGGTCATGTAACCTCAACTTCTTGGTCTGGTTCACGTTCTAAACAATGCGAAAATTTCATAAAAAGCGGTCAAGATTACCTTCTTACAACCGGAGTCAACCAATTCACATTTGCCTATATTTTTAAGCCCATTCTTACCTTTGATGGGCTAAAAAAACTTTCAACATACAATTTACTGTCAAGGGATCAAAGGACTAACCATTAAGTTGCTCTCATTTTTTTATTTTTATTATATATTAATGAGTATGTATTATCTTATCGGGTTTGACAATGAAATTTTAAAATTTTAAAATTTCATAATTTTTATTTGTTAATCTTTGAACAAGAATATGCTTAATTTGAAATCATGAGTGTGAGATTCGGGAGAATAAAAAAAATGAAAATGGGAGAAAAAATAATAATTGTCAACAAACTTTCTCAACGATGGCTAAATGTTCATGTTAATTACTTGCCTATTCCAAAATCCATTGACTAACTCTCTTTAAAGGTAGTTTCCAGTACACTGCTTGTTGAGTTCCTTATGTTATTCCTTTTTATTACTGCGAAAGTGGAGGAGAGGAATATATAAACGATTGGAGAAGTTGCATTATTAAATTAAATTATTATTTGAAAAAAAAAAAAGAAATCTTTTAATAATTTCTTTTTTTTTAGCCAAAATTGATTCGTTGAAAAGGAAAGAGGAAATATCATAGGAAGATTCTCACACGTCAAATTCTGAGGCAGAAACCGAGTGTCCAGATATATTTTCATTTTTATGACTTCCTTTTTCTTTTTTTTTTTGTTACAGAGTCTTGTGATTTTTAGCATTGCTGCATTTTGCTAATGTTAATTAACATTTTTTATTGGTAGGTGGTTTTTAGATTTTGTTTGGCATATTTTTTATTTGATTTATTTATGCAAACAAGCATGCTGATTTTACATTTTGTTTTCTTTTTAAATTTCAAACCATTAGTTCCACTGGAATCTGCATTTTCCTGGCAAGTAGCCTGCCGAAATCTAACCGTGTTTTAATTTTTTTTTTTAATTTATTGATTTCCTTCTTTTAATTGTTTGAAGGCCCTTTGGAATTTGGATACTTTGTGGGACACCAAATGGAGCCTGATTTAATCTCGTTCAGCCAGTTGTCTTACGCGTAAGCTTTGAGAAAAGGCATAGACAAATTATTCAACTTTTTCCAAGTCATTCAAAGCTAAGCATGCTACAAAGTACAAAGAGGAGACTTTGATGGGTGTTCGGCTTTTGGCCCAACGAGTTGCGATTGGTTTGGGATATCTACTCGTGATGTAACGAGAATGATCTTCTCGTCATGTGACGTGAATGATGAGTCAAAGATAGGAGGTGAGAGTAATAATCTATAATAGTTTAGGGACCATTGAGAAAAAAAAAAAAACACAATAGTTTAGGGGCCAATTGGGTGGTGATTTGGGTATTTGGTTTTTGGGTCTTTTGATTGTGGTAGGTGGCTGGGTTTGGGTTTTTGGCGTAGTGATGGCTAGTCCGAGTAGGCTTAAGGATTGTATTTGATGGTAATTTTGGCTTAAGGGTTGTGTTTGATGGTTGTTCTGGGTTGACGATGGTTGGTGGCTGGGATTTTAGGGAGGTGATGGGTAGTCTGGGTAGGCTTATAGGCCGTGATGATGGCGGTTCCTGCCTGGGCAGTAGGCAAACAGACACCGGCTTTGACTAGTGGCAAACGGGCACCGACTTTGGGTGGTGGCAAACACTGAAAGCTGAAGAATTAGAGAGAGGAAGAGTAGAAAAATAAAAAATTATAAGTAGCAGCCACATCAGATATGGTAGTGAATCATTTTTATGTATATTTTATGATTTTTATTCGCTCAGATAGAGATGAGTTGCCGTAAGTTGATTTGAGATCTGATCCAACAGACTGATATTTAAAATCCAAACCAATGGAGCCAAATCAGTAAGATCGGATCGGTTTTGAGGTCACTCGAAACATTAGCAGTTGCTTACTTGATATGGTGTAAGAGTCCGAATAATTTTCATTTAATTTAAATGACAGTTAGGAAGAGTAGAAGAGGCTGATTTTTATTTAAAAACATGGGTTTTACAAAGGAAGAGTGCACAGGTAACGGTACAGCAACGAGAAAATAATAGAAATATTGTCAAGATCTTACATTCAAATGAATAAATAAAAACATAAAACGGCCAAAAAATTCCATCGGATGTCATCGTATCGATCTAGTTGTTCTTTTATTCGTCTCACCGGAGCCCTAGCCGCCACGGCACCGTTCGTTAGGGTGGCATCCTCTCTGGTATCCGGAAGCAGGAGGTGGCCAGTTCTCGGGGTGACTAGGGCTGCATCCCGGAGCCATCCTCCGTCCGAAGGATCCATATCCAAGTGATGGAGCGTCTTGGAGGCCCGCTGCAAGGTGCGCCAACAGCGCCAGGAGAGATATAAAGAAAAAGATTACTCCTTTGATCATAGACAGATAGTTTCTGAGGGAGGGAGGAAGGGGAGGGAGAGAGGGGAGAAATGGCACCAAATAAAAACATTTGGGTTCTATAGCTATTTATAGATTTTTTTTATAAGATACTCCTGTTTCTAATAAAAAGTGCATTAAACATAAAACGGTTCTGGAAAACATGATTCCCGTAGCAACAACGAAGAAAAACTAATAGGCGGTTCTTTGAAAAATGAAAAAAGGACGAAAGTGAGGGTCCTATTTCAGCCAAGTAATCCGCACGAGTTGGCCACCTTGAAGTTATGTTGAATAAAAGATACTCCTGTTTCGTGTCTTTGAAGAAACGATTTTCTGCAGATTTTTGTAGCCAATTTACCCAGCTTGTTCACCTCAATTTCGTGCCATGTCCTGTCAAAATAATCAATCAGTTTGACCCTCTTCTATTCCAATCCCAACACTACCCAATTCATCAAGAATTTCTCTCGTGGCGTCGATCTATTGTAGGCAAATGAATGTAAATACCGGTTTCGGTTTTCAATATAATTTTCTTTTCAATAACTTCTCCTTTTTTGATCACTTGGAAGGCTAATTTATTTTCGAAAATCCACGCCTCGGGGCTTCGATCCGCGTTAGGTGAAAAATCTATACCAAATATAATTGAACACTGAATTTTACTATTATTATTATTATACGAAATGGTTTTTTTAATAATATTAAGTTTACTTTTGCAGTATACTTAACTACTTTGAAGAAAAAAGTATTGCCAAATTCTGCTCATTTCCAGAAAGTTTAAGTAAAAGATTTGAAAGGAAACTTTTGATTGAAAAAGGGAGATAGAGACTCCGTTGGACAATCAGAATGTGGCTTCATGAAAGAAAATATTTTTTATAGAAGATATTTTTTTTGTTATTTGAATATCATGGAAGAAAAAATCGTTTATTGTTTGGATTGGAAAACATCTTTCACCATGGTTATTGATTAATCTTTAAAATTATGACGAAAAAAAGAAGAAGGAAGAACAAGAAAGAAAAAAAAAAAAAAAAGAACAGAAAAGTGAAGAATGAGGTTTGTAAAGAATAAAGCAGATTTATAGGTTTTAATGGTGAACGGAAATGGGAAAACGGTTAGGATTTGGAAAAGCTTATGGACTTGTTTGAGAGAGATTGGGAATAATAAACTGATCGTGGTTTGTAATATTTGGGAAATTGTCTTTCGTCAGAGAAAAAAAAGAAGATAATTTGACGTGTCAAGCTTTAGTTTTTTATTGATCAGAAATTAATTTTTATTGATCACTTCATTTGGAACTTTTCAAACATTGAAAAACATAAAAAAATTATTTTTAAACATTAATTCATATATCAAAAGGAGGTTAATGTCAATTTTTGAGAGAGAGAGACTTTTTTATAATATCAAAATTTTAGGTCAATAATGTGGTACGAACCTTCTTTTAGAAAGTCTGCCCCTTTGTTTTGAAAGACTTTTTTAGATTAAATAAAATTAGTTATTATGAATAATATAATTTAAGGATAAAATGATTGTCTAGTTTTCTTTTTCATTTTTGTATAATAAGTTTGCTTTAATAATTTATATAAATAATCTTTGGAGTAAAATTACAAAAATATTTTGAGTGAAAAATAAAAAGCAATAGAAATATATTCAAATTTTAATAGATTAAATTATTAATTATATAAAACTTATCATAAGACAAACATAAAAAAATTTATCAAATACATTGACACTAAAACTTTTTCAAGCATTGCTCTTGCAGAAAACTGTCCAAATTGCTGTGTATTTGATAGGGCAATAGTTTGTACTTTGCATAGGATTGAGTATTGACAGCATTTAGTTTGCTATATAGTTAGTTAATTAATGGAGAATTTCATTCAAAATCTTACTGCATTTTGATAGGTTCGATCAAACTCCCCAACAGATGTGAAGTTCTATGACTTTTCAGCTTACTTGGAATAGTTACTTGTCAAACTTGCTGTTTTCATCATGGTTTTCATGATTCTTTCATTTGGGAAATTCCAAGGACTAAGAACTG
The DNA here is from genome assembly GCF_047325235.1 of Durio zibethinus. Classification (NCBI taxonomy): domain Eukaryota; kingdom Viridiplantae; phylum Streptophyta; class Magnoliopsida; order Malvales; family Malvaceae; genus Durio; species Durio zibethinus. The sequence continues at coordinate 19,811,546 of NC_143185.1, forward strand.
GCCCTGATTTTGGGCACATCTCTCTCTCTCAAATACACAGGCACACATGCCTAGTGAGTTTCTTGTCATTAATTGTTCAAGTTTTTTCCCTGTAGCTTCAAATTAGTCTGGTTTTACATGTTTATGATTTCAGTTATCAAACGCTATTAGTTTTGATGCTTTTTGTTTTCAAGACTCGGCAACTTTCCTACTAGGTTAATTTCAACCGTTTAAGCTTTAAGTAGTGTATTAACCATACTTTGTTCACAATTTACCCACGAAAGAAGGACATGGTTTCAGAATCAAGAATGGAAGCCCAATCCTCTGCCCCTTCTGGTGTTGCTATGGACCATGGAATTGTGGATCATGACTAACAAATTAAAAAGAATTCAATGCCTGATCTTAATGATTTTGTTCTTAATGTTAGTTTTTGCTACCCATGTATGTGGGCAGAAATAAAATCTGTTTGGGCACCCTTTAAGCCTTTAGTGCATTTAATTGGCTTGGATAACTTGGTAAATCATTTTGAAGACATTTTGTGAGGATTTCTGTGTTGTAATTTGGTAATATCACATCCTTATTGAATTGTCTTTTCAAGACTCAAATTCTTAGAACAATGCTATCCTTTGCAGCTGTTTCCCAGCGTTGAAAAAAATTTAGAACATATTGATTGCTTAATCTCTTAAGTTAAGAGAATGTGTTTTGCTTCATAGAAATTTTGTATTTGGAGATTAACACAAAAATTAGATTAGTGATAAACTTTGAGTCTAAATCACTTCTGTTGAGAAGAACCAACTTACTTAAAAATTCTGTTAATCTTTAATTTATTAATGAAAAATTAATTTTTAGTCATCAATTTAATTAGTAATATTCTATAAGCAGTTGAAGTTGACATTTTGTCTTACCTCTTCGAAAGAAAGACTATTAATGCAAAGGTCTGAAGGCAGACAAACAAAGCAACAAATTGCTACCCCCAAATTTTTCTTTATTATTTTTCATTTACATATATATATATATATATACATATATATACATGAATGTATACGGTTCTTCCTTTGATACTTGGGACATCTATTCTATTATATATAAAAGGTATCTCGAAAGATCCTCAATCTTACATGTGTCCCAATTTTTTCTTCCTTCCCATGATTTTTTCCTTTTTCTTTTGCTCCTACTAGAATTTTTTTTCCATATTTCTTACACTATCCTAATAGTCTTTTTTTTTTCTTTTTTGTTTTGTTTCACTACCAAAACAAATTTTTTTAGCTAATTTTTGTTTTCTTCGTGGTTAAAAAAAATAAAAACTGAAGGTATGGATAATGCAAACGGAAGAGAAGACAGAGTCAATGGCGACATTGATAATCTCTCTGAAAGATCCAATAGCTAAGAGCTAGTCATTCATGGAATCGCCATTGTTACAATAATAGCTCGAGTGCCAACGTCTGATTCAATGGTGAATAGTCCGTCGTAAAGCCGTGGCTAGTCTTAACCCCCTCTTTTGTTCACTCCTCAAGTTCACATCTTTGAAATTTGAATGGTATTTTAATTGTATTGTTTACAAATCTAAATGACTGAAAAAAAGACAAATAAAAAAAAAAGAGATTTTGTTTTGAAACCAAAAAAAAAACAAAAAAATAACTGTGAGTTCCTTGACTGTATTTGTTTCATGGCATATCCAATGGAAATATCTTTCATATTTTAAATTTTCTCAAATTATCATCACCAGAGAATGAGGCAAAAATGTGAGAGCATTTTGTTTTGGAACTCACCATTATTTATTTCATTCTCTTCATTTTTTTCTTTGGGTTTTAATTTCGACTTTGGTGAGATTCTTTTTTTCGAAATTTGTTTTTATTATTATGTTTTTGAAGTTTGGATATTAACTTTTTCTTATTTGCATTCTTTGCTTCTTGAAAGATATGTCCAAATTTTATAATATTTGATATTTTGCATACTGGTCAATTTTGATTTAAAATTGATTGGTGATTTGGGTTTTTAGATGTTTCATTGATTTTTTTTCATGTTTATGTAAGGGATTGTTGAAGATTATTGAAGTTTCCTTTTGTTTGTTTTGAATTAGGTATTGGCTGGCTTGATTATTTTTGTGTGTTTGATTTGTTAAATTGCTTATAATATTTTCTTATGTTTGACATTTTACTTCATTTTCGTGGAAGAAACCTTTAATGTATTCCAGCAATTTTATAAAAATTTTAAAGTATTCCTTCAAGTGTTTTTGAAGTTAATTTTGGTTTTAGATTTTTTACATGTTGTTTACATTAGTTTTATGATGGATGACTAGCATTTTACTTGATTAAGATTGAATTAAATTACATATTTGATTTTTTTTCATTTTTCTTACAGAAGTGTTGAAGGCATTTAGTGGTTTACAAATTGGTTTCCGTTAAGGAATTCCAACAAGCGTGTTTAAAGTTAGTTTTTCTTTTAATTTTGTTGCATGTTGTTTAGAATAGTTTTGAAATTGATAATTGAGTTTTAAATTGCTTCTGGCATTTTATTTGATTAAGATTGAGTTAATTTAAATGTTTTATTATTTTTATTCTTTTTTTGCAAAGAGTATCTAGACTACTCTAACAATTATGTTCAAAGTTAGTTCTATTGTTGGTTGTTTAGTACTTTGCAACTATAAAGATTGTTTCGAGTATTACAGCATTTAAGTTTAAGCTGAATTTTAATTTTGATTGTTCATTAGTATTTAGATTGGTTACTAGCTTCTTTTTTAATGTTGCTTTGATTTAAAGTGAGCCCTTTTGAGGTTTATCAATTTAGGGTTTTTTTTTTTTTAGTTTCTATTTTAATTGCTTCAATGATATTTCACAATAAGTTATCTTTGTCTTAATGAGTTACCTTTAGGAACATTTAAATACCAAAAGCTTTTTCCTGTTTTATAGTCTTTATAATTTTTTTCAAATAACAGGAAGTCAAGTTTTTACCTTTCAGGAATAAGAACAATGTATGCCTTACATTTCAACTCTCCCCCATCTTACCTGTCATTGTATTCCTTGATCATCACTAGATTCTCAGGTCACCTTTATGCAATATTTCTTTCGAATTTCTTGATTGATATTTTTTCAGAAAAAAGGATTGAGGGGGCTTTAGTCATAAAATTCAAAATTTGAAAGCCTTGCTAGGAGGATTACAATTTAATACAATCCATCTAATTTTATCATGGTATGATTTCTTATCTTCCTAGCCTTGCGTTTAATTACTTTAATGTTTTAGCCATTCTCTGGGTCCATTTTGATCATTTATCTTATCTACCTAGCTAGCTTCTATTTATCATTGCTTACAAGACTCAACATCGTTGATGTTATCATTAGAACAAATCAATAATAGTTTAAATAAGATGTAATTCTCTTATACTTAAACATCTATGTTTAACAGTTTAAAATTTAACAAATTCTTTAATAACTAGATTATATGTCATCGAAATCACATAAAATAGAGCTCTTAATAACATTTGATGAGGAACACCAATTAGTAAAGAACCTTTTTTTTTTTTGTACTTTGTATAGTTTTGGTGGGTTATTTCATAAGGATAATCCTAATGAGGAAAAAGATTAAAGCTCTATGAGAATCTGGATTTCCCTTTTATTGTTGTACCTGACCATGAGTTTCATTTTGTTTTTACCATACCATAATTAGACAAAAACAAGTTAAGAAAAGAACAAAAAAACTATATTCAAAATGGATTTTATTTCTTGTTGTTACTGACAACGATTGATTTCTATTAGAAAATGATATTCCTTCTAATATGTAAGTTCACATTGCTACAGTGTTCTCATTGACAATGATTATTCATATTTTAAAAACCAAGGCGTTGGTGGTTTTTGTCTAACATGTGTTATATTTTAACATAATGAAACAAAAAAAAAAAGGTGAAATCATATATTACATATGTATTCTTTGAAGGTTTATCAGTTTGATTTATTGGATTTATGGTTGGTTGTTTTGTAAAGTTTGGAGACATGTGCTTAGGCTTACTGCTATTATTGATAGAATTGATATTGCTATTAGAAAATGTAAGTATTTTTATATCATTGTTTAATTTAAAAGAAAATTATTGAATGGCTTTAGTTTTAAATTATTATTCCCATTTTGTCAAATAGTTATGGATTAACTAAGTTGCCGATTTACTTTGCCCCTATTTTTCACTTTAAAAAACTTGAAGGATTTAGACCTTGGCAAAATGGATAAGGTAAATGATATATGTCTAATCAATCTCAATTTTAATTATCAATTTACTTTACCTATTTGTTCACCTAATGATTCTTTTTTTTTCTTTTTAATTAAAAAATTGACTTTTTAAGATATTTAGAGTATGGCTGACCAAAGTCTTTAGCTTCTAAAATGCTAAAATCCGATCAAGAAAAGCAAGATCAAAGGTAAATATAGTTTGAGTATTTCTTCTTTTTTTAGATTTTTTTATCCTCTCAAATTTTTTTGTATTGTTAAAGTAGTTTTAGCTCAATGGTTCTTTTTTTTTTTCATTATTTTTGGTAAGGTATGAACTTTCTCTTTGTTTTTTAGATTACTTTTTTAAGCTTTTGGTTGAGGATTCTATTGTTTGCTTCTTTGTTTTGGGTTTTACAATTAGTGAGCTTCAGTTAAAATGCTAAAATTTGAGACTTTTAGATTATGATTATCTTGATTGGCGTAATGTGAAAAGTGGTTTTAGCTATTGCGTAAACATTTATCTCTAGATAAATTGGAGAGTTAGCTACTTAAATTAGATTGATTAGGATTTTAAAAATAAAGTTATTCGAAATATCATTATTTCAAAGATTATTATTCCCATTTTGTCTAATAACCGTGGAAGTTTGTGCTGACACTATAGTAGGGAAAAAAAAGATGCATTCTTGCATGTTTTCAAATGTTTCAGGTGAGTAGCATTGGTCTCTTTTATCAATGTTTCTAACATAATGGTTACACCAAAATTCATAACTTCTACCTTTTTTTTTAGCTTGAATTTAGTGCGATCATTATTGCTACTATCATTGTGCAAACTAGAAAGCATCATAATACAATTGAAGATGGAACAGTCGACCTAGGTGCTTTTTTTTTTTATGCTTAACTCAATTATTTTTGCTAGCTTTTTTGAACTTCCATTGACCATTAAGAAGCTTTGAATTTAATAGAATATAGAAAATTATTGAAACAAACTGTGCAAAGTTGAGCTTTACGCACTAGTTACTTATAAAAATGCCTAGTTTCTTACAATTTTTTTCTTTTCCCTGACCTATTATGCCCTGTAAATAATGTTGACATAAGATTGGATCCAACTATAGCTTCCTTCCTACTCCATGTATTCAGATTGCATTTTATATTAAAATTGCATGTCACAATTCATAGGGCTATAAACGAATCAAATATAAATGAATGAATGTTTGTCTGTGATTTGTTCATTTATTTTTAGAGCTATTCGTGTTTGGTTCATGTTCACTAAAACAATTGTTCTGTTCATTCATATTCGGTTCATTTAAATAGTAGATTGTTTGTGTTTGGTTCAATTAAGTTAAACAAGCTCATTCGTTAACATTAAACAAACATGTTCACGAACATATATAAATGAGCATATTCATGAATAATAAATAAATCACAATCAAACAAATTTAAACAAATAAACCCTAAACGAACATAAACAAACCCAACAAATCTTAAAATAAGATTAAGTAAAAGATAAAAATATAATTTTATTAGAATTATTATAAACAAACAACAAACGAATAATAAAGAACAAGTTTTAAATAAATCTGTTCACGAATATAAACAAACCAAATAGGTCTCTATTCGTATTTAGTTCGTTTAATAAATAAAAATAAAAATGTTGTTCAAGATCGTTTATTAAGCTTAATAAATGAACATAAACAAATAGAAATCGAACACGGTCATGAACAATTCATTGAAAGTTCTGTTCATTTACACCCTTAACAATTCATATCGATATAAAAATATAAAAAAAATATTTTAGGTTTATCAAATTTATATATAACTTTTGTTACAATTTTAAATTGTATCACTTTTATATTTTTTTTATATCGTTTTCATGTCATATTATCGTATCATATTTTAAATTGTTAGATTTATTTGCAAGTGGTTTTTAGCTTTTGAAAACCTAGCTGATGAGTTCACTTTTTAAAACTACAAACATACAAAACAAAGAGAATGGGTTGGGGGTGTAATCGATCGAGTTTAAACTAATACAGTATTAAGCTTAAGTTTGAGCTCGATTTAAAATTTGAGACCCGAAACTTAGCTCAAACTCGATCGAGTTTTTTTTTTAGCTTGAACTTGACTCGAAATAAAAATCGAGCTACTCAAGCTCGCTTAATTAAGCTCGATTAACATATAAAAATAAGCTCAATTCTTATATTTGACAAAAACTTGATTATTTGTATTCGAGTTCGAGATATTTTATTAATTAAAATTAAAAAATATATATGTAAATATAAAAGCTCGAATAGCATCAAGCTATTCGAGCTGGGTATAAAAGTACTTAAATTCGGCTTTATCGTAAAGTCAAGCTACTTGAACTCGAGCTTTGACTCAATAATAATCGAGTCAAATTCGAGTTTTATTCGAATCAAATTCGAGTAGTTTACAAATACTAATATATTATTTATATTCCTAAAAAGAGTTTAAAAACAGCTAAGATTTCCAATAGAAAGCTTAACACCCTGTCTGAACAAAAACTGTTCATGCTGCACAACAAATTAAACAATAAAAGATTCTAAAAAAATGTTTTATAAACCTTTATGGTGAGGAGCTGGGGCAACTAAGTTAATTAAGTACACCATGATATGTAAACTCTAATAAATCATATATATATATATATATATATAACAATATACAACCAGACCATGATGTTCATTAATTAATTACCATAATTTTTAGTTTGCATGCGTGCCGTAAAGATTTTTTTTTTTATTCTTAATTGATCTTTTCAATCTCCAATCCTTATTTACTTAATCCACTTAAATGGTTAAATTTTATTGTAACTTTCAAGAATTTGTTTAATATGTAGGCCATCTGGACTAATCTTCACTTGACAACATTGAATAGATTGTTGCTAGTATTAATTAATCCAACACCAAAAAATATAAGGGTTATTTTGCACTACATAACCCTTTAAATGTTAAGAAGAGACTAAAAGGAGATTAGATAAATAATAAACAGTTGCATGGCCATGCAAATTACTGTTGTGAGAGTGACTATAACCATAAGCTCTATGTGGTGCGCGCATGTCGAGAAAGAAGTGAATTTTTACTCCTTTATTTAATTTTTGTACATTTTCCCTCTAAGAAATCCTATTTGTTAGTGTTTCGACCCCCCATTCGCTTTCTCTCTGATCTTCTATAAATATCACCCTGGGGGAGGAAGAGGTCTATAAGCAAAGTTGCTACTAGCTAGGTGAGTCTTCTTCCTTGTTTTCCATACTTCAACCAAAGATTTGCTTAGTTAATTGCTTGGCTATCTTCCCTCCTTTTCTCCCACTCATATATTCATTCACAAAAACCTCACATTATGGCCCAGAAGAAACTACTCTCCATTCTTGTTCTCCTTTTGCTTGTTTTCGTCTTGGAAATTCAATGCGTTGTTGGAAGGCATTTGATATTTGACCGAAACCACAGTCCCCGAAAGGTCCAACGTTACGGTAAACATCTGGCACGGATAATTCCTGATCCAAAAATTAATGGTGTTAACATTAATAAAGCAGCTGTTGCCAACACGCAGTCTCCTCCTTCACCACCAAGTCTGGTTGTAGGAGAAACCCAAGCCCCGCCACCCAAAAATGTACACGACTTCAGGCCCAAAACTCCTGGACACAGTCCTGGCGTCGGAGATTCCCTTCAAAACTAGGTCAACAGTTTCTTATGGAGCAGTACTGCTCCATCTCCATGTTATTCTTCGCATTGTAGACAGATGGTGTTTTAACATGAATGGCGACGGAAAGTTGTATCATGGGAAGACTTCCGCTTATTAATAATTAGTTTGGTTTCTCTATTTGACATGTCTTTGGTTTCAATTTCAGTTTGAGGTACCTTGGGTTTGAGTATTGTTATGTGGCGTCTGGGTTTTTCGGGCCCTACTTTGTATCAACTTTTCATTATTAATAAAAGTTTGGTTTGCAACAAAAACGGTTTGAGTGCTATTTGGAAGGGAAAAAAATAATCATTACAAACTTAAAATAATGAAAAAAAAAAAAGAAGAAAAAAAAAACTATCCAAAAGGATTGGGCTTTTGGGAGGATAGAGTCTGGTCCAAGACAAAAGAATTTTGTTATCTCCCCAATTAGTGTTTGCAAAAATATTTTGTGAATTAAATGAGCCCCGGGCTTTTATAACTCGGTCTTTGCCTATTGTTACTTTATTGGCACTCCATCGGCTTACTGCGAAACTCAAAACAATTTTAAATGATAACACGTTCATTAGAATTATTTCTTTTCTGCTACGACTGGCATATCTGTCAAATACAATATTATTAACTGCACGATTAAAAACATTTGAAGAGCAAAGTGATATAAGGTCACTTGCCATTCCTTTTTATCTCTAATAAATTGCAGTTCCTTGTGGCTTGTATTCTGCAACGACTGCCATATCTATCAAATACAAATGTTTTCTGGACGTTTTGGTAAACAATCCAAAAGCACTCTTTCAAGTCAAAGTATATATAAGCCATAGTCCAACACTTCAAGTCACTTGACAGAGTAACTTCTTATTCTTTATTTATTTCACTTAAGATGTCAAACTCTTCTAATTTGCATGCATTCATATAATGACTTGAAGTTCTAATGAAGGATTTGGGGTTTCATATTTAGTGTAATCTTAGAAAAATATGAACATTTTCTTTGGAATTAATTAGTCTTACTCTATGTATATATGTTCTGCGCAATGCTCTGCAAATTGAACCTAGACTCAGATATGTGAAGTATTGCAGTACCAGGAACATCATTAGGAATCAAAAGATCATATGCATGAGAGATTCCTTCTGCCCGAACTGAAGTCTCAAGTCAATTTAACTTTAAACAGAACTGCAAAGTTGCATTTTACAGACTGGCACCGCAGAGAATCAAATGTTTTTAATCTCTTGGTGTGACTAGCACTGTAAAGGAACCTCTCTTTTGGTTGGTGCCCATGTGATCATCCTTGCTAATCGTAATAAAAAACAGACTACACATATACACACACTGTAAAGATTAGAATTATAAAACAATAATAAACTTTAAAATTAAAACAGAGAAAAATCGAAAATAAATAAAAATCTTGATTGGGTTTTTGGTGTCCACGTGCATTAAGAAATAGTGGTAGATCAATCGTTAAGGATTGCAATTTAACCTACTTTTGATACCTCACGGCAAAAATACATTCTGTAATTTAATCTTAAAAAAGAATCACTTTAATTAAATTAAGGGTTTTGGTAGGTTCACTGAAATGTGTCCACTTACTTTTCTATTTATTTAATGTTTAATTTGGTCTTACGCAAGAGAGACAGAGAGGGGGACTAAGCCTTTTGGGGTTTTCAACCATAAAAGTTGCAAGTTGAAGCATGCATTGCTGTATACAAGTTTAATTTAATTTTTTAGATATCATGTTTTAAAAATGATTGTATAAATTAATTGGTCAAATCCCAAATTTAAGTAATTAACCACTTTTCCTCTTATATAAAAAGTATTAAACTAAAATATATTTTTTTAGCTTGATGATGTAAGTACCACATTTCTTTTAATTTTATTTTGAGGAAAAAAGAATTTGATCACCACTCTTTCAACAGCGAGACTACAAAATGGTATTGCAATCTTGATATTTTTGGACTACAATTTGATCTCCACTCCATTTTTTAACTTCTTTCAGGAATGAGATAATGGTATTGCCTTTTCTGTAATTAATGAAAATCTATTATTGGCTGAGAAAAAAACAGAGAGACTAAAACTTTGGGTTAGAATATTTATCTCTTGGAGGGGTGAAACGCTTTTGTATATATTGAGAATTTTGATTAGTTGATAATTCATTTTGAACCAAACTTTAATTCTTTTTTCTATTACACCATGAAAAAACTATTTTTCAGGCATATCTCTTAAATTGGCAAATATATATATATATATATATATCTTAACAATATGATACCATTAAGCTTATGAAGATGGTACAATTTATTGAAGTGGAATCATGGTGCCCCAACTATATATGTCTCATGGGATCATATATGTATCAAGGTATCTCAAGATCTCACCAAACCTCAACTCATCTCTCTCTAGATTATAAAATTGAGCAACAATCCATTATAATTAAGAAATAAAAATTTTAAATAATTATCAAGCTAAAAATTTCATAATCGATTTATATAAAATAATATATATTCTTCCTTTAATTATAATAAATTAATCCAACTTTTAATTATAAAAACTTGAGATTTTCGTTGCTATTTTTCTTTTTATCCCTCTTCATTTGGGCTGGGCTCAAAGAGTATGAGGTCGAACCAGTACTTTCTATATTATATATGCAACCCAAAATAGGAATCTATGATTAATCCGGAAAGTGATTGGGCCTATGCTTTCTGTTCAAGGGCTCTTGTTGGTCATGTAGGCTTAATATATAAAAGCCAACATTTAAAAAAAAAATTTGAATGTGGATGATTAATATTATTATTGATATACAGACAGTTTTTAAAATATTATGTATCCTTTAATAAATGTGTTTTATTTTACTTGATATATATTTAATTTAAAAAATAATTTATAAAACTAAATTAATTATATATTTTTTTATTATTTTCCTTAAATCATTCTCATTAAATTCATGTGAAAGGTATTAAAACTTTTGATTGTCATTACTAACAAATAAAATAATTTATGTCACTTTTTTAATTATAAATATTCAAATTTTGAATTATAAAAATGTATACATTTTCCAATTTTTAAAAAATTTAACCTATTGGCTCCATCTTTTTAAGTTATATATGTCAATACATTTAATCTATTGATTTTAAAATAATTAATAGATGATCAAATCAATTAAAATTAATTTTGATATATTTAATCAAATTAATTTTATTATCATTATTATATTTATTTTTAAATTTCTTTTTTCATTTCTCCCAAACACATTGAATACAAATTATATTTGATTGTTCTAATTATCAAACATAAATTACTCTCAATTTAAAACATTATTAGTCATAATTTGATTATTAATTTATTTTAATCAATTAGTAATTCAAAAGTTAGAAGTCATTCTATGATTAATTCCAAGATTCATCCCACATAAGTAAGAACTTTTTAGGATGCTTAATAAAATAGATTGTGTGCATCATTACAAGAAATAGAATCAATTTCTATTAAATTTTTTTTATCACTTTTGTATTATTTTGATTATCTTTTTTAATGTGTTAATATTATTCATATGCATTGTATAATAATTTATTTTTTTAAATCATTTTGAGAAAAGATTCTTTAATTTTAGAATATACATTTTGTATTAAAATTTAAATATATTATGTATTATATTTAATAAATATGATATTTGAATCTATTTGATTTGATGTTTTGCGGTAGGTATTGAATTGAGCATCATCCAACCTTTTTGAGACAATCTACTGTCTTTTATATGTATTTTTAAGCCCATTCTTGTTTTTAATGGGACCAAAAATTTTCGATGTGCAGTCATCTGTCAAGGGATCAAAGGATTAACCATTAAGTTACTGACATATGTCTAGTATTATATATTTAATATCTTATTAGTCTTGACAATTGACAATGAAATTTAAAAATTTAAAATTTGATAATTTTTATTTTTTTAATCTTTGAACAAGAATATGTTTAACTTGGAATCATGAGTGGGAGATTCGGGAGAATACGAAAATGAAAATGGGAGAAAAAATATAAAATTGCCAACAAACTTTCTCAACAATGATCCCCACAGCATGCTTTTTGAGGTGGACTTTTGAAACTGACTTCTCTAGATTACACGTAACTTTCTAAAATCCATAAGCAATGGTTAATTACGTGCCTGTTCCAAAATCCATTGACTAAATCTCATTAAAAGTAGTTTCCAATACACTGCTTTGTTGAGTTCCTTCTGTCATTCCTTTTTATTACTACGAAAGTGGAGGAGAGGAATATGTCAACGATTGGAGAAGTTGCATTATTAGATTAAATTATTACTAGGAAAAAAAAAAAGAAGTTGCATTTTATTTTCTTTTTAAATTTCTGTCCATTGGTTCCACTGGATTCTTTCTCGATTTTCCTGCCACAGTAGCCACCGAAGTGTAACCTTGTTTTAATTTCTTTTTTATTTATTAATTTCCTTCTTTTAATTGTTTGAAGGCCGGGGCCCTTCGGAAATTTGGATGCTTGGTGGGACACCAAATGGGGCCTGAATTAACCACGTTCACCCAGTTGTCTTATAAGCTTTGATAAAATATTGCAAGGCATAGACAAACCATTCAACTTTCGCCAAGTCATTCAACGCTAAACACGCCACAAGGTAGATGGGTTAATTCAGTTGCGGTTTAGGGATATTAATTTTATTTATATTCAATAAAAATTTTGATTTTTTTATTTAAAAGAGGATAAGCGTAAGAATGAGTATTATATTATAAAAATAAAAATAAATAAATTTTAAATTTTTTATTAGATATAGGACAGAAACAATTAATATAACATTCTTTTTGTATCTGTCTTGGTATTTTACATATATATATATTTATTACATAATATAAATTATTACTTTAAATTAATTAAAATTAATATATTTTTATTTAAAAATATATTAATATAGTTATAAAAATTTATATAAATATGAAAGATAAAAAATATAAAAAAAATACATTTTGATTTTTTAAGAGGTTATGGATAAAAAAATTATTTATATTTATTAAATATTTATGAAAATAAAAATAAATTTAAATTTAAAATATTTATTGAATATAAATAAAAAATAAATATAATATAAAAATTTAAAATTTAAGATAAAAATATTTTATTTATCTCATATCTTATCTATTGATATTTTTATTGCAATTAGTTGGGGAGAATACAAAAATAACAATTTATATATTTATTTATAAAAATTATTTTATATATTTATTGACTTCCTAATTTTTATGTATATTCTATGACACTTTTATTTGCTCAGATTGAATTGAGTTGCCATAGGTTAATCTGAGATTCGACCCAACATAAAGTGAAACTTAAAACCCAAACTAATCGAGCCAAATCAGTAAGATCGGTCAGATATGAGGTCACTCGAACCATCAGCACTTGCATGTTGCTTACTTGGTATGGTGTTTATAGTCACGAATAATTTTCATTTATTGTAAAAGACAATTAGGAAGAGTAGAAGAGACTGATTTTTATTTAATAACATGGGTTTTACAAAGAAAGAGCGCTCAGGTAACAGTACAGCGAGGAGAAAATAAAACATGTAACAGTAATAGAAACGCTGTCAAGATCTTACATTCAAATCCTGCAATTTTTTTTCTTACCTCAAATTACAATAACCTGATCCGTAGGAGGTCGAAGTCATTGATCTAGTTGTTCTTTTCATTCGTCTTACCGGAGCCCTAGCCGCCACGGCACCGTTCGTTAGGGTTGCATCCTCTCCGGTATCCGGAAGCAGGAGGTGGGCAGTTCTCGGGGTGACTTGGGTTGCATCCCGGAGCCATCCACCGTCCGAAGGATCCATATCCGAGTGATGGAGCCTCTTGGAGGCCCGCCGCAAGGTGCGCCAACAGCGCCAGAAGAGATATAAAGAAAAAGATTACTCCTTTGATCATAAACACAGTTTCTGAGGGAGGGTGGGGAAGGAGAGAGAGAGGAGAGATGAAACCAACTAAAAAATGTTGGTTCTACAACTATTTATAGTACTCTGTCACGTGTCTTTGACGGAACGATTTTCGGTTGACTTTTTTTTGAAGAAACCTCCCTTCACCACAATTTTGATATTGCGGCTGCCAAATAATCAATCCAGGCCTCGTGGCTTCGATCTGGGTTCAGTGAAAAATCTATACCAAATTTAGTTGAACCTAAATTTTATTATTATTATTATTATTATTATTATTTTATGAAAAACGTTTTCAATAATTTTATGTTTACTTTTGCGGTATACTTAATTCTTTGCAAGAAAAAAGTTTTGCAGAATTGTGCTCATTTCCGGAAAGTCTAAATCAAAATGTTTGAGCCAACGAAGTATTGACATAGTGATAATGAAGAGATTTTAAAATTTTAAATTTAAATTGTATTACGTGTGAAATTGATTATATAGTTAAATTTTAATTTATTAATTAATTATTTAATAATATAATAATTGATTATATAAATATAATATTCAATTATGAATCAAAAAGTTGAAAGTAAACGTTTGATTGGAAATGGGGCAGAGATTTTTTCATAATGTCAAATTTTTGAGGTCAATAATGTGGTACAAATCTTCTTTTAGACGTCTCTCCTTTATTTTAAACGTTATTTGATGGAAATAATCTATTTTTTCTGATGTATGCTCGGAGCAGAAACTGAAGTGTGGGCACCGAGAGTATATTCCTGTATGCTACAGCCATGCTAAATTATGTGGTCCCGACTGCTGCCAAGACTTACATAAGCATCTAGATGGTCTGCATTTGCTCTCATTTGTTCATCTAGATGGTCTCATCTAGATCATTTGCTCTCATCTAGATGGTCTGCATTTGCTCTCATTTGTTCATCTAGATGCTCTCATCTAGATCATTTGCTCTCATTTGTTCATCTAGATGGTCTGCATTTGTTCTCATGTAACTAGAATAGCCTTGTAGTCAAAGTGATGTTCCTCAGGCAACCCCCTTTCCCTAACCCTCCTGAATAGATGATATTGTCAACACCATCATAGCTTCCTTGACAATATTTTCTGTTGAACTGTTCCGATTAGCAAATTTTAGAATCAGCTCTGGGCCTAAATTAGGTTTTTTTTTTTTTTTTAAATCTTAAAATAGATAAATTATTTAATTTTTCAAATCAAATAAAATGTGTGATATTTAACAATTTAAAACAGATGATTACATATAATACATTTGAGATGATTCAACAAATAGTAATTCGTAAAACTCGAATCTAAATTTTTTTTATAAAAAAAAATGAGTTTTAATCAATTAAATCAATTATTTATTCGTTATTATATCTGTTGAAAACGAATATTATGCATTCATTGGATTGTGGCATAAGTTTACTCCAAGTTGAAAGGCATGTTACATGAGAAGGGAAGTATTGGTTCAAATTTATTCCAAGACCCTCATTATCGCTATTCTTGAAGAAAACAAGGTTTTTTTTCTTTTTTAATTTTCTTTTGGTTACAAAATTCTTGTGAACGGTAGGATAAAATAAATAAATAAATTGACCACATGCCTCTTGTACTCTCCATTTCCTTTTGCTTATTGCAGTTAAATTGGTTTTACAATAGTCTAGTATGTTTTTATCAACCGAATTAGTCAATTGGGTCACGCTAAAGAGTTTAAGATTTTTGTGCTTTGCGAGTTGATTTTTGGTTGATTGTTGTTATTTTGAGATATGGCCTAACATAAAGTATGTACCAATAACATTATCTTGAAATCAAGCACAAATAATAAAATTAAAAAAAAAAAAAAAAACAATACAAGAGGGAGTAGCTTATCTGTTTAATGCAAGTGATTGAAAGAATGATTGGAAAGCAACTAAATAAAAAAGTGAGAACCTCAAGCACAAAGAGGAATCACATGTGATCTTGTAGAAAACAAGGATGAATCTAAGTGTCCGAACAAGGAGGTGATGACCATTCAAGAAATTCAAGAGGATGTAGTAAATGAAGATAAAGATATGTTAGATAATAAAAAAGATGAATGCTTGGAAGATAGCGAGGATTTTGATTTGAGGACAAATCATTCTCAACCAAGAGAAAATAATGTAATCTATCATGGAGATATTGTGGGGGCTAATGTAATTCATGATGAAAAGGATCAAGACGCTATTGCGCATTAATTGGGTCTTATTACTTATTCTATGGCAAATAAGCTATAATTGATCCTTGACTTATTACTTACACGGAATCAGATCCAAATGAAAATTTTGGATAATGAAGCCATGAAGAAGTAGCTCGTGATGATTACATTGCTTACTTGCAAGGATAGTTTGGCAAAATTCTGCTTTTATGGACTTTCATGTGAAAGTGAGCTAAAATAGGTTTTTGAGTGTCTTGGGCCTCATAAAGGTTTTTGCGTATCCTGAACCTCACTTATGGGTTTTACGTATAATGGTCTTCACATATAGACTATGCATGTAGGAGATTGGTAGCTTGAAGATTTATTGATGGAATAATGAAAGTACGAAGATTTGTAGCCAAGCTTAGAAGAATATTAGATTTAATACTTGTAATCTTTTTTTCTATTTTATTTTTAATATGCTATAGTGTTTATTTTAGTTTTACAAATTTTATTAATTAAGAATATCTTAGTTATATTTTTTCCTTAACTAAGAGTATATATTAAATTTTAAGGATTATTATTGAATCTTATTATATAAAAACCAATAGCTTGTAATAGTCGCATCATTTAAGATTCTAAAATTATATTCTTTTAAATTCTTTTTTACTTCTATTAAAACAAACTCTTGTTTTGTAATGTTATTTTTTTCTCTTCTAAAAATGTAGCAAATCACTTTTATTTAGTTGGTTGATACGTGTTAACTTATCAATCAATTCAATTTAGTTTATTATTATTACTTTTTACTTCCTTTCCTTGTTGAAAATCAAAACTTCATAGGGCACATCAAAAGATTTGAAAGGATACGTTTGATTGGAAAATGAGGATAGAGACGTTTTTTCTAATGTCAACTAGTAAAAGTGTCCAGCTAAAAGTGCCCGGGTTAACATTTTTTTAAAATATAAATCACTTAAAATTTTTAATAGAATTAGAAAAAATATGTACCTAATTGGTTTTATAATTTGAAATTAAAAATTTTCAATAAAAATGTAATAATTAATTAATAATATTTTATATTTTTCTTTTTTCATTAATTATTTGAAGTCAATATTTATTTTTTTGAAGTTAATGTAAAATATTATTAATAGAATTTGAAAGTATATGTATCTAATTGATTTTATAATTTGGAATTAAAATTTTTCAATAAAAATGTAATAATTAATTAATATAATATTTTATATTTTTCATTTTTGGTTAATTATTTGAAGTCAATATTTATTTAATAAAATTTTTTGTTATATTCTCTAATTATTTGAAAATAACTATATTCCATTTTATTATTATTGCATGAGGTTATTTCAATTTTTTTATTTTATTAATCTTTAATTAATATTTTTCAAGCAATTTTATAAATTTAATTTTACCTTTAAACACAACTAATAGACATAAAAGAATATTAGGGTATAATTTATCAAATTTTCTTTATAAAATTTAGACTTAAATCCTTAGACTATCAATGAGTAAATAATAATCCAATCTCCTCATAAACTTGACTTTGAGTCAGATGAGTTGATTCTTTTTTTTTCTCAAATGCCAAAATTATGTGTTTTGGAATCAATCTAAAATTCCTTAACCCTACCCAAAAATTCTTCTTCAACTTTCATTTTTTTCATTTTTGATGTTGAAATAAAATTTGCTTTTTTTTTGTCATTAAATTTAATTAGTGTTCTTGAACTGTGAGAAATTATGCTCTTTAATTATTTTTAGATGAATTCTTTTTAATTTTTAATGAAATCTTGAACTTTTATTTTTGGAGTCACTTCTTAATTTTTTTGCTAATATTTTTCTGGTTTAAAGTATAAAAATTAAGTTTTTTATTTTTATTTTTATTTTTATTTGAGATTATTTATTTACATTTTAGTTATAATAGTTATTTTATATAATTGATTGTGTGATTTATTTTTTTATCAAGGATAAAATAATAATAATTTTATCTAATGAATGAGAATCTTAGGGTTTTTTTTTTTCCATATATAGGTATAGATTTTTGAGAGATAGACCTTTTTCCTAATCTCAATTTTTGAGGTCAATAATGGGGTATAAGTCTTTTCAACTTTATTTGGTGGAAATAATCAAAAATTTTTCTGATGTAAACTCCGAGCAGAAACTGAAGTGTTTGGGGATTGGGCAGTATTTTCCTGTAGGCTGTAGCCATGCTAAATTATGTGGTCCAGACTGCTGCTAACACTTACATAGCATCTAGATGGTCTGCATTTGTTCTCATGTAAATAGAATAGCCTTGTAGTCAAAGTGATGTTCCTATTATTGGGGAAAACATGGTTCTTTTAATTTTCTTTTGGTTACAAAATTCTTGTGAGCGGTAGGGATAAAATAAATAACTTGACCACATGCCTCTTGTACTTTCCATTTCCTTTTGCTTACTGCAGTTAAATTGGTTTTACAGCAGTGTAGTTTGTTTTCATCAACAGAATTAGTCAACTGGGTCACACTGAAGAGGCTAGCACACTATGCTGTCCATAACATCACTACCCAAAGAACGCTAACCAGCTGTCTATACATGCTATACAGGCACACACAAGTTAAGAACCCTATCATTGACGCGGTAGGTATGCATTATAAAAACTGTCTGAATGTCATAGCTTTCTTGTTATAATGATTCTGAGCCTTGCATGGATGGAAAGGTGGATTTTCACTTGTTGACAGCATTATGTTGACAAGACAGGAGAGGCGTTTGTTTTTGAGCCGGCAATGGAGCTATACTAGGACAAATGATTGTGAACCAAACTGTATTTAGTGGGAATTTGATTTAGGTTAATTTAGTTGTAAGAGCTGGCGAAGCCAAATTGTGATTGGATAGTTCCATCAGCAACCCAACAAACAAAATCTAAGCTCCCTATCATTTCATCTGTTTCCTTCCAAGTTTTATTTGTAGAAAACCTATAGTATGTCTTGCCTACTAAATGGTGCAAGCAGATGAAGTTTTTCAGGGAAATGCTTGTTTTGATTCCAGTCTGTTAGCTCGTTTGTGCATGGCATCTGTCCAAGGTGGTCCAGTTTTGTAGGTGTCTATTTGGACCACGGCTACAGACGGTTGGGACAGTGACTGATTGGGCTTTTTCCTTTCTGTTTTCTACCTGTAATGATATTCTATTAGATTGAACCTAGAAGTAGAGACCTTTCTAGGCAATTGGAAAACAATCTTTTTCACCTTTTGCTTTGGGCCTCACCCTTCACCTCTGAGTCGAATGAGCTCAAAATTCCATAGTGGGTCACCTTCCCCTTCTTTGGGACCACCCAAAAAGTACAATTAATTGGACCATCTCTTGAATTATTCAAACTGAACCACTCTTTTAGGGTTTTTTTTTTTTTTTTTGGGGGGGGGGGGGTGTTAATCCTAATATACTGCTTACGTCTTAGCTTTAGCTTCTATTTTTTATTTGTACTCTGATGTGTGATGTCTTGAAACTAATAGCCTACTGAAAAATCTCCAGCATGTGATTGTTTCGTTATGTGAATCAAGTTATAGGCATATAGGCTTGGAATGGAGAAAGCTTGATTAAATCACCATCAATGATTGAGCCACCGATTAAGATGAAGCTAAAACCTATCTTATTCTATCCTACAAACCAAATGCTTTAGTAACTAGAATAAGAGAAATCGGTCTCATTTTTCTTTCAATAAAAAAGTTGGATTAGCCATTATAACCTTGAGTTTTAAGGTATACTAATCTGTATTAATTCGATCACTTAATATATTGGTCATCAATCTAGACCATATTAATTGATGTGTTAGATATTGACGCTTCACCTGGATTCTAATAGCTTAAGTTTCAATTTTATATATTTAAAACATTTTTTAAGTTTTTATTTAAAGGATCCAAGCCTCTTTCTAGAAAAAAAAAAAAAAAAAAAGGCTTGAAAACAGTACTCGTAGTTAGGATTGTGATGAAGATTCTCACCATCATCTCCAATCCCCATTTAATCACAATAATCCCATAGTTCTCTCATCTAAGTTTACCATTAGCTAATTAACAATTAGGCTTTGATTAAGAAAATTATTTGCTTAACACTTTAAGGTAAAAGCTTGAGACCACCATATTGTCTCCCATGCAAAATGGCTATGCAATAACGAAGCATGAGCCACGAATACATGCTAAAAACACTCTCCTGCTTCTGCCTATATATAAAAATTATGCTTAAACTGTCATTTTCATCTGTTTTATATTAATGTCTCTCTCAATGTTTATTTTAAGCTGCCTTTTTATTTTTTTTCCCTTCAAATAATCATGTTCCGTCGGATTATTATTTTTCATTTTTCATATCTTAATTAATATTATAATTTGAATCGAACTGAATTTTAAAAATAAAAAATAAAAATTTTCATTTAAATTGAATCAATTTCTTCGACATCAATCATTCCCAATAAAAGGAGAAGCTTTAATTTGTTATTAAATCCTTTAGACCCTTAATATGTCTAAATCATTGTTTAACGTTAAAAATTATTAGTTATAAGATCATATATAATAAATTTTAGACTAACTTATAAAAACAATCAAATATCAAAGAATTATAAGACTTAATAATATTAAAAATAATAGTAAAACAATACTTAAAAAAATGAAATAGTTCAAAATTTTAGAATATCAATGTCAAAGTAACCCAACAAGCAAAGGATTACGAGTTATGAATGAAAAAAAAAAAATACTATTAATAAAAATAATAAAAATAAAAATGAAGTACATTGAAACGTACGTACCACGAGAGGTTTCCATCATTTCCCTCCCCCCCTCCCCCCCCAATCATTAATTAGCATTTTGGGTTGCTTAGATAAAAAAGCGAATTTACTTAAAATTTAAAACCCTTTATTTAGTTTAATCTAACTGATATTTATCATTAATAATTGTACTCTAACAATTGATTTAATTATAACGAAATTGACTTCAAAATTGGATATAACTTAAATAAAAAAATATTAATTAATCATGCTTAGTACTTTTTCTAATTAGTAGTACATGGTATAAAGTTCTGAAGAAAAGAGTTGGTATCGATTATCACAAATGCTGAGTGCTCCTTCTGCTGCTTCAATTAAGAAAAAAAAAAGTGACATTAAAACCATATAAAAAATTTTTAAAAAAATTAATTAGTCACTACTATAATTTAAGAATTTACATGCTAATAGTATTAATAAATGTATGATAAAACAAGGCTTGAATCCTCTTCCCTACTAATAAAAAAAAAATCAGCAACTTGCATAAATTAAGACATATAGCAGATGTGAATTCAAAAAAATTTGATACTATTATAATATAAAACTCAATCTAATTTTATTTTTAAAAAAAAAAAATTATTATTTTGATTTTTTATGATTTTATTATCTTTGCCTCTGTTATTTTTCATTTTACAAAATAAAATATGTTATATTAAATAATTTAAAAATAATAATTACAATTCGTATTCAACATGATTCTAACAAAATATTATCGGTTAAACTTAAATCTAAAACCCTTATGTAAAAAAAAAAAATTCCTTATCAACTGAGTCATGTTAGTAAAGACATTTTATCAACTTAATAAATAAACCAAATATATAAAATAATTTCAAAGACTATATATAAAGAAGAAGATGTCAAAAAGCTCTCTCTTTGCAAGAAAAAGAAACAAAACCAAACAAGAAGAAAAAGAAGCACTAAAGCAAGGGGTTTATAAGTGCGGTCAGCAAGTGAATGACTCTTGTCTTCACTCCACACTTCTTAATAACAATTTTGTTTTTTATTAATTAAAAAACATTTTCATTACACTATTAACAATACTTTAATTTATATATATATAGGAATCAGTTTTGCTGTTTTTGTTTTTAGTTTTGGTTTTAGGTTTGTCCATCTGTTACCCTAGTATTATTGGATGGCGCTTTTAAGCTCCGATCCTCGTCTTTTTCTTCCTTCTTGTCTTCATCTCTTGTTTGGTTTTGGATTTTTGCTTCTTCACTCTTTTCAAGGCCTTTAAACATAATAAAACTTTCATCCAATTTTACTGTATAAAAAACTTACATGTAAAAGCGCATATCCATGCAGCCATTTCAGCATCTTGGTCGCTTTACTTTCAAGTTTACCGCTCTGTAACTTACAAAAAACCAAGGGTATTCAAAGAAATTTCTTTCTTTCTCTCCCTCTATCTCTCTCATCTTTTATTAACTTTCAGATTTTCACTGGTTATCAGCTTGTTTTTTTTTTTTTTTTTTTTTGCATTGCTTTTTTTTTCTTGTCATGAAAATGTTAGTAGTAGTAAGAGTGTAGATATTGTTGCATTGTTATTGGTTTGTTTTATTTTTTGAGTTTGAAAAGCCAAAAAAAAAAAGAAAGAAGGATGAACACAAGAGTCCGCACAGCTCTTCAGTCTATGAAAGCTCCTTTAAATCATGACAGGCACAGCAGTAAAGTAACTTCTCTATTCACTCTTCCATCTTCCCTTTTCTTTTTTATTTTTTTATTTTGACCATTTATTGTTTTTTACAAGATTTGAAGATTGGATTTTTGTTTATTGTTAGTTTGAATGACCCAAGATTGATTCTTTGGAGCTTAAAAATTTTGGATTTTTTAAATGAAGTAAAAAAAATCCAAAATTTTCGATTTTGTTTTGTTGAAAATATTGGAATTGTTTTAATTTAACTTTTTTGGGATGTGTCATAAAAAGGGCAGTAGAATGCACTTTTGATCGAAAATCTGAAGTGGTTACTTGCACTTGTATCAAGAAAGGAATAGTGTCTTCTTTAAGTTTCTCTCTTTCAATTATTTCTTTGTTATTCTTTAGTGATTTTTTTGTTATTATACAAAGAAGGAGAAGATGGAGAAGAGTCAGGGAAGCAGAGCACTTGCTACGGGCAAAGCAGTCACCAATTGGGGAAGATCAAACAGGGAAAGGAAAATGGCCTTATTACAAGATGTACCCACAATTATTAACTTTTTAATCTATTCAAGAATTTTCTTTTCTTATGTTTTTATTTTTGCAATTTTCCATTATTTTCATTGTTGTGTGTTGGGTAATTTGAAGGTTGATAAGCTAAAAAGGAAGCTTAGACATGAAAAGAATGTGCATAGAGCTTTGGAGAGGGCTTTTACTAGACCTTTAGGATCACTTCCTCGGTTACCTCCTTACCTACCTCCATATGTAAGTGCAACTGCAACTTTCTATTCTTAGATCATTGTCTCTTCTCTTTCTTGCTATGCCATCAATATGGAACTATAAACAAGCCTAAAAGGAAGAAGAGAGAATTAAATGCATGCGACATTCATGGAATTGTTCGAGGAAGAAATATTTAGTTAACCTGTCAGACGCTTGAAAATTTGGAAACTTATTACATGCTTTAGAGAGTGAATTGGGTTATGATTTTGTTTTTTTTGGATTGTAGATGCTAGAGCTACTTGCTGAAGTAGCTGTTTTGGAAGAGGAAGTTGTTAGGCTTGAAGAGCAAGCAGTGAATTTTTGGCTAGGCCTCTATCAAGAGGCTGCTGTCTATGCATCTTCGAAGACAAATGTGAAGAATTTGAAAGAATCCATTGAGCAATCTCCTGTCAGAAGTTCTAAACAACAGCGATCACTGTCTTTGTCTGTAAACGGGATGAGTTCAGTAACAACCATTGCCAGGCCTCAACCATCTCTTGCCAGAAGCATTTCAAGCAGAAAGCTATTGCATCCAGATACTATTAATGATCGACCTATGCAGTGCTTTAGCAGGCCAATATATGGGAGACAAGCTTCCATAAAACCCAATTCTGCTTCTGGAGATGTAAGAGGAAAAGAGAATCAATCATTTGCCAATGCAGTGAAGGATAATCAATCTCCTGAAAAGAAAGTTTCTAAAGCTGTGACCCCAGTAAAGAGACTTCCAACCAAGCATGAATCAGCAGACAAAAGTTTGGATCCTCTGAACTTAGAGGTATGTACCGATCGATTTCTAGTTGAAAGAAGAGCTAGTATCCTCATTATTAAGGTTGTATAAATTGTGGTTTTTTGACTGTCCAGCTAGATGGTAGATTAGTTGACCAAGAAAGAGCACAAGGAAGCCCTTCTGGTTCGTCAGATGATAAAGTATCAGAAGCTGATAATACACCAAACAAAATATCTGAGGATACTGTAAGGTGCTTGTTCAGCATTTTCAAAAGGTTGAGCACATTGAAAGACAAAGCTGTGGAATCCGGGACTTTACCTTCCCGATCAGTAGTCGATTCTCATGAAAGAAATAGAGAAAGTAAATGCCAAGACCCTTATGGTATCTGTTCAGATTTGAGAACTAGAGATATTGGCCCTTATAAGCATCTTTACGCAATTGAAGCTAACACAATTGATCCGAATAGAAGAATGAATGCTTTGTTTCTAATCCAAAGACTAAAGTAAGTTTTTTGGTTGATTGCTCTTGCTTACATGTTAATTAACATTTCTATTCAGTCAATCTCTATGACGATTATTTCAGGTTTCTGCTCGGGAAGCTAGCCTCCGTAAATTTAGAGGGCCTTAGCCATCAGCAGAAGGTTGCATTCTGGATAAACACTTATAATTCATGTATGATGAATGTAAGAATGTTTATTTTGATACATTCCATTTTCGAGAAAGTTTGCTGAACATGCAAAAAGCAAGAGCATAACACTTATGCAATCAATCTGTTAGGCGATTTTGGAGCATGGGATTCCTGAGTGTCCTGAAACAGTTGTAGAACTAACGCAAAAGGTTTGGTTCATCCATCTTTCTTGTTATTATTATTGTTATTATTATTATTTTCCTTCCACCGGCTAGTGCGAACATTTAATGATTTGCCAAGGATACTGCTATTTGTGTCATTTTACTCTATGTTTTTCGACAATTTGACCAAAATTTGTCTATGTTTATGGCTGCCTCAGGCTACAATAGTTGTGGGAGGACGCTTGCTAAATGCAATACCAATTGAGCATTTCATATTAAGGCTGCCTTTCCATTTGAAATTTGTAAGTAAAATTGTTCATCTTTCTTGGATATACCATTGCAGGGGAGAGGATTGAATACATCCATAAGTTTTTCTATCTTGGGATTGGGGATTCTGACATTTTAAAGCAAATTTGATATTGCTGATCATTGGATCATCCCTTTTCCTCTTCCTATTAAAGACCTTTCCCAAAGCAGCAAAAAATGATGAGATGAAAGCACGCAATATATTTGGTCTAGAGTGGTCCGAACCCTTGGTTACATTTGCTCTTGCATGTGGAAGCTGGTCATCTCCTGCAGTAAGTTTGCTTCGAAATCAGTCTCCTTTTGTAGTATAAGGAAACATATATAGTTTGATAATGCTATCTACAAGGTGTAGAGAAAATCTCTTAGGAATGATGTTTATTTGTAATTTTAGATAATGTATCATCATCAGCTTCATTGTGAAAATGCCTTCTTAAAGGAAAAAAGATAATTACAAAATGACCCGGAGTCCCAAAACTCAAAGGAATCATGGGGTTCAAAACTTTCTGATGGTTAAAATCGCTGTCTTATAATCCTCTATGTAAATGAATATTACTTCATGCTTAGAAGTGCTGAAATGTAAGTTCTGCTAATGAAGGTGAGAGTATACACAGCAACTCATGTTGAAGATGAGCTAGAAACAGCTAAGAGAGACTACCTACAGGCAGCGGTTGGCATTTCAAGAACAAACAAGTTGATAATTCCAAAGCTTTTGGATTGGTATCTGCTTTGCAAAGGATTTGGAATCATTGCCGGATTGGGTTTGTCTGCAGCTGCCAAATGAAATGAGGAATGAAGCAGTTAAATGCATAGAAAGACCGGGGAAAGAGCCTCTTTCATAACTAGTACAAGTAATGGCATATGATTTCAGTTTCAGATTGCTTTTACAACGTTGAGAATTATATTTCGCAATTGATACTTGGGTCAGCAAAGGTTCATGAACTTGGGGCTGGTGAGGTTTATACGCTGAATTACTAAAATATAACAGGCATAATGAAAGTACATATGTAAAATCTAGCATCTGTGAAAAGAAGAGATGTGGAGGTGAATAACTGGTTTTACTTACAAATAGATTCCGGGCTTGTTGATTGATTCATTGTAATTTATTTTTCTTTATGTTACATTTTTGTGCCTTTGTTTTCCTCTTTCATTTTCAATTGAACACACCAGATGAAATAACTTTCTCTTGCTCTAGCCTTCCAAAATTTTCTAATAAACCCTTGAGTCTTTTATTGTACTTAATTGAGCTTTGAACGTATTACATTTGTTTTAAATCTTTATTTTGCATGAAAATCAATAAAATCCTTTAAAAAAAAAATAAAGGTTCAATTAAAAATAGCACTTTAAAAGTTTAATTAGACAAAAACAATATTTAAAAAGCTTAATTAGAAAAAGGTAATAATTTAAGGCTTTAATTGGATATAATAGAAATATAGAAGCTTATCTAGAAAATTTTAAAAAGTATTAAGTACTTTTCTAGAAAGAAATAAAGAGTGTGCGTCTAAGATTATAAGGGATGTTAGATCATATAATTGTTTCATTATACACTAGCATTCTAGGAACTATCCAAGTACCATAAAACAGATAATCATTTGAGCCTGTAATCTGAAACACCAATCAAAATTTTGTTTATAATGGGCCATGTCACCAAGTTATTTACAGACCAGGGAATTGGTATGTTATTACAAACTATGAAATTTTGAATGTGAAATACTGTGACAAAGGAAGGGCCTAAGTCGCAACAAGGCTGAAGATGATATGAAAAAAAAGGACACAGGGAGAGGGGGAATAAGGAGGAGGAAAAAGAATCATATACAAAAAAATGAAAAGAGAAATTATGTACCAGGTGGCCGCTGCTAGATTTTCAATGAAAAAGGAACCACTGTGGAAGGAGCCAAAACAAAAGAAAGATGAGATTTTGTAGCAGAAGCATCTCATTAGAATAGAAGAAAACCTATGACATTCAGGACGGGCTTCCAGGAGAGTTTGATAGATTACAGAAAAAGCAGATATGATCTCAGCCAAATGGCAAAGGAACTGGGCCTGCCCCTCCTACTGCATCCGATCTTTGAAAACTTCCCATCCCACAGATAATGCATCCACGTGTTGAGAGAGCTGAAAATTTGGTCCCACAAAGATCACAAACATCATATCCGATAGTTGACAGATGACTGAGAGTGGCACCACAGAACTGAGAGGGATCTTCCAGTGGATAATAGATTTGTTGGTTAAACCCCTCTGAACACAAATGTCAATCAGGCTCCTCAATTACTCTTGCTTACCTGCAGGTGCCTTGGATAGGAGAAGTTCAAGCATCTGCTTGGCATAAGCATAATTCTGAACATCCATATTTCGTTTTATGGCAGTGTGAATGCAATTTATTCGGTGCTTTGCCTGAAGAGGCGAAGAAATTAGACGTCTAGATAGTCTAGCCAACTCATCTTTTGCGCTGAGTGCTCTTGGGCCTTGGACTTTCTGCAGCCTTGTAATTTCCTGCAGGAGAACCAAAGTAATATCCAGTCATTAAAGATAATATTATGTTTGAAACTAGAGAATAAATGTTGAGGCTTGGGACTTTTAATTGGGCACAAAGTAAGCAAATGCTATCGCTAAGCTAGCATATCCACACAACCATTTAGATTCTAACTTTTGAATGTTAGAATTGTCAACGTATCGTAAATTAGCATAAACTACCCAGTTTGATACAATGGCAATTAATTTAACTAACTTCATATTAGAATGCTAAATAATGGTCCATGTACACAGAATAATACATTCTTGTTCTGTAGAGATCAAAATCAGTTCGTTTTATGATCTCAAACATCGTGAGTACAACACAGAGACTTTGGAGTTGCGCCCATATCTAATGCAACTGTCCTTAAGTGCTAATAAAAGCATTAAATCTACTAGCAACAACACAGAGCCTAAACAAGATCCTCATCATGCTATGTGCATGTGAAATGCTAAAGAAAGCACAGAACCATGAGATTAATGACAGAAGAGAAAGAACATTCAACCCAAATAGATATTTTTAAAACTTGACAGGAGATTAAAACTCTTAGCTTAAAACCTTGACTACTGAATATTTGGCCAAATTAAAACCCTCACACAGGATGATTAAGAGCTAAAATATTTGAAACATCATAAAATATCATCATTCATCAATACATTTTATGTTTTAGTCTTTAGTATGACAAAAGGCAACTCTGTTGTTTTTCAGACGCTTGACACAAGTTCTAATTCATTTGGTGCCTGTGAAACAATGATGTACCTGAAGAAGTGTTACTGCTATCTTGTACTGAGAACATATAGTAGCTTGAGCTTTAATATCAGCTCCACAAGAGTGTTATCCTTCGCCAGTGCAAGAAAAGCCTAATAAAAATAGGATAATGCATCTGGAAGTTGATTCTGCTCAAGGTGAGCAAGTCCAATCTTAAAACATATGGAAGCTGCTGCCCTACATGGAGCCTATCAAAAAAGAAGATACAGTAAATAGAAAAATAAGGGAAGCTACATAATAAACACATCTACAGAGAATGATAGAAGTAGAGAGCTGCCAACACAGAAGGACAGATTATTGCTACAAAGCAAAATAGTTCAATAGAACCTTTATTCCATATACTATTAGAAATTATTTCGTTTTTTCCCAGGGCAATAAGTTAAGTGACTTTAAGTTAGACACATACAGCTGTGTTTATTAAAATACAAACACCAGTGACTTCCACAATTAGGAATGAAAAGGAATAGAAACAAAAGATAAAATAATGTGCATTCACCTGTCCCGGGCATATGGATGCTGGGACAGATGCAGAGGAAGTAGGTTTTCCTGACTCTGCAGAGTTTGGAACTCCAAGAACACTAAGATCAAGAGGCTGTGCGGATAGTGGCATCTGCACAGGCTGAACTTGAGGCTCCAGCATACCAACAGCCAGAGCTGAGTATTGCGAAGGAACACCGCCATCAGGAAGCCCAATAGACTCAGGAGGAATAGGTTGTTCACTGGCTTGAGGTGGAACCCAACCATCAGGGAGACCAATATCAGCTGCAGGTGCATTTACCTGGTCAGGTGGCACGTTTCCACCAACTTCAACCTGTTGAGAAGTTTGATCCAACTTTGAAAGATAAGTTCCAGCAGGAGGCAAAGCAGCTGCAACCTGGAGAGATGGTATTGTGTTCTGGAAAAAGTCCTCTGGTATAGGTCCAGAAGCAATTCACACACTTTTGGTTGCAGGAGCTGGTTGTGATACCAATGCAGGTTGTACCCATGAATCAGTGCCAAAGAGATCTCCAGGCACAGAAACTGTGGGATTAATCACAGACCCACTGGTAGCAGGATAAGGTTGCTGTTGACTCTAACCAAGATCCTGAGAAACACCAGTCAATGACGTTGTCCTACTAATAGGTAGGCCCAAGCCATCCCCAAGTAGTTTTGTTGCTTCCCTAATCTTAATGACATCCACTGTGCCTGATGTCGGCTTGTCTCATATTCTGATCTGTAACTTCTTAGTTTTTGATACTCCGTCCTCATCACTGCTGCTACCATCATCAGCTGTCCCATACATTGTTTTCTTAAATTCTTCTGCAGCTTTAGCCTGTTCATCAGCAGCAGTGGAACTGCCGTAAGATTTGCTTAAAGTTTCCAGACCCATTAAGGAATCAGCCTTGGGTTCACTACCTGCAATTCCCTTAGGGTTATCTATAAACTTAACCATAGAAGTATGTACTCCATTTGGCTTACTGTAACCTGCTGCAGGTATAAAGACCTTGACCAAGCTACCTTCTCTTACTTCAATAATATTACCTCTTCCCTTGATTGAACCAAGGTAAACACCAATATGATCAGTGATAATTGATGGAATGGCACCATCATCAGTCTTCATGTATGGCATAACTTCTGCAGCAAGCTCCCATTGAGGTATACCATCAGTTTCCACCACCCCATTCAGGTCCTTTAGGAACCATACTTTCAGCAGCAAAGTTGGCAAAAATGCCTTGTGTCCAACCACTTGAGCTGACTCTTAAAATCCTTTCACAATACCACCTCAATGCTGAATCAGCACCTTGTTCCTCCAGCCTCTAAGCAAGAAGACGCATTGCACTGGGATTGAGGTGGCATATAAACAGGTCTAGCATGCTTTCATAGTCTGCTATGACTTCAAAAGTTTCCTTCACTCTGTCAAACTGATCATACCTGCAATTTCAAATTTTGAGTCTCATAAAGCAAAAATGGGACCATAAAATGACAATTCAAACAGTCATGAAGGCTGAGCAATGTTAATGGTTATAATGCTCTTAATAAAGATTACATAATGTCATGATGATAATTCTAAAGACAGATGCTTAAACTTAGACGCACATAATATTTTATACATTTTGAACTTTTGATAAAGATCTCAAGGGGCACAGATAACTTTAAGATAAAGATTCAATCAGCATTAGCTATTTACCACAACAAAATTGTGTAGTCATCTATCCAAAATTTATACATAAAGAAGACTGGTATAATACTAATTCAAAATTTCAATTCACACTAGTAACAATCAGAATACTCTAATCTTAACTCTAAACCATAGGTCAGCACACAATATCTAGCATGATATATTACAAATTTAATATTCTGAAAGTAATGAACATATCCTCTTCTTTTATAAAAAAGACACCATCTTCTCAATCTTCTAAAAATAAGATTATTGACAAGAAGTTCATTAAAAACGTTTATAAAACCCAGAAACACTGCTGTGGCAAAGATAGAAGTTAATGAATTTGATTGCTTACTTGATACCGGCATGTCCCAATTAGCAGAACCGGTGGAACAGGTGAGAGGTTGGTGGGGATTTTGGATAATCTCTAGAACGCACAAACTCATCCTTCAAAACAGATAAAGCAGTAGAAAAATGAAGTGCTTTGATTGCATAAACTCCCCGCAGCACCTAAGTTTGTTTTATAGCAAGTTCAGAACCAAGTAAAAGGGTAATGAAATATAAACATAACACAGAATTATTCATCAACCTAAGTGAACTTTGGACCGGCTTGGGATAATGAAACAGCAAGATCTCCACAAACAGGAGGACCTCTAGCTAGAATATCAAGAAATCAAGGAGTGATATGTAAGCTGTCAAACCTACATAAGATAAAACAGTAGAAAAGTCAGATGCCAAGTTTCATGCATTGATTGACTTTGATATAGCTAATGCAAAGACAATAACTGATAAAATGCTACATTTTTACACATCAAACATGAGCAAGACTTCAATGAGACAAGTAACATTAGGCATAAAACAAAAGATATTATATATAGAAAAGGGACAAAACCTTGACGTTATTTGGTATAGTATTTCGGAAAGTTCAAGCTTCTGCCCAAAACTTTGTTGCATTGTAGCAAAACCAATTAAAAGAGGTTCAACAAGCCCAATTAGGCAGCTCTTAATCTCAACCTCCTTCTTTTGTCTGGGATTTATATCTGTAGGGTTAGCGAGCAACAGCCGATCACTTAAAGCCCCAACCAGAGCTGCAGAAAACATGGTCATATCAGTAACTCCACAATATATGATGCAACACAGAATTGTATTCGATATAATATGGTGTAAAAAACAATTTAGAATGAGAAAAGTTACAAACCTGCATTTTGCATGCTAATCAAGAGTACAGTCTTCACTTTCCCATCCCATCCTAAAATACAAACTGCAGTTGCAGTAGAAAAGAGAAGTGCAGGTCCAACCCACAAAAGGGATCTAAAGTGCGCATGAGTTAAGCAGTCAAACAAATTTATTAATCTTGACAATATATATTACATACATGTATTAGTACAAGTATGCAAGCAAATATACACAAGTGTAACCACATATGGTTGATAAAACAACCTCTCTTCCCTTAACAGACAAATAAGGATTGGATTTACATTGGTGTCACGATAAATATTTTGTCTCAGGCAAAATCATGGTGTTATTCCAACCAGTAAATGGTAGGAAGAAGCAAAACCGGTAAAAAAAAAAAACAAAAAAACAAAGAGTAGAAAAAGATCCAAAAACTATATTCATGTCGGACATGTGTACACAAAGAAACAAACCTAAAGCATGTGTATACTTTTACAAGCATCCATGGACACAAAGTTATTCTGCACACGTGTATATGCAGTCATGTATGCATGTACGAATTTTGTGCCAAAATTTCTGCTGCATTACATATTTGGGATATTGAAGGATTTCCTTTGTCAAATTTGGAAGAACTGCTTGCAAGTATGTCAAGATCTGCTGAAACCATAAGCACCCTGTGAGTAGTTAATACTCCTGCAACATAGCCTCTCATAGTTTCTTGCCAATGCACCTGCAGGTATTCGAAAACATGGTTAAAATCCTAACAATTAGAATATTATTTTCAAGAAAAAGTGCAGTCAAACTAGATAGATGGATACAAAATTTTATGCATAAACAGACATACAGGTATACATAGATAAATAGATAAAAGCACAATAGATATGAGTTTGTTTATGTATGTACTCAGTTCCAAGAAACTAAAGTGTTTCTTGTTTTGACACATAGGTGCATGTCTTTTTGATATGCAGTTGAAAGGACATTAGAAGAGATCTCAGTCATCAGTGCTATTTCGATTCATGAACATGGCATGGGTAAATATAGCAATGTTGGGAACTTATACAAGAAAGAAGAAAGTCAGTTGGCCTTATGAAGTCCTGGTGCTATAACATACACACATTCATGATAAGAACCTTTCATGAGTCTCACATCATACACATGCTAATGTAGATTGAGATTTCATTAAATTTAGTGAACATTTAAGGAGAAAGAGAGAACAGGTCTTTGCAAGTCAAAGTTTACAGAGGAACAATACCAAGTGGAAAGGTGACACAGTGATAGGAAAATTTAGCAGGAAGACGTAGTTAAAAAATGAAATCCTTCGTTACTTTTAGTTTACATATATATATATATATATATATGCATATATTCAAATGAACTATATTAAGAATTTTATGGTAATATTTAAAAGGATTTCATGAAAAAAATCAAAAGTCATCCTTAAAAAGTTGAATTACTCACCTGAAGCACAACCTCATTTGCTTTTAACCTTATAGAGTTTTTCCCTTCTGTTTTTGTTGATATATAGTGGTCATCGGAAGTTGAAAGATGGTACCCTTGAACCAACTTTGCCAAGCCAATCTGCTTCCCATTACAAGCAAACATCAAAGTGGACTCTGCAATTAAAGAACACATTGATCAGCATCACGTGTTACAGATGGCAATACCCATTTTGAAGAATCATATGAGCCCAAGCACCTATAGGAGTGGAAAATATACGATTGACTTCAGTTTCAAACATAAATGAAATAGGATCCTGAACAGAATTAAGTTTTGCATCCACAGGTTGATCAGGTAAAAGATTTGGTTCAAATGCACAACTTTTTCCATCAGCTTCTAGCAAAGTTGCTCCTGGAAGAATATACAGAGCCAGTCCAGACTTATCTTCATCAAGAATAGCAAATTGATTTTCACTGGGGGCCGATAAATGCTGCATCGCAACCTACAAATTCAAAAGGAAAATATCATAACAATAATCTGGTTGAGGCAAACAATGAGAAAATAGAAGGTAAAACAGGCAAAGCAAACACGCTTAACGGACAAACATACCTTTGATTGTGCTTTCATTGCTGTTAGCCAACTGCAAATCAGTATTTTCCCAGTAAAGGACCACTTCATTCGTACTGCAACTAAACTCATAAACAATGAGAAATAGATGCCAGTTCTTAGCATAAACCATATGTTTAGGATAATATTCCACATTTCCAGGGATCCGAAAGCAAAATCTCTTATTAAGGATCACAGCCTTGTCATAACATTAAAAATACATCTTTTTCAGCATTTACCGATGTTAAAAGTTTCTTGTAAATACTATCTGCTCCAGAACAAAGATTATAGGCCATGACATTCACACCATCTACATAAAAAGCCATGACAGGGTAATGAAGAACTCAGTTCTCCTTGTTGAAGAAATTGAGCTCCAAATGAAATGGCTGCCAATAAATTCAGTCAAGTCAGACAAAAGTTAACATAAGGCAACATAGATATTGATGCATATTCAGTATCACCAGCCAAGGTACCTGGCAAACAGGAATGTCCTTCAGTTGATGTTTAGCATCCACAATAGTGATGAGAGGCAGCCTAGATATAGGGGAAGTTTTAGCATGACCTTCCATGAAATGCTGCAATAATCAAAAAAGATAAGAGTTAGAACTTAAAAGTAAATCAAATGGTTAAGAGCTTTAAAAATGCAGTTAACATATAATTTAGATATCAATATATAAAACAAATAACTTAATTTGAATTGAATAACTTGGAAAGAAGAAGAAGCACACACTATAGAGGAATGCCTTCCATGCAATTTCTGAAATTGTAAGATAACTTTGGCTGCCATGAAATATATAAATGGTCAACCATGATGCATGATAATGTAAATATCCCGAGATTGGATCATCAAATAGAATCATACCAAGATAGCAATTTATCCACAATAATATGAAATAGCTATAAATCTACAACCATTAATCCCAAAATAATTAAACATTTCAACCTCCAAACTAAATAGGTTTATCTGCACATCCAGATTTAAGTTCTACACTCCAACTGTGCTTACAAAACCAGTAATTTTGCTTGATAACAAATTTAACTCACCCCTTAATATGTTGCTCTTGCAGTTGCGCTTGAAGCTGATGGTCAGCCAAAATTCCAGACAAGGCCATGGATGAGAGCTTCTACTTTAAGACAGATACCGCACATGATATCAACTTTCAGCAAATATAGTCAAAGAATTAGGAAGGGTATTACCACAAAGATTTCTG
This sequence comes from Durio zibethinus, assembly GCF_047325235.1. Taxonomy (NCBI): domain Eukaryota; kingdom Viridiplantae; phylum Streptophyta; class Magnoliopsida; order Malvales; family Malvaceae; genus Durio; species Durio zibethinus. The sequence goes on from NC_143185.1 coordinate 19,846,303, forward strand.
AAAACTATAACATAATGCAGAGAGAAAACATACAAAAAATAAAGAGCTTTCGTTAGTTTCTAGTCAAAAAGTTAGCAAATGTATAAAGCATTATAAGCATCAAATATGAGCAAAAGCTTCAAGATAATATGATTATAGCATCAAATATGAGCAACAGCCTCAAGATAAGATGAATATAGATTCTGTAAAAGCAGTTTCCAAGAAAACAATACATTCAATTCTGCTTTGATCACATTAATGGTAGAATTTTGCGTACGCTTGTGCTCAATAAGAAATCAAATGTCCATCCTATAATATAAAAACTGCTTTTATAATAAGTAAGACCCTTCACACTTGACATCCAGGTATTTTAAGAGATTAGATGGCATTAAATTATTTTAAAACAGAATATTTTCTTCATGTGCAACAATGCATGTGTAGGCAGATTAACTAATGTCCACCTGAAGATCCCCTGGCACTTTGCAGAACTGCAAAGAGCTGTTTCCTTCCTTCCCTAGTGTAAGCAGCGCTATTCTTCAAGTTGTGACCACCAGTCATATTCTGTCATAGAAAAGCACATTCACAAAATGGAAATCAGAAAATAGTTTATAATGCAATGATATAGATGAGCATTCTTAACCGCAAAAATTAAAGCTGCTAAGTTCAATTTTGGGTGAACTTCCAAAGCTCTGATTCGTGGTAAGGGATAAACGGCTTCCCCTCCCTGCTGAGACAGAATGCGTGGTATGTCCAGTGATCAATTGCTGGAAAGAAAACACCAATATATCTCCTCCTCCTCCCTTCCCAGAATGTTCGTGTCTGTAACTTGAAAGCAGTCTCAAAAAAATCTACTTGTGTTGGAGGTCTATTTGGATTAACTATCAATCATGTTTTTCTTGTAGAATTTCATCCTTTGAAAGAGGGACAAGTGAAGGCAACATTGGGAGCCAAGCAACTGATGTGATAGGTTGAGAACCCACATGAGCACTGCATGACAAAAACAAAATATTTCACAGAAAAGTCTCTAGAGTATCTTCTTCGACTCCTACCTAACACAGAATATATAGGCTTGAAAAGAAGGAAAGGAAAGATGAAAAACATATGACATGAAGAGGACCAAAAAAAACTGCTTACATTCCAATCATAATAGGTCTTTCTGTTGATATATCCCAGGCAAGAAGCGTGCCATGTCTATCACCAAAAAAATCCATTCCAGTGTTGGATGAAAAGCAAATGCACTGGCACCAATAAGCTTAATGGTATTATCAACTGAAAGAAACAAGGCAGGAAAAGTAACATGAAATTAGAGCATGAACAATATTAACATTCAAAAAAATAATCAGTTTTCCTCAACTTACATTGTAGTGTATAAAGAACCACATATGTATGAATGTTGTATGCCCGAATCAAACCTTCTGCATATGCAACATGCTTTTTTTCCAGCAAGGAGGTGACAAGAACCAGAAAATGAGCAGCTGTTCATTACATTCTTAACCATAAGAAGGGGAAATATCATTTAGCAGTGATACAATGACTGATAAGACAGGTAAATGGATCAGACTTTAGTCTAGCTGCTATCTAATTCACCAGATATGTCACAACAGAATAATGGTGGCTAATTATCCAGATAAATTAGGTAGAGCAGATTTTTTATTCTTCTGTTTGCAACATGAATTAATTTGATATTTTGAAAATTCAATCCCGCCATTAGAAAATATCCATTTAGATGACTATTCCATCAGAATTAAAGGTTACAAGCATGTTCAGCGTCTACCACTTCGATAGTAAAGTACATATCTCATGTATATTAAACAAGCAAGCGAAAAGTTAAGAACAGATTCAAATTTCAAATCTCATGCCTATCCCAAGTAAATCCCACCTCTGAAACCTCTAACGACTTTTAACTCTACCTGGAACTAGATCTATAAATACATTCACAATCATATCAGATGGCACAAATAGTAACAACACTGATAAGAATAAAACCTAACCCAGGAAAATGAAAATGTACCAGAACAGGTAATCGAGGATGACAAGCAAGATTGACAATAGGTTTCTTCAAGTCTGTCTTTATTTTTATAGGTGCTCTCCCACCGTCAACAGTCCCAACAACTTGATACATAACAGTTAAAGAATTAGAAAGACTATTATAACTTCTCATAGTATAATATGATGTTGCAAGCACAAAAAGAATATCTAAAATTAGAAAACACAAGGAGTAAAAAACTTGTGACACTCATTCTCTAGTGAAAACAAAAAAAAACAACCGGTTGGAGTGGTGTCAAAGCCAGATGAACTTCTGCATCAGACGAAATGTGTTCCATCTTCTTTTCAGGTGAATGTAAAACATAAGTTTTCTCAGCATCAAAGTCACAAGAACGTATTGTACAATCCTGCAGCATGAAAAATTTTCAGAAAGATAAAGGCTTTGATTAGCATAGGAGAACTTCATATAGGGGGAAACTAGATGAAAGAAAATAAAAGCCATGTAAAAACATAAGAAGCTTAAAGACAACAACAACCACACTCATTATTGCATTGAATCAAATTCAAGTACGAATAACAAAGATAGTCAATTGTTACGCTGACCTTCTGAAAAACATCAAGACTGGTGCACTAGGATCTTAATAGAAATTACAGAATAATTAAAAAACCACCAAATTTGCTTCTTATCGCATTGGTCTGACAATCTATGTATCTACATAGCCTGGTTGGCATCACCATTCTCAAGACTTGGGAACAACCGCATAAAATATATGGCCCCTAGGATAACACTAGCAGAGCTAGGTTCTAATAAAAGATCCTAAGACAACAAGTTTTGTTAATAATTGGAGACAGGGAAAAAATGACTCTTTTAAGCCAGCTATCTACAAGATAAATGCCACACTGAAAGAACACACCCTACTTTAAAGTGCCACTAAATTCTTAGAACGAAAACAAATTCAAATTATTTCCTCATTCCAGAGTAATTTTTAAAGAAATGTGTTTAGTGGCAGTAAATCTTAAGAATGAAATAATATCGATTTTGGAATGATCTACCATTCACATTAGAAGATTTAAAGATTGTACTAATACAAATTTTAATATGCGGTAATCTATTATCATGATAACTTGATACAATTGCTATGGAAGACTGATCTATCTGTGTTTTCGAATCTAAAGATTCCAATTTCGGAACCAACCTCAAGAATAGCAATGACAGAGTGTCCACTTGTAGGTCTATAAGGCATTCGAACCACGAGCGAGCCAATGTCTATAGTAGATAACTTACTTCCAGTTAAAGCATCAAATTCTGCAACAAAAAAGATCCAAATTTTGTTCTTCCTTTCAAGCAGATTCAACTTCTAATCACAAAAATTTTCAAAATATATCCAAAATTTACAAAAATTAACAAGTGTTGTAGTTGCGATTACCGATGATGTAAGTGCCGATGGCGCCGGCAACGAGAGCCTGACTAGGATGAAAAGCGGAGGCATGTGGCTGCAACGGTTTGAGAATGCCTCGAGCGACATGCCTTAAGTCCAAGTGTTGCAATGTGGTCCACTCCATCGATTCTTCTTTTCAACTCTCTCTGTATCTCTCTCATTTTATTAGCCCATAAAAAATGTATATCAACACCAAGTAATGTTCATAGTACCTTTTTCTTTATGTGCTTAGAGAGTTCATCCGGAAATTTTTTGAACGACGAATGTGGATAAACGAAGACCCAAAAACAAAAACAACAAAACTACGAAGATCTGATGATTGAAATTGAAGTGAAGAGCAGAGAGTTGGAGTCAATGGAGATACGAAGATTTGGGCCTTACTTCATTCGCCGTTATTGGATTTATGTCGGTTTAATTACAGTAAATGTACTGCCCTAGATTTGGGCTGTAACATGTTAGCCCATTTTGGGATTATTTCGGCCCATGTCTGGGCTGATATTGGGCTTTGGTTTATATTGTGAAAGCTTTGTTTGGTTTATAACAAATTTCCAAAAAAAAAAGAAAAATTATTTTTAATATATCACTATTAAGTACAACTGAAGAATTATATACTCTTAAAGACCGCCAAAATGAAAAATATCATTAAAAAATAAATTGTATTACATATATCAAACTGGTATTTCAGTTAATAAAAAATGGCTATCTACCCTTTTTTTTTTAAATTTAATTTCAATTAAAGTTTTTCAACTTAATTTATATTACAATATTAATCTAAGCACTATTGTCCTTTTTTTTTTTTAAGTGGAGAAAAATTTTTAGATTTTATTCAGTATATTTTTTTTTATTGATTTAAACAAATTTATCTCTACTAAATTTAACAAATTTATAAAAAATTATTTTATCACAATATTCTAAGATATTCAAACTCAATTACCAATGGAACATATCCTTTTTGTCACTTAGCAAAGCATCCCTTGATAAAGCCCTATCATCATTTGTTAACATGGAATTCGAGAATATAAACAAATCCCTCACCCGGATGGAAAGAATGTTAAGATCCGTGCCAGTTCAAAGAAAGTACTTTTGTTTTGAGAATCAAAACTTTTGTGCACATTCATCATAACACGAAAAGGAATGATAATAACAAACATTATTTAAAAAAAAAAAAAAAAAAAGTGTGGGGATTATAAATGGACAGTTCAAAGAGAAAATGAAGAAAAAAAAAAGGATGAGAAAAAATTTCCCGCAAACTCTCACCTTCATGAATTGGTCAATGGTTCCATTCTTTCTTTTTTCTTTGTTGGTTTTCCCCGGTAAAAGAAAAGGGCTTTGTTTGAGACATTTTCATGTAAATTTATTGTAGAAGAAACTCATTTGATTCAGTTAGTTGTCATCTTTGAAAGATTGGTGTGGAAATTATGGTCCAATCCATCTCATCTATCTCTAAAGATGAAGAAAGAAGAATTTGTTATGTATTTCAATCATTTGGTTAATGTTGAGGCAACATCTGACATAGATTGTTAATCATGAGCACCACCATCACAGCCACGGCCACGGCCAAGGCCACCAAATATCATCATTAGGAAATTGACTCCAGGCTCTCCCCCATGGATGAAGCCTTATCCAAAGCCACAAATCTGGGGCTCATTTAAGAAGATTGATCAAACCCGCCTGAAGGGTTCCCTTCTATCCAAATTCAGCTGCAGATTAGTTCCAATGGGTAGGGGCCATACACAAGTTGAAAATAATAAGCACTTAATAGCGATTGAATGCTGCATTTAAACCTGTGTTTGTCTTCATTAGAGCTCAATCCAAGTTCTCCATCAATTAGGATTTCTTGGACGATGCTGAGGAATAAGACACCTTTAATAAAGCAGAATAGTGATGGAATGTGATGAAACTGACCAAACACCTGCAAGTTGCCTATTCGATCATGAAAATGACCACTGTCATCTTTCGGTGGTTTAAACTTTCAACCAACTGTTGGATTTTCATAGTTTTTCCGAACCAGTTGATTAAGGATGCTTATCAGTATAGCATGTTTGAATGGTTATTCTTAGGACAAAAATCTCTTCGATCTGTTGAGTTTAAATATTGACATGCTTTGATAATATCCATCGGATCAATAATCGATCACTAAATGTGTCCAATGTCATAGGTCACACATTCAAGTATAATCAACAACGACTAGCAACCAGCCTTGATGAAAACAAAGGAATAGATGGCATCGGAAGATATAGTACAAATGGGAAACATGAGCCACATAATTGGACTGCTTCACTGTCAGGAATGGATTCAAAGGTTTAATTTGAAGAGAAAGATCTAGATACTTAAAAATCATGGGCAACTGATGACTACGGTTCTTACAGGGCTCAAAAAGTTTAAGATAGGACTTCCATGTGCTGGTCCCATAGTAATGATTGAATGTAAGAGGGGGTATATATTTTCCCCTTTTCACTTCTGCAAGAATCATATATTGTCTTGCTGGCGTCCTTATCCAGCATATGAGCTCAAGATCGCTACCAAGATCAAGAAGAATAAAAGGAAAATTGATATTTGATACTATATATATAGGTTATAGGATGGATTCCTGGTGACATTAGAGCAATCCTAGTCTCAAAAATGGGTTGGTGGGGCTATCGGAAGAATGAAAGATGACTAAAGCTGGTGCTTGGAGAGTTCGAGAGAAAAAAAAAAATCTATGTAGTTATCGGGTGAAAAGTTCATTGTTGAACACTTTTCAGCTTTCAGCCACTGCCTACAATCATAAGAGGGATAAAGATTCAAGAATAATATAGCTATTTGATTCGTTGATCATATTCAATTCTCATCATATATGGTGGGGGAATCCTTCAAACTAAAAGACATGGCTGAACCTAAATGGTTAGCATATTTCACTGAAGTTTGCTAAATAAAAAATTGCATCCCCAGTCATATTTTCTTGTTCTTTCTAAATTCAAAACTTAGCAACATGACCCTAACGGGCTTTTGAAAAGCCAACAGTCTTTCTATGGGAAAAAAATTCTCATTATTCTTATCTTTATTTTTGCATGATAGGCAAGGCCTAAATTTAGTAGTTAAGGACAGGTCTTTTGGAAAAGCAAGTTATAACTCACAAGTGGCTCTCCTTTGTCTTTAGTTAGAAAGCTTTAAAGATAAGGTGGAAAACAAAAGTACAACTTTGAAACCCCGGGGCTCTTTTAAATTCAATAATAATATCTGTCAAAAATCTTCTTCAAACGTTACAGATATTATCCAACTTGCCTTGCCTTGTCGTTCCTAGTCTCTTGCATGATTGGAAACGCACATAACTCAAGCAAATTCACGTTTTTTGTTTTACTTTTTGTCTGGTAATGTGGCATCAAAGCACCTCCTAAAGCTAGGTGGCTTTAGCAATGATGGGATATTAAAGGCGATTTCCAATCGGGGTCATCACATTCTAGAATCTCGATCTGTTGAATTTACACAAAAGATAGAGAAATTACACAGAATTAATTTTTTTTTTAATCTTTGATTATCTAAATTAAGGAAAGGAACTTCGGTTGCTTTTATTTACCGGATGTGCCGTCTTTTAAATTGTGAAGTTAACCCCCGGAAGTTGACCGGAAAATATGATTGCGCCTGTGCACTTGGCAGTTGGCACAGTGAAGAGAAAAGATCAACTCGGCATTAGGTGCTGAACTTTCCATGTGCCAAAGTCCTGGAGAAGCCCAGTAGGACCATCTATGCATTTTTGTTTTCAACCAAATATTCTCAAAGGATGAAGCAAATCAAAACTAATTGATGTCATATTCCTTCACAAGACCAATTGGCAAGAATTTACTATGTCCAGGAATCAGGAGGGCTTGTGCACATGCGATGTCCCCATACCAATCATCTAAATAATTTGCCAAGGCAATGTAAATCATATGGATATGCATCGTATCTCTCCGTATCAGGACCAAGAAGCAAAACGGTCCTACACAGTACAAAAAAAAATCTGTTCTTTTGCTGTACTGTTTTATAAAAACGGTGTAAAGTGCAAATAAATGTAGTTTCCTAGTGCGAAGGCCAGGAGACCATCAACAAACTTACCCTCTGGGGAAACTCTTGGGGACAAATTCCTAAGTGAAGGAAACCCTTAGTCTGTTTAAAATTTTCTACGTTGACCATTCCTTTGAATTTGTTAGAGCTTGGAGGACTCTAAAAATTTGTATGTACTTAATGAAAAATGGCAAAGGCTCTAAACAGTTCAATGTTGAACAAGAATTTTAACCCTGAACAGCACAGTTGAGATGGGATTATATATGGTTGGCAATTGCTACTTTGCCCTGTTAGTCAACACTCTTCAGGCATGTGGACCAATGACCGTTGATGTTAATCTAACAAAGGGTACTTCCTATAAAAGCTTGAAAAATGACATTTTACCAACCAAGCAAACTTTTCAGACAGAGTCATCATGATTCAGGATTAACCACTCGAGTTCAGAGATTCATCATTCCATATATGATGATTGAGTGAGAGAGATGAAACGAAATGGTGGGGTTATATAAAAGGGTGGCAAGACTCTAATGCAAGAGAGGTTTAAGGCAAAGTGCCTCTCATTAAGGAGGCAACTACTTAGACAACTGAAGGAGCAGCTTGTAAACCATAGTCCCACCTGCTATCTCATTTTCCTTTGAACTAAGGTCTCTCGTTTCTTTTGGACAAGTAAAATTGAAATATTTAAGGATCAAACACTTTAAAACTATTGCTGTTGCTGCTTCTGCTGTTCTTATCTGGTTTTTATCTCTTTGGCCCTCAAGATTTACTAAAGATGCGCAGCATGGCAAGCTCCACTTCCGCCAAAGGTATAGCAACCATTGTAGGCGTCGGGCCTAAGCTTGGACGATCCATTGCCCGCAAGTTTGCTCATCAAGGATACACCGTTGCCATCCTTGCTCGGGACTTAGGTACGCTCTTCCTTTTGCTTTAAAAAGTTTCTCTTTTCGTTCCCTTTTATCCATTATCACTCTTTCTAGTGCTAATTTCAGTAATACCACTGGATTATATGCTTTCAGGAAGATTGTCAAAATTTGCAGATGAGATAGCCAGGGAAGAGAAAGCCCAAGTCTTTGCAATCAGAATTGACTGCTCGGATTCTAGAAGTGTCAGAGAAGCATTTGAAGGGGTTCTCTCACTAGGATTTGTAGAAGTTCTGGTGTACAATGCATATCAGCCAGTTTCTTGTCACCCCACAAACTTTACTGACATTAAAATCAATTCCTTCGAGAAATCTCTTGCTGTATCCTCCCTTGGTGCTTTCCTTTGCGCTCAACAGGTACCTTTCTAGTTTCCATCCTTGTCCAAACAGAAATATTCTGTTCTTGTGTGAAGCCTCTAGTGTGAAATCAGAAATGAATTTTATCTTTTGCTTTTGTCTTGTTAGATTTCAGCTTTTGTTTCATTGGTTTCTTTATCAAATTTTTTGGAGGAGTTTTACTCTTGTTGTAATATGCTAATCAATGAAAGGTACTTCCCGGGATGGTGGAAAGGGGAAGAGGAACGATTCTCTTCACTGGCTGCTCAGCTTCACTCAATGGCATTGCTGGTTTCTCTGAACTATGTAAACTTTCACCCATACCTGATATCAGAAATTTACCAAAACCCCAACTTCAAAAAAAAAAGAAAAAAAGAAATAATTTAGCAGTACTGTCTTGTAAATGAAACAGGCTGTGGAAAGTTTGCCCTGAGAGCTTTATCCCAATGCCTGGCAAGAGAGTTCCAGCCTCTTGGTGTCCATGTCGCCCATATTATCATTGACGGAGTTATTGGTCCACCTAGGTAAAAAATTCTTGACGAATCCTATCCCATATTCATGTACCAGATAAAAACTCCAAATTATAGTGAAATTGTGTTTCTTATTTTTCATAAGAATGAAAAGTATGTGCAAGAAAGAGGTGATTACTGAAAATGATGACGAATGATTAGCAATAAATGTAAAATGCAGATCCAGGGTGCCATCGGCATCACAGAAAGGGATGGTTGGGGAGCAACAGCAAAGCGGAGTGGGAAGGGACGGGGCCGTGATGATGATGGACCCAGACGCGTTGGCTCAGACCTACTGGCACCTGCATGTTCAAGACCGGACCGCTTGGACCCAGGAGATTGACCTCCGTCCTTCCATCACCAGATTCTGTTAGCTATTCATAACCATTCCTCAACTTGCTCCTCAAATCATTTGCAACTTCTACACTATCATTATCATCTTCAATGGTTTTCATTTCTTCTACACTGTTTGATGCTTTAGAAATGTTGATGGTACCAATGACACTTCAATTGGATTTTCAAAAGTGTCATTGGAACTAGCATTTCAGGATTTGCTATGTAAATTCACTCAAGGGATTTTTTTTTCTTCTTTTTATTTTCCTTCTAAGGAGTTTGAAAAGTAGAAATACATGATGATTTATATTTCGAGTGTGTAGGTAATGTGTTACTAATCTTTCATAGTTCATATATATATATATATATATATAATAGTAATTATTTTGAAAATTATCAAATGCACAATCAACAAGTTTTTTAATTTCACTCATGAAATTAAAAATGGCTAAAATAACTAAAAATTTTATTCTTTACTATTGCTTAGATAAATTCTTATATTTTATTGTAATTAAATAAATTTTTATCTATTAGTTTATACTCAAATAATTAATTATTATTTTAAAAAGAGTTAGACTTCTGTTAAGTCAATGTCAATTGAATTTGTTTTGATCATACAAAGGTTTAAAGGGGTTGATAACATGGATAAAATTTTAAAATTTAAAATAAATAAATAAACAAATTTTAAATTATTTAGAAAATTTTCTTTCTTTCTACTCTCTTCCTTCCGATTCTTACCCCTAGTCACTCAATTCATATTCATTTCAATCATTATTTAATTAGCAAAATTTTTCAAGTCGTTTCAATGCGATTTAAGGTTGTTCTAGCATTATCAACCTTGGATTTGGCTTGCTTGATTTAGTTGAATAATGACCAAGATAGATTTTGATTGAGGGATTTAAAACGATCAAAATTGAAAGGAGAAGAGAGAAAGAAAAAATTTAATTCGTTATTTTTTAAAAAAATTTTGGATTCAATCAACCCATGTCAATTTTCATGTAAACAAAAAAAAATCCAAGCAGCGATAGTGGTAACAGAAATCAACCTTTAATTTTTGAAATAAAAATTAAAATTTTATTTGAGTACAATAAAATATAAAATTTGTCTAAAATAAAAAGTTTAAAGCTAATTTAATATTTTACTCATTAAAGAATTTCTCACATACTTCTTTATAATATATTTAAAGAAATATATATATAATAATATTTTAATATTATTTATGAAATTTAAAAACTTTGTGATTATATATTAAATAATAATTTTAATCTTTAAATACATAATTCAGTACATAAATAAGGTAACTTGTTTTCAGTTTTATACACTCCACTAATTAATTCATATTCTATAATTTTTTTTAAAATAGCTAGACATGAAAAGATTGAATATTTAATCTCATATATAAATATATAATACATAAACAAGCAAACAAACCTATCTTACGAAGAAATCGATCTTTCACGTCTGAAAGTAGAAACTCTTTTTAATTTAGACGTAAAAAATTATTTTTTTTATTTGAGGTTTTTTTTTTATATTTAATAGTTATTTTAGATCTCAATTAATTTAAAATTGAACAAAGTTAAACCTTATAAAAAATATAAAATTTTTTAAATTTATTTTTTTATTCACAAAATTAAAAATTAAAATTTTATTTTAAAAAATCAAACTCGGTAAACATAAAAAATTATATTTGTTGGCAATAGTATTATTTTAGTGGAGGCCATGGTCCACGAAATAAAGTTGAGGTGCTTGACTGATGGGAGAGTTGCATGGATAAAATCATGACTTAGTGTTCTGATTGAGGACACACAAAATTTTGCAAAACTTTGAATCTGAAACCTTACTCCAATTCTTCATCTCTTAATTGCTCAAATCTATTAATATTAAAATTTTTTCCATTTTTATAAATTATTAAATCATCTACAATTAGTCAAATTTCTGTCCTTAAGTCTAATAATTTGTTGTCGCTAAATTTAAAGTCTAATGATTTAATTGTTAACTTGATTGATTTGACTTTTTATTGAATTAATATGACATTGACATTTTCAAAAGTGAAGATATTAAAAAATATATATATGCTCAATTTATCTTTAAATTCCAATATATTTACATCTATGAAGACAAGATTGGAGAGGTGATTTTCTCAAGGAAACAGTGAGCAAGGTGCTGTTTAACCCAGATCTGATACGGCTTTTGGTAAAGATGGAGCAAGAGGAAATTTTAAATAGCTGTTAAAGAGGTAATATCTCGTATTTACTAAATATTAAATTTTTGTGATTTTATATTACAAATGCACGAATCTTTTTGTCCATCAATATTTGCCATATAAGACTGGTTTTGCCTCTTCAATTTGTTGAATCATGGTTAGCTAGTTTCTGATGGCTCTAGGCGGTTATGGAAGCACACAAAAAAAGCTGAGAAGATTGGTTTAAAGGCAAGAACTTTTGATTACAAATTATAGAACACAGAAGATGATGATGATACAACAGCAACCATGGTCTCACGAGGCTAGTCAAAATATGTCAGATTATCAGGTCTCTTGTAATCAGTTGAGAAATATTCTCACCTGCAATTGAACACATTTTTTAACTACAACTTTACAGTGGAAAAACATAAAATGCCTAAGCTTTGTCAATGTTAAAGTTTGCACTTGCACGAGGTTTATAAGCTTGTGACAGAGACAAATGAAATAGCCAAAACCAAAGTGATTGGGGGGCGTTGATTGCGGTGGCAAAATTCCCTTTATCATATCATGTTCAGGCTGGCAAAGACCTCACCTGATTCATTTATTAGGCACAACAGCTCAGGAAAGATGCCATTTTCGGAGCTCTTACGGAAGTTTTACAACTTCTATTGAGCTTTTGCAAGGGTTCGGCTCGATACACCGTGCAATAATTTGACAAATCCAAGAAAACTCAGCTTCCCATCAGTGTGTCTAATCCAGTCATGAAGGACAGAGTGAACAGGAACGGATGGACCCAGTCCAAGTTCCTGGAAAGTTATAGTAAAAATGCTAGAGATTAGTCTAGGTTTCTGTTGCTTCACACCTAACAAGCATCCCAAATAAGCAAAACAAAAGAAAGAAAATGAACTTCCCGCCTCAAAATAACATAAAAAATTAAATTTGCATTGTTAAAATTTATAGAAATCTTAAAAGAACAAAAAGGTTGAGATAAAAAAATCAACATCAATAGTCGTTGAATACATTTTCAGTAAATAAAAGAGAATTAAATGAGGTTTAAAGGCCCAATAAAGTGAAATAAATGCTCCTTAAATCACTCTTTTATTATCAATAACACAACAACTCCACAATTCCGCAACTAACTTTGTAGAGACAACACAACTCTCTTAATTACAGTTGATGCTGACGAGCAAGAAATTAAAAATTCTTAATAAGTTTGGTGTCATAAAAAGAGGAAGATGCCAACAAGTCCATGTGAAGAGAAAATAATAGAGACATAAAGCCAAACAGGTAAAAAATTGAAGTCTAATTCTTGTAAAGGACTGAAACATTAATGTCATAAATACGACTTGTTGAGTTTTCAATGCCTGTCAAGTGTCAACCTACCCACTATCATCTTCTATATGATGTGAAAAATGGCAATAATGGGAATTAAATGATCATCCAAATGGGGCATAGATGCAAAAAAGTTTCCGGGTCAAGCAAGAGGAGATCAACATACCGAAGCTAGCTCTTCAATGAAAATAGCTTTGTTTCCATCCTTCTCAAAAAGTTCATAAGCACAACGAGCATGCTGTTCCCACCGATCAAGAGCCTCCAGCTGATGTACACTTAATGCAGCTGCACAGAATTCATCAAAGTCCATCCTTCTGTATTGAAGTGCATTTAGCTACCACAAAAGGAGAAGGTGAACAAAATTAGATATTCCGACCACCACTAGAATTTTATATAGAATGCCACACCAATCAAAAACAGAAGAAGCACCTACTGATGCTAGAAATTCAGGGATGCGAGAATCCTTCATAGCATCTGTTGCATTTTTCACCAGAGCCTGACCAGATCAAGAGCATTAGATGATTATTCGAAAGAAAACTGCAGAAAAATTTTCAAGATTATGGGAAAAACCAACCACTTTAATATTCTCTAAGCTTATAGTGCCATTTTTGTTTGGCTCCAACAGCACAAACTGCTCCTTCAAGTAAAATAGCTCATCCACAGTCAAAGTTTTAGACAGAGCCTGCAAAAATATCAACGAAAAGGGAAATAAACCTATTGAATAATACAGGAGCTAGAAATCCCACGTATACAGAGGAAAAAGTTTGCATTATAAAAATGGGAAGCCTAATAGGATCAACTGGAGGAGACTTCATGCAATACCAACCTCTAACGTAATAAGATAAACAATTTGACATCTAATGGAAGCACTTACTTTTTCTGAAAAAATTTTCATTGAAGTCTAATGGAAACCCTATTTCTAAAGTACCTCTCACTTCACAATGGAAACTCATACAAACTGTTTCATGACTAAGTACTAAAACAAAGTTTATAAGTTACACTTTTTTGACCTTCAATAATTATTTAGCTCCAACGGAGAAGCCACTGGTGGTTCATACATTCAGGCTCAACTTGTGTTTCATAGCATATTGGTTTTATGCTTACAATCGAATTATAAACCACAAATTTTGGCCACCTCAAGCAACTTTCTAAAGTTGGCCCCAGATTCACCTAAGTTGTTCTGACCGAAATCTTCCCAAATCATGCCTAAGAAAGAAAACACATAAAAAGAGAGATGTGCTTTCTACACACTTGCATAATCACACTACGAATCAGATATAGAGAATAATGTTCATATTTATCACCATATACACACCCTCAATGCAGCTTTCCGAAGAGATGAAGAGCGCAGGTAAGCCTTCATGAGTTTGAATATCAGTATATCCAAGGGCACTTTAATGTTGTTATAATTTTTTATCCAGGGATGACCTGTGGCAAACAACTGTGACTAAAATTTCAAGAACATAAGAATGATGAGTTTATGACAGAAGATGAGGCACTCACTCAAGGCTTGGGCTGCAGTCAATCTTTTCCTTGGGTCCTTATTCAGTAAACGTTTCACAAAATCCCTAGCCTCAGAAGATAGAGACGGCCAAGGCGCTTCATCAAAAATTGGATCAGCTTTTAAAACAGATCGAAAAATCCCAGACTCTGTCCGGGCCCAAAATGGACGACTACCACACAACAGAATATAAGCAATCACACCAATACTCCAGACATCTGCTTCTGTACTGTAAGACCTATGTAGAACTTCTGGTGCTACATAGTACGCGCTACCAACAATGTCATTAAGCCTTTCATCTGCCAATAGAAAAAGACAAAGAAAATATTAACAAATTAATCAAATAACTAAGCAGTATAGCTTAGGCAATAGGAATGTGAGTACAAACCTGGTTTCACAAAATCTGACAAGCCAAAATCTATGGCCTTCAATTGCGAATTTTCATCCTTTGACATAAACAAGAAATTCTGATCCAAAAAATAGCTGAACTTAGAACAATATCGTGTGGGCAAAGTTTTTGTTATATAACTATTAAAACCCTCTGGTGCTAAGAAGATGAAAATGCAATATACTAGCATGGATCACAACCAAGAAGATAAGCCGTAGTTTTTTGGCTAGGCTTAAGTGCTTCTTCTTGAAAGTTACTGCTTAACCAGAATAATTAGCCCGAGGTTATCCTCAACGAAAACCCTTACATGAGACCTTGGAAATCTTATATTGGATCCAAAACCAGCGTAATACGACTCAATAAATAAAATCAGAAAACCTGATTAAAAATGGAAATGTATTTCACCTCAGGTTTAAGATCCCGATGCACAACACCCTGGAGATGGCAAAAGGCAACAACATTAAGTATCTGAATCATCACAGCTTTTGCATCATCCTCGGTGTATTTTCCACCCCTGCATGAATAGAAGCATACACTTCATAAGTAATCAAATCCTGAGTAAGTTCATTCATCCTCAATCTCCTACATTTTGCCTGTCAATATAATTCAGGACCATGAAGCAGTTATTATTACAAGAAATACCTTGAAAGAATTCTTTCCAAGAGCTCCCCTCCTTCACATAATCTGAAAGATGCGTGGTCACTTATTAGAACCCATTGCATACAATCGTCATCAAACCAAAACACACCAAACACAAAATCAGTTCATGTTTCCATACAGAACTTACTCCATTACTATGTAGACATTATCACGGTCCTCATATGCATCGTAGAATTGTACTAAATTGTTATGTCCAGACAGAGCTCTTAATATTTTTACCTCCCTTCTAACATCCTCAATGGCAATTGCTGTGGTCATCTATCAACCAAAAACAAAACCAGAAATCATAACATGTCAATTCAAGGCATAAAATGGCTACCATCCAGAAATAAAATTTTATAATTCACTAATAACAATTATAGAAGTTGCTGCATTCGAAATTTAACTCCATGAATATACATATTATTTTTGAGCTATGATCAATTTATACTCTGTTAAAAAAATTCAGTAAATTCAATATTTAAATTATATTTTCCCATTTGAGTAAATATAACAATCGAATCCACGTACTACTCGATGGATCTCATTCTTCTAGACCTACAATATAAAACACGACACAAATATGATACAAAAATAAGACAAAAATTTTAGCAATAACTATATTTGGCTTTAACGAAATTAAAAAAAATATGTATCTCGTGTTTTTATATTAACACGAATTGTGATACGTAATTTTCGGGTAAAACACAACATAAATACATGAATTTCAATTTTTTATAAGACACAGATATTTAATTATCAGGTCTAATTTCTTCAATGTCAAAGGTTTTCAACCAAATCAATAGACAAAAAATAAAGAAAAAAGAGTAAATTTTCAAAAAATAAAATTAAAACATAAAAATTAAAAAGAAACCTTCGCTTTAGGTACAACTTTAACGGCAACTTGCTGTCCTTTAAGCTCTCCTTTCTTAAACTTCGCCGCACAAGTATAACCGAAATGGCCTCTCCCTACCTCCTCTCCGAGCTCATACTTGCTCCCGAAGTGCTTCGAGAACCCGAAGCTCTTATCGAGTCCAGTACAGGCCGCTCCCGTGGCGTCAGCCGGCTCCAACTCGCTTCCTTCCGGTATGGAGGCCTCATTTGGCTTCACGGACCCGCGCCGCCGCGCAAGCACTGCCTTAATATGCTTCGCCGGCGACGGCGGAGGGAACGGCCTCCTGAAAAACCTTTTCGGAGTCGAATTGGCCGAAGATCTAGCCGGAGACTTCTTGGAGAACAAGAAATGAGCTGGACTCGGACTATAAAACGGAAAAAATGGCGATTTCTTTCCTTCATTGTTGGAATTTGAGCTTCTCTTCTCCTCTTCTTCTTCTTCTTCTTCTTTACCTTGATCTTCCTTAGGATTCCGGTTTTGTTTACCGTTTACTACATCTGGTAAGGGCGAAGCTGGAATAGAGTTAGAGTTACGACGGATATCGTTATTCTGGGGATGGATAGGCGTCGTTCTGGAATCAGATTTAGGAGAAGACAAAGGGTTTGGGAAGGGTTTGGAAGTGCAAAGACCCATTGAAGAGTAAGCCTATCTCTCTCTTTTCCCCCCAAACAGAAAGTAGGATTTTAAATCTCTCATTACACCATTTGAAGTTGGATAAAATCAAAATGAAAATAAAAAAAAAAGAATTATTATTTTCTTCTTTAGATGACTGAAGCTTTTTCTGAAAGTGTTTGTCGGAGAGACATGGGATCTACAGACGATTGTAAAAAGGAAACGACGATGTCTTCACTTTTTCGCTTATATCCAAAAAAATACTAAAAAGAGAGAGTGTTTAATTTTTTTAATTTTGTTGTAAACCTGTAGTAATATATTTTTTTCTAATTGAAACAGATGGATGAGCTTTTGTGGGGCCACGGGTGGTGGTCCAATGAATCGTGACAGGGAGAGATTTTCCACGTGGCATGATCCTGGGGCCGTTTAGTTGAGTTCTGTTTTGATCACAGTAATTAGGTGACGAAATTTCGCCGTTTTTGTTTTTCTTTCGCTTTTTGCTTTTTCCCTATTCTTTTTTTTTTTTTGTTGCAATTGGCATTTTCTCCAATTGCGGTGATTTTGTCGCAAAAAAGTAAAAACAACGTCGTTTAACTTCCTTCGACAACGCTTTCTACTAAAGTCTCCAGTCAGAGTAAAGTGTAGCATATTAATTTTAGTTGATTAAAAATATGAGTATAATCTAAGAAATAAAATTCTTTTCAATTTTTGTTCTTATATTTAATGAAAATTTTAAACACTGTTAATGCAAACTATGAAGTATGTTTACTTTTAAAATTTTAAAGATTTATCCTCATATTTTTTCTTTTAAAAAAAAATCTTAATAGAAAAAGGGTGTTCCTTATTTATAAAATCATAATTCAATCATTAACTATTAACTATTAGATATGAAATTATTTTTTTCAACATCAATCTCCTTGGTTAAGAGACAAGGATTATGTGTTTGTTGAATGATAATATAATTTTTTATAGATAATGCCATTATTGATTCAACGAATTAATATT
Organism: Durio zibethinus; assembly: GCF_047325235.1. Lineage (NCBI taxonomy): Eukaryota > Viridiplantae > Streptophyta > Magnoliopsida > Malvales > Malvaceae > Durio > Durio zibethinus. Next base: position 19,864,381 of record NC_143185.1, read on the forward strand.
ATTAAATTATGTCCATTATAAAATATTATTTGTTGAATGTTTGCTTTCAAGATTTTAACTTTTTTAAAAAAATGTTTCGATAACATAAATGTGATATTTGCTTGTAAAATCACAATTCAATATTTGATTATTAAATATAAGATCATTTCTCTAGCAATACTAGCCTCTCTAGGTAAAGATATAAATTATTTGTTTGCTAAGATGCAATACAATTTCCCTCAAAACTTAGGGATGACAGAGGATCGGGTCAAGATGAGTTTTTGTTCGCTTCGAATCCGACCTGATTTATAATCATAAAATCCGTACATGCACTTGACATGAATTTTTTGTTTATTTATTTATCTGAACCTGATCTAAATTCAAAATTGTATTTGATTCGATTTGATCCGAAATTAATAAAATATTACTTTTTAAAATATAAAATATTATTTTTAAAAAATAAATATATAAATATATATAAATAAAAAATTAAAAAAATAATTTTTTACATAATGTTAAGTCGAGTCGGATTTATCTAAAATCTAATCTTACCTAAAATTCGATTTTCAAAAAAAAAAATCGATCATATAAAATCGAGTCAAATCGAAACTCATCAATTTCGAGTTGAAGTGTCAATCCTACTCAAACCCTGTCATTGTTGTAATAAAGGAAATCAAACAAGCCAATAAATGGATTTGAGTAACGTAACATTGGAATTGAATTGCCCTTCACATATCTTTTATAATATTATTAGTATTAAATACATATTTGTGATATTTTTTTCATATTGACAGAGGAAAAATTGTGTTTAAAATTAAAATCTTGATATGAATCATACTCCATAAAAATATAGGGTAGCCCACAACTTATTTGCCTTTGTAGACCTTTGATATTATACATATCCTTGATGCGTGTGATTTATTTGTTTGTATAGCCAAAAAAAAAAAAACATAAAATAGGAGTAGCCCAACAAAAATTAATGTTGGGTTTTAATTAAGCAAGACAGCTGATGCCTGTTTCAATTTGTAGGGGCAAATTATTAGCCCATTTTTTTTCCACTTTTTCCAAGCAATGATTATATCTGTTTCTTAAACAGAATTAATCAGCTGTTGAATTTGTTTAATTCAACACAAAAGCAAGTATTGCTGGTAAAAGAAACAAAAGTATTACAGAACAAAAAGGGTGAGCTATGTGACTATGTCAACTAATGTTCTTGGTCTAAACAAAAAGGAGTTAAGCTATATGTATTATTCAACCATGTGCCTCACTAAATATAGTTGAACTAATAATAAATTAACGGGAAAAAGTTGGAGCTAGGTTAAAGTTGGCTTTGGACGGCAAGCCAATAGGCATTTTCTTTTATTTAATGTTACTTGGAAAGTAATTTTTATGTTTAAAAATTATTTTTATTTAATTTAATATTAAATAATAAAATTATAATTTTTCGACTTAAAATTTTTATTTACAAATTTAAACCAAAAACTAATAAATAAATATTTTTATGCTCAATCGTAATTTTCATAAAATAATTTTTATGAAAATGACAAAATAATTATTTTTTATAAAAAAAATTTTGGAGAGAATGCTGAATATTGAGTTTGACCAGTTAAAAATGATGATGGAGGGGCAAAATTGAATATTAGTAAAATATTTTTTTTTTTTGGGTCAAAAAGGGTTCATTGAGTGCATTTAGGTAAAAAATTCTCAAAAATGAAGATGAGGAGAAAGCTTAACGAACGTGAACAATGACTAGAAACGAAAGTAAAGTTATTCCACTCACACCGACAACTACATTTGCAATGTTTTTATATGCTTCAAATCCTACAAATGATGCACATGCTTACCTTTGCCTGGAGAAGTAGATAACTCCACTTTTCTTTTCTTTTAAAAGCAATTGTTTTGGGAACATGGTCAGATACGGATCAAAATGGTATAATAGGTATATATGGATAAACCCAAGGTTAAAAATTTTTTTTTTTAATTTCATAATATTTTTTTATATATATTATAAGTGAACATCCAAAAAAAAATCGAAATCCGCCGCTAAACATAGTTAGGGATTTATATATTCTTTTTGGCTGGTGCTATCTTGGAAACCACAAATTTATTTATTTTTTAGTGAGTCTAAGCTTTATTTGGAAATTTGATTCAAAGGCTCTCACAGCATAGAAATTATGTTTTTTTTATTGAACAATGTTTTTTTTATTGAACATTCTTTCAATCGGACTTCCAAATGAAGCCTAAAAATGGCAATAGGACTTCCCATGTATGAATTTTTTTAAAAAATTATTTTCATTTTCAATCAAAATGGATCAAATGGGGAAGAAAACACATCTTAAAATCTTTTTGGAACATGATCCTTAATAAAGGTTGAATATGGTTAAGAGAGTTCGGTGTAAGTGTTTAAAACCATGCAATATCATATATCATCTTCTTGAGAGTCCCCATGCAACTACTGTCCGATGAATTTTGAAAGTAAAAGCTCCTATTAAACACAAAGCTTCCAAAAGGATTTTGCCAAAGTGTAAAACTGCTTTGCAACTTCTAGAAAATATCATATAGCAGATGAGTTTCCCTATCTGGTGTTTGCACTCTTTTTGGTCAGTTATGCATCAGTTTTAGTACTAACTGGTATATGCAACGTAAGACTACTCGTTTTGCTTCCGGGATTGGCATACGTTGCCGACGAGGAGTCTGTCTCAAAATTTTCGAACCTTTATGACTAACCAGATGTTATGGTACCCCCTAAACCAGACTTGGCATATGTCATGTTTGGTGGAGATTACTGATATCACCCCAGGCTTTAATGGTCCAAACATCAGCACCAGATAAGAGAAATATGTTTACAGAGGTATTGATTATACTCCCCCTAAACCTGTTTGAGCAAGCCTGCCTATAAAGTGCTCTTATGACACCTCCATGAATGACCACAACCACTAGCTCTCCTGCCATTGGGAAATATAGCGACAATCAGAAATTTTAAAACAGAAACATCTTACATCCTAGCAGCAGTGTCAGGTAAAAGTCAGACTAGAAGATTAATTGTAGATGGAACTTGGAAGTAACTAAAGTGGTTAAAAATGAAAGTAATCTGTTGTATAACTTGATTACAATCTGGGAGCTCGAGTTTCTTTTCACAAATGACACAGTAAATAATACCTGTCTGTTTCTGACCAATTATTTGTAATGATGATCTAGAATGGTGATAGAGTTGGTCTAAGCTTTCTCCACCTCCCTATCATCATCGTAATCATCGTAACAGTTTTGATATGTAATACCACCATATGATCGAAGAAAAAGACTTATGGCCAGCAAATTGCTGCGACATATCAGCTAACCATTGATTGACTTGTTGCTCCAACACTAAGATTGTGCCTCATAGCAAACTATTATTATTTATAATTAGCTAGATACCAACAAAAGGAGTTTCTTCTCCATGACGCAGTGTCCAACTCTTAATGTCTTATAAGGAGAACCTCAGCCCAAAACAGAAAATGTACCCCAAAATTGGCCTTGCTTAAATTTTTTATTTTTATTGAGCAGTCTGGGATGAAAGCTCATTTTAAGAGAAAAGCTCCAGCGTGACTCAGTAGGAGGCCATCCCAACTTCAGGAAAGCATAACAGGCGACAAGAAAAGCATCTTCCATTTTAATAAAATGTGAGATTTGAACACAGACCTTGAAAACCATGATTGAAAGCTCTGATACATTATAATTTCAAAACTATTCTACAAACTGCATGCATCACCAAAAATGACATTAAAGCCAAAGCAAACTATTATATAAACCAAAACCCTTATATTTTTTTAAGTACTACTGATAAGCTAATGATAAATCTTCCTCAATTTTGCATTAATTTCAGCCAACAAAGCATCAACTGATAATGAATCAGTCCTGCGTGATGAAAAAGCTCTAGTAGCCTCGGTTCTAACTGTGGCTGCTTCATGGAATAGAAGGCCTTGAACATCCCCTAAATGCAGCAATTGTCTCTGCTGTTTCAAGAGCTCGCTTCAAATCAGAAAAATATATAGCGGATATTTCAGGCTCTCCGGATAGTCCATCAGCTAATTTCACAGCCAGAAAGAAGAGCTTTCAAGCATCAGAGACAGAGAAAGAAATTATTAGTAAACAGCGTACTGAGGCTTCTTGTTGTCTCCCAAATTCATTTAGTTCAACATCCATATGTCCCGATCAAACTAAAAATTAAATTAACCCGAGAAAAAAAAAACAACAAATTTTCTAAAGAACTGTTGTAAAATTTTTTCTCAGGTTTCAAATAATTAATCAAATGAAGTTTTCTTTCTTTATATTTCTAACTGATTTACCAAGAACTAGGTTCGGACATAGTAACTCGGTGGTGCGTACAAACGGCCAAGTTTTGTCGTGTACGAACATTATTTTTTGTGTAAGACGTTTTAAGTTGGCAGACATTTCAAGCCGACGGGTATCTCAACTGACTTAACGTGAAACGCCACGAATCGTGCCTTTCCCTTTTATTTTTTATTTTTTTTCTCTTTTAAAGATTACATGCGAATATACAAATTTCATAAAATTTTATGAAATATTGAAAATTAAAGTTCCAGAGATAGACTCCCATAGCACCACAGCTGGGTGATGCATTTTATGACTGAATCCAAATCACTCGACTGTGATGTGATGCATTTTATAATTGAATCTCTAATTACTCAGCTGTGACACCATAAAAGTTCTTTCTATCACGTTATCAAATAATCCTTAATTTTTAATCTGCGAACCGAAGTTCTGATAAGAAGTTAGCAAATTGGTGCACCTTTCAAATTAATGGTTATTAAAAGAAGAGTTGCATCGTTAATAAAGATAAGAGCAGTTCGAGAATCAAATTTAGAAGTGATAATCCCTGGTGATAGCGGCTTGAATCAGCCCAACAACATCACTTGAATATTCCAGTGCCATTGCCAGAATAATCAATGATAAAGTGCCAAAGGAAACATCAAGTATCAAATATCAACTACAAACTAACCAGATGTTTTGTCCCCGCCAAAACCCGACTTCAGGTATCCTGTTTGATCGAGATGACTAACGTCACCCCAGGATTTTATGGTCCATTGCTCATCAGACAAGTGAAATACGTTTACAGATGTATTAAGCACCTTCCCTGCAGACTTTCCGTTTGGGCAAGCACGCTTGTTGAGTGATCTAATGACACCGCCATGGGAAACCACAACAACTCGCTCTCCTATCACAGAGATAAGCAACTATTCAGATATTTAAACCAGAAATATATTAGCCTAGTAATGTTATAAGGTAACGGTAGGCACTGGAGGGCAAATAAAGTTGTTCAAACACTTGCGTGTTTTAGATATTTACAGCAGCAACACCTTGTTATTGGGCTTAATGGAAAACACTTGCCACTGAGTGCTAAAAATTAAACAAATTATAACAACAAACTATTCATAAACCATATCATTTGCACCTTGATTATGATCCTTTACAAATGATACAACATACCTTTATGCTTCCTACCAATTCTCTGCAACGAAGATGTGCAGCGATGATAGAGTTGGTCTAGGCTTTCTCCACCACCCTGAATATGAAGTGAATCAGAGTAAGCATTTAAATGTATAATAACGTGAAAACCATGATATACTATCATTTTTTCTTTTACTATAATCACACTTAACTAGTTATTGCATATTTTTAGTAACAAGAGCATGTGCTGCACTAGTGATTAAAGATGATTCAAACAAAAAAAGGGCTTACAACTAGATAATAACTGGCACAAATCAACAAACCATCAGTAAACATATTAATGTAAAGTGCAATCAGTACTACAACTTCAGAAGTAAGTATGCTTGTAAAGAGTAGTGGATTGTGATTAAGAATGACTAGCAAGACATGGCCCAAAAATAAGGATAGCTAGCAATGACAACCATTTCCTTCCATGTTGGGAGAGAGAATGCTAAATGCAAAATCAAGAAAAACTAGACTCAATTTGGCCTTTTCAAGTTTAGTATTTAGTGCCAAATTTGAACCTTCGTTTTTGACCAGAAGTCGTAATATTAACTTGAGACATAATGTTAGAGAGCCATGCTTCAAAGATGATTATTTGAACATAATTCTGAAATTTATGAAATCCAAAGCCAGCAATTGTCTAGCCAACACATTACTAATTTAAATAGAGAATATTCTCATACTAGCAAAGCCAGAGACAAATTTATTCCTAGATTTCGCAATGTTATCCTTCAAGTTCAAACCAATCCTAACTTACTGGTATATCTTGATCTGTCCTGTGTGATGAAAAGGCCTTGTAAGCTTTGGGACTGAGCTTGGCTGCTTCACGATATACAAGGCCTTGAAGATCCCCTAAATTTCTCTCCCGTAGGTCTGGATCTGTTATAACCTGGTTCACATCCAACAAACATAGATAACAGAAAATCTTCACATATAGTGCCAAACTCCTCCAAGCTATAGACCATATCTAGCATCATTGAAAACTTGAACCTAAAAATTCTAAAAGAAACTGCCTTAACAGTGGAAAAACACACTTCTAACACATTTTAACTCCAGGAACATTGCTTTGAGATTCATACCTCTAACCCACCACACCTAGCTGCGATTGTCTCAGCTGTCACAAGAGCTCGCTTTAAATCAGATGAATATACAGCAGATATTTTACGCTCCTTAGATAGTCGGTCAGCCACCTATAATAAGTGAGAGGCAGGGAACAAAGAATGAACTTAAGATATCAACATTAGAGAAAGAAATGTCATATGAGCAAAAATTACAAGAACATACTGAAGCTGCTTGCTCTCTCCCAGCTTCATTTAGTTCCACATCCAAATGCCCCTATCAAAAGATATAGGAAAAAACTAATCAAACTATCAAGATAAACTGTTACATTAACCAAGGCATCCACATAACAAGAGTATGGATACGTACAAATGTAATTGAAATTTGAAAATAGAAGGATCAATATGTATAAGAGGTAAATCAAAATGATCAGTCTGAGAACCTTGTCCAAGATTTTATCAAACTATTAAGAGTAATAAAATCATGAGATTGAAACGGATAAGGCTGTTTTGTTCATCATCTTGCACTCTATCATATGAATTTCATCATACAGATAATAAACCATTTCCATCTATGAAGCAGATAAATACCAAGTTCTTTTCTTTACTACTTAAACCTAACAAAACTTTCTTCTCCTTTACTTGATCCAATCCTGAAATAACCAAAAATCAGATTATATAAAGTGTGAACATTTACTTCATATTCAAAATCTCAAAATAGAGTTATAATCTTCCAAAATGAAATTAAAGATTAAGTATTTATCAATAATAAATAAAAAATATTAAGTATTTATCAATAATAAATCAAACTTACTTAAACGTGATTAAAATCAATAATCCAAACAAACAAATAAACAAATAGATCATAGAATCTCCCGCGCACGCAATATCCCTAATTATCCGATAATTTCCAGAAAAATGATATATTTGACATTTTTATGTCCAATTCAAATTCCAAAATATATAAAATATTAAATATTTTTTAAAAAATGTGAAATTTTTCGAGAAATTCAAACCTGAATTCTTCCATCAGCATTCCACTCCGTTTCTCCATGTCGCACCACCACAATCTCAGCATAAGCACCATCCACGCAGCTGTAATTTGACACAAATTTATTAAATCGAAAAAAAGAAGGTCCTTTTGCAGTTTCCAGTTTGAGTTATGGTAAAGAAATTTAACAAATTTAAGGATGATTTAGTTTACCTAGAGTTAGAGTCGGACATTGGTAGCGAGTAGGCCGGTTTGACAAGATGAGTCGAGCGGCGACTAAAGGAAAGGCTTTGTTTCGGTACATTATTACGGTGGAGCGTTTTTATAGCTGAAGGAAATTGCACGTAAACTGGAATCTTGACTGACCCTGACGAGAAATGCGGAGAATGCAGACATTCTGCTAAAGGGTACTGGGTGCGCAATGCGCTCATCTTTAAAAAGAAAATTTTTTTTTCAAGAAAAACGTGGTAATAATTAGGGGCTTAATTACAACCTTAGCCTGTAAATGGATGGACCAAATGCAAGAATTGCAGATTATTTTGATGTCGTTGCAGGAACAAGCACTGGTGGGTTGGTAGCCACCATGCTTACAGCCCCAAGCATGGGAAACAGACGACAACCCATGTACGAGGCTCAGGACAACAACAAATTCATTTGCTTTTTTTTTTTTAAAAAAAATCTCAGAGGTAATTTATTTAATTAAAGGATAGACATAGCAACATGGACTTGTACAAGTATTACAAGAATCTAGCTCGGACGTATACCGTACATGTAAAGCCAACAGATACGACATTACAAGAAAGGCAAGCCGGTGAAAACAAGGCATTCCTAGGACTTGGGGTTTCAAATGACTTTTTTTTTTAATTCCTATGAAAATTTGATTTGGAAAACGACAGAATTGTAGCAATTAAGTCGGACTCATAATGCAAATGTTTCAGAGAAATCCCAACATGGGAAATCTGTTTTCTTGATCAACAATAACAGCGATGGAGTCATTTGATGAAACAACAGCGAACTACTGGGACCAAGCACGAGAATCATACAAAGGAAGTTGCAACATCTTGGAGGCCAAGGTGGAAGAACTGAAGAAATAAAGGAAGAGCTAAAAAGAGCCAAGGATGATGCCATCGAATCATGGTTAGACTCCACACCTCTTATTGATGAGCTTGAAAGCCTAAAATCAGACCTCGCCACTGCTTAAAATCGATGTTTTATGTCTAATAATGTAATTTTGGCGCCTGAATAACAACTTGAGACCGTTGTCATGGACGTTAGATCCAAAAGGGAGGAAGAACTCGGGGCCACAAAGATGATCAATGAAATAAACCGAGCTCTAGAACAAACACGCGAAGAGTTGAAGCAATTGAAGGCAGATAAGGATGAAGAGCGCACGGCAAGATCTAAACTAAAACAAACCTTGCGGCTAAGGAGGCAGACTCTTCGGACATTGCAACTCACACTTCGAGCCATGCGAATAGAATCAGAAGCTTTTGGAGCATCAGCAGCTGAAGCACTTCGCTACATCAATCATCCAGAATCAGACAATTTCCCAGTACAACTAACTCAGGAAGACTACTATGCCCTAAAGAGAAGAGCTGAAGAAGAAACATTATTGGCAGATTGGCGAGTTTCAGTAGCAATGGAACAGAAGGTTACAGCAGAGGCAGGGCGAAACTTAGCTTTAAAAGGATTAAAAGAAACACATCCAGACAACAGATCAAGGAGGAGAAAGACAGTGGATAAGATACTTGTAGATGAAGAAACAAAACAGGAGGAGCCAGAAGTAGTCGAAGTCCTAAATAGAAGATATGCATTCCCAAAAGCTCGAGCGAAAGCAATTGCTGAGAACAAGCAAGCGAAGCCACAATGGTGGATGAAGTGGAAAAGAAGGAAAAATAAAGAGTTTGAAAAGAAAAAGAAAGTATCGATTTTATGTCAAATAAAAAGTTTTATTGTGCGCATAAAAAGATTGTTCAGATAAGCTCAAACAAACATGCAAGGAAATTTTCAGTTTAAGACCAGAAATAAATAGGAAGAAAAGACAATTCCGAATTAAGATTCACCCAGGTTTTGAGTATTTCTAAAAAGAGATCTGGCAGGAAATTTTCGACAATGCTTATTTCAAGAATTTGATTAATAACAAGGGCCCACTTTATTAAGACCAACAGCTCTTCAATGAGGGCTCCATGGACTCTCAGGTCACTGCATATAGCGACAACCCCATCACATTTTATGCTGAGTTTGCTGATGCCATTGTGAAAATGGGAAACCTTAGCCCCTTGACAGGAAACAATGGGGAAATTTGCACTAATTGCAGGAAAGTGAACTGATATATGGATAACTTAAACCTTCTAAAATCTACTAATTCGTTCAACTCATGGGATGAAAATGTCACCTTCTGTAAGACATACATAAAAAAAGAGCTTTCTCAAATTCGGAAGCTCTAAAAAATAGTCAATAGCACACAAAAACAAACCTGCTCATATATCCTACTTCTGGATATGCTTCAAGGATGGCAAGGCTTCAGGAACTTTAATAAGGCATTGATGACAGAGATCAGGTGGGAAGCTCTTGGTTAAGCTCTCCATGGCCACAAGTCAGACAGCATCTTTCAAGGTGTCCAACGCAATGCTTAAAGCTGCCTTATCAGCAGAAACCTTTAAAATAATGTACAGTGCTTCTTCCTCTCGTCAATGTTATCCAAAAATATGGTTCTTCTTGGACTCCTGGTTAATAGATCTATTAATGGTACCAGAAGGGCTGGGATGATAACTATTTTGACTCGAGCGTGGAGAAGACAAACTAGGAAGAGCCTCAAGGGTAGATCGAGGAGAATATCGTGGGGCCACTGTTAAGTTGGAACTCTTGTAATAAGATCGTTGTGCAGTCTCACTGGAGAAAAAGAATGGAGTAGACAGTCAAGAAAAGAATAGAGTTTACCAACTTGATTGAGTTTTTTTTTTATTTTTTAGAACTGCAGTAAGGATATGCAAATGACAGAGTATAAGTTCAAAGGCAATGCAAAATGTAACTCTTTACCTGTCAGGAGTCACAATTTTAGTATTTCGCAGGCTTTGCTGAACTGGCAATTGATCCAGTTTAAATTCAGATCGCTCTGTTGGACTAAGGGGCATATCCTGTATATATATTAAACCAGTTAGTAAACAAAGTATTAGATGTCAGCAGCAACAAAAGGGGAAGTATTCTTATTTACCATGGACTTTTGCACATTAGATGATGAGCGACTAGGTGAGGCACCCGACTGTGATGAGCATTTTACAAATGGATGCTCAAGTAACATGCTTGCAGATGGTCTCTCTGCAGGATTTCTTCGGAAGCAGCAGCGCAGGAAATCCTTCCCTTCAGGTGATAACGTTTCAGGTATGGGAGGGGTATCCCTCATCACTTTAAACATAGCTGCAGCCTGCATTAACAAAGAGAATGTGGAGAAATTAAAAATGGCTCTTATTTAAAAACAAACTAGACCACGCAATTTATTGTCCTTGTCATGCAGACAATTATGGCACTCTTATAAGTCTTTAATGATTGGCGGACAAGTAAGGCCATCCAGCACAATCTAATTGGTAAACAATGCATAACTATTAGCAGTATTAGAAACACAGTACCCAACTCTTTGTTCTTTTTTTTTTTTTCTGAAATCTGATGACTTTTAATGCAACAGTGAAAAGTTGGCATGTTTAAATTTTCTCCAATGCTCAGCATGATTAATAAAGTGAATTGAGATACATCAGGTGCTTACCCCTTCATACTCACTCCATGGTGCTTTACCAGTGAACATTTCGATAATCGTACAACCCAAACTCCAAATATCAACGGCTAGAGCGAGAGCAGAACTACTATCTTTCTGCATCACAGCTTGCATCAACTGCAGGGAAATGAATGTCAGTATGTTGAAACTACAGACCAATATGTATTGATATATTTGCGATATGGTACCTCTGGAGCCATCCAGTATGGGCTTCCCTTCAAAGATAGATCAGCTCTTTGTCCACTAAGCTGTGCAACAAATGGATCCAAAATCATTGAAGCAATCAGGAAAATAACAACTAGCAAAGACCTTGAAGCAAGATATCTTGGAAGAACAATAAGTAATGAAAAGCAAATTATGATGATGATGGTAACACATCTGCTACACCAAGCTAATCAACTCTAATTTTTGCACAGCTCATAACTGCCACAGTTAACTATTAATAGTACAGAATACCTCATCTTTCTTCTGATTCTTGTTATTTTGGCTTGAATATCAAATTAGATCTAAGTCTAGAATTTTTTCTATTTGATAATACAATCATGGGTATCCTCAAGCTTTGCCAGGATCAAATTCCCTCCGTGAGTGACCTTAAGGGCGTACTCTCTCCCACATCGGTCTGATGTATCCAGGATTTTACTTCCGGAGTGCTCCCCACAAGAATTGAACCCTAGTTGACAAGGAAAGGGAGCTCCTCTCCTTAGTCACTGCACTAACCGTTTTGGATAAGGCTTTAGATCTTGAAAGCAAGTACCTTTGCTAATACAGCATTTGATGTCTTGTAGACCAAAGGAACATAGTACCATACTTGTAAAGCAAAGAAAATGAAGATTTAAAGGATTCCTTGCTTGAAGACTACACAGTTTCAATTCTGCCAGCACATACCAGGTGTTGCAACTTTATACAAGCACAGTAATAATCTCAACTAAAAAGATTTAATCTGTCTTTATAACTTCCTGTGTGCTTATGTCAATATATATTCATCACCTCTTTTACACTTCACTAAAATGTCCATAAAAGGACTGCAGTTGTGAGAATGAATTCAAATAAAAATTTCTTTTCATGTTAAATTATTTATTGTTGTGTGGGGAAGGGTGGGTGGACATTAACTCATAAAAGATCCTATGGCTACAAATTTACATGCCTTATCTGTGACTAGCATGCATGCAAAGAGAAGGGGAAGATATGAAACTCACATGTTTGGACATCCCAAAGTCAGCTAGCTTGACGACTCCAGATGCATCAACAAGCAAATTAGCCCCTTTAATATCCCTAAATAGAACAGTTAAAGAGCATACTAAGCACCAATAATTCATGCAAGAATACTAAAATAGGCTCTTTTCCTCTTCTCAAACTACTAGTCTTTCTGTGCTTAAAATTTGAATTAGAATTTAATACTAGATGTTATTCACTTTTACACTCTACTTGGCTATTTTAGGGTGCATGACAAGCCTTATTTTAACCCAGAAATCAGGACTGTGCTTTGTACCTGTGGATTGTCTTTGTGCCGTGCAGGTAAGCCAACCCAGAAAGAATATGGCGAGTAAAATTGCGAACAACAGATTCTGTTACGGCACCACAGTGATCACGAACATATTTATTAATTGAACCAGGATGAACATACTCCAGATATATGTAGAACTTGTCTTCAACCTGCATATGCATAATTTGAAGTCCTTAGCAGAAGTTCTTGAGATAATAAGTGGAGTAAGAAGAAGAGGTGAAATCCTATACATGCAATTGGCATGTTACTTACTATTTCACTACCATAGTACTGAACTATATTTGGATGCTTGAGCTGGCTAAGAACCTTAATCTCCTGCAATTAAAGAAGTAGTTAGGAAGGCGGTAGAAGAAACTAACAGCATTAGTAATCATTAAATTCTCACTCTTCTCTCTCTAGAGTGAAGAAATGTAATATTTGCTGCAGAAAAACCTGCTCTAGTTGCTTTATACACTCTGCAGATTTTGGGTCATCAGGAAATATCTCAACTTCTTTCATTGCACATAAAGCTCCAGTTTCTCTGTCAGAAAGAAGAAGCCCCTTTAGCGTTGAGATAGCAAGAGCAACAGACAGCAAAGATACATAGAACTTGTATACCTGTTACTGGCAACATAAACACTTCCAAATGTACCACGTCCAATAAGCTTGCCTTTTTGCCATTGACAATTCATTGGCAATGGCTCCAGTTTAGTTGTAACTTGGGGAATGGAAGCTGATGGTGAAGCCATGGCTGCTCCTGGAGGAAGAGGTAATGGATGGACATTGATAGGGCCATTACTTTCAGGTCTGGATGATGAGATCTCAAGTAACAACTTCTGATGTACCGGTGAAGGAGGTCCACTTTGGCTTCTATTCTTTCGACAAGGACTTCTATTTGGTGGGCTGTGAAGTGGAGTATTATCGGTGCTAAATGCAATGTAATCATAGAATGCTGGGGGAGGAAGCCCTGCAACATCTAATGTCAGCATCTCTGGTGCCGACCAGACTTGTTTACCTGTAGGAACAATATAGTGTGGATACATGTCACCAGCACTCATTCTGCGTGGGCTAGTTACAGCAGGACTGCTGTATGGACTCGTGGGAAAACTTCTAACAGGAACATTCACCCTAAACTCATCCTGAGAACTGTCCCCTCTATTGACTTCTTGATGTAACACCTTAGAGGATGATCTTGTGTCCGCATGTTCTGCTATCTTCCTTGAGTCACGAGAAGCAAACATACTGTAATAGGATAAATTAACAAACTCTCAGTTATTGCAAAACCAGTAAAAGAAGTTATCAGAACGTCTATAATGACTCTAAATATAAAACCTAAAACTGCTCTGCAAAACAAAAAGCACATTTTATTAAAGCAGCGCGGCCAAGATGTTAATAACAAACCCATACATGAAAGAAGCTTTAAATTTTCAGATTGAGCATTCAGATTATCAATCAAATAATATTACAATCATGAATAAACCATGCCTTAGATCATAATTAGTTTCTAAAATTTCCTAAAATTAGCAAAATTGACAAATGAAATATCAATTTTGTTAAAAGATAAAAATAAATAATCCTTTTTAAAATTTGTAACCTATTGCATCAATTAAGACAGGATCAAGAAATCTCTAAGTAAATATTAATTAAAACTAATAACTAAGAAGAAAAAAGAAATCACCTTGAATTGAAAGGAGTTCCATCTGCTTTTTCTCTATCTCTATCCTCTAAACCTTTGCCATGTCCAACTTCATTAGGCGACGGCAACCGTTGCTCCCCGTCTCCTTCTGGAACAGGAAGCGGAAGCGGCAACGGCACCGCCAACCCCGATGATGTTGTCTTCGAAGCCGGAGCCGACGACGACAACGGAGTATCGTAACTGCTGGAGAGCGGCGTCGCCACCGCCTCCGTCTGCGCAATCTCCTGCTTGCTGAGACGCCTTAACTCCTTTAGCCTCGTCAGCTTGGGGCCCGCAATGCGAAACCCCAAGTAATGGGAACGAGAATTGTGACGTTGATTGTGATTACGCTTATGATAATTCTGATTATTACTATTATCTTGCAAATGCTTCTCGGGAGAAGTTGCCGACCTGGCGGCGGTGGTGGAAGAAGAAGACGAAGAAGAAAAGGAAATATTAGGCCAACGCATGGCTAGAAATCATTCTAAAAACAAGAAATCAAATCTCCAAAGCCAAAGAATCAGAAAGAAAAAAAAAAGGAAAATCCATAAATTTAGGTTTAAAAAGAACAAGATGTGCAATAACATAAGCCGATGATGTTACAAAAGATTGAAAGGAAGCCGAGCTTCCGTTTGCAATTTGGATGTCGGGAAACCGGGTTTTTTTTTTTTTATATGTTAGGTCTGAAACAACTCGGGTTTGCGATCGAAGCCTTGTTGTTTTTAAGGAGGTCAATAAAGCTAAGATGCTCTTGCTTTTTCGCTTCGCCCTTTTTTTATTATAATATATTTTTGAAGAATATCTCTTTCTTTTGTTTTTTTTTATTCAGATTTAATTGGATTTATTTAGGGGAGACAGCGTGTGGGACTATATATTTTTTTCTGTCGTTAGAACATGGCGTGAATTTCCGTTAAATTACAATAACAAAGTTGCTGTTGGATTAGTTGGTTAATGACGCGGCAATAATGATAATTTATGTAAAACTGAATTAACGAATTTATGTAAATGTTCTAATGGAGGTTTAGTGGTTTAATTACATTCTATAATAAATAAAAATAAGGAAAAAAATAAAACACAAAGCCAACCTTTTGGTTAGTTATTGACACATAACACAATGTTTTTTTGTTATAATCGCTGATTTTAATCGTAAATGTAAATAAAAATTAATTGACATCTTACATTTTATTATATTTTTAAAGTCAAGATTTTCAATTTTAAATATGCATTTCCAATTAAAATGATAATGATTTTAAAGAAAAAAAAACTCATTTTTTACAAAAAATCATAATTTAAAAATAAAAAAAATTATAAAAAGTTCAGAATTAAACTTTAAATCTATTAAATATTATTTTTTAAATAATAACATAATTATTAAATAAAATTTTAAATTAAAAATCATCATTTTGAATCCAAAATCATACATATGGATTAATAATGGACACCGACATGTTTGCCAAAGAAAAAGGAATACATCCTTGATGTAGTTGAATATTCATTTTTGTTGTTGATCTATCTTTTTTAGTACTAAAGAAATATAATGTATATTAGTTCTGTTCCATGCAAAAAAAATTAGTAATATAATAAATTCAACTTTAGAATTTGAATTTGGACCCTTTTTTTTTTTTTTTTCCTTAGTGAAGATCAACATCATCGGTTATTTGAAGAAGTTTCGATGACCACTCATGTTAATTGAGCATTGATAATGGTGCAAAAATTTCTTATTCTTTATAGCTACGCCTTGCATCATTTGAAAAAAAAAAAGTAACACTGCAGACTCATTCCAAAGGGTGATTAATTCAATTCAACCACTATGTTAGATTGATGCATATGGTTGATCATGGATAAGATAAATTTAAAAAAAAAAGCCTAAAATCTAACACCTTAACTGGCATAAAGGAAGAATCTATTTGATATTTGGTTTTATTATTATTTTTTAGAACATCAGTAAGATATTTCAGATTTTATCTGAATTTGGAAAATGAATAATAAGATATTGACAAATGACTTATTATAGGAGACATAAGAAATGAGATTAATAATAAAAGAGTAATAATAGTAATAATAAATTTATTATTGTAATAACTATAGAAAAAGATAGGGATGAACCGACTTGGTCCTACTCTTTACTTTATATAGAAAAAGATAGGGATGAACCGACTTGGTCCTACTCTTTACTTTATATTCATTTTCATCATCATCTATAAAAATACATATATTTAATCCAAATACTAAATAACACCTTTTTTTTTTCCCAAGTAAGGCTGAGTCGAGGGAAAGAACAGTGAGTAGCTTTCAAGACTGAGTCACAATCCACTTGGCAGAGACTGCCGTTAGGCAAGGCTAACGGTCAAACATTCAACGGAATTACAAACAAGAGAAAAGGGAAGGACCTTATCTTTTATCTTTTGGGACGGGTCGCCTTTCCAAAGCTTGCTCACAAGTTTGACTCATTGGTGCAAATGCCACAAGCAGTAGCCCTCGAATTGCGATAAAAAAAAAATTGGAGAGCTGTGAAACTGGTTCAGCCAAAATCGAAGACTTGAAAACCATGTCAAAATTTTATACTTTGTTGACTGAGGCTAGGATTCTGGTTTTCAATGTCATCATTGAAACTCCTTTTGTCAACCAAGGAGCGACAAAGCCGTAGCTGGAGTGACATCGTCCTAAGACATAGCCATTGCGGAATGTAAAGTTGCAAGAAATAGTCATACTTGTCTCGAAATGAAGCTAACTCAAAAAACTGCGGACCCATTCCAAGTCGTGGTAATGGAATGAAGGGTTGAAATAATTTATTATAAGCAGTGGATATTATATGAAAAGTTAGCCAGCTATGGACCGCGGACATGTTTTGGCAGAGGAAAGTCTTGAGAACGAAAATGGAAGCAACAGAAATATTGGTCTTTAACTAGGTAAACAGTCATGGACTGCCGACATTATTGGCAGAGAGAAGTCTTAAGAATGCCAATGTGAGAAACGACTAGAAGTTATGGAAAATCTTAGTAATCTCACCAACCACACAAAAAAAAAAAAAAAAAACAAAACTATTTGGAAGGTTGAGCTTCCTTCCCTACCGAAAAGTTAGCATCAACAGTCAACAAATCATAAACAAATACATGAGAACAAAATTTTCATCGTTCCAAGTTACTGGTAGGCAGAAGAAAAGAAGGAATCGGCTATGTGAAGAAATTATATTGTGGATATTCTTTAGCTAGAGGAAACCCTTGGGAATGAAATTATATCAAGTGGACATCCTATTTGGTTGGTTTCGAACCTCGTTCCCTATAGATAAATCATTGACATTCAAAGAATCATAAAGAAATGTGTAGTTAACTACATAAATTCTGCATATCCTACAATCAATTGCGTAACCATTTCACAGGAACCACCTCCTCTTAATGTTACTTTGAAACAAGGTTTGAAACAAACTAAAAACACCGATACAACATGATAGTGATTCCATTAACGACTACCACAAAACACCAGCACTGTCTGATTACACTCTTAAATGTTAGATTCCTCATCTCTTGGGAAATCTCAAAGCACCACATCAACAAATATCAGACTTATTCTTGAAATACTTTTATCATATGAGCACGCATCACTGATTTTGAAAGTCAACTTCATGCTTCTATAGCTATACCTTCATGGGCTCTGGATTTTCAAAATATGTTGGCACAATCTTACACATAGGCATGCTTTCATTCTTGCTTAGAAGCTTCAAGGAAGGATGAACCTCAACATCATGCATGAACACCCTATCATCAATATCTAATTTGCTCACGTCCACCTCAATTTTTTGAGGAATGTGTTCTGCTGGCCCTAGAAACTTTAGACTAGTTCTTATACTGTTAAAGTAGCCACCTGTTAAGGCATTAAAATACCACCAAATAATGTTTGTCAATGACAAAGCATATTCTGATTGTCAGACTTCAATGAGATAAAGCAGAGGCAAAATCACATGAGATATATATATATATATATATATATATGAGCAATCCCACATTTACATAACAAAAAAGAGAATAATAATAAGAAGATCAACAAGTGGTTCTCCATAAACAACATGAAAACAAGCATTAAAAGAAGGAAACCGGTAAGCAGTCCTGTTTGTCTGTTTTACATGCTAGTTCCTAACAAGAAAGAAGTAAAGGGTATAGAAAGGCATTGATAAAATGGTAAGGAAAGGCCATATGCGTGTTTGGGTTTGGGTCCACGTGCATCATTGTTTGCACCCAGACATATGGTAATGTAACAGCATTTAATGGAAGCAATAATATGAAAAGCCAGGAAAGACCATTAAGATGTGAAGATGAGCAAGAAAGAAAATGGATAACAAGGTGCAAGAACCAAGAATAAGTAAGGGTAAAGATAGTGCCATAAATTCCCTAAAACAACGAAGTAGTTTCTTTTCTTTTTGGCACTTGAGGTTATTGGGATTGAGCCCTACTCATTAAAACTAAGAGTCAAGCACTCTACCAATAGACCACATGGTTGTTGGCAACAAAGAGGTAGTTTCAATCGTGCCTTATGCCTGACTACTAATTTTTGTATTCTACCGGTTCAGCACCTCAGCCCTAGACTCTTTGCTTGATAACTTTTGTTGCAAAAGTATACTTTAAATAGATAAGAAGTTGAAAAAGACCCTTGGAGAAAACATTAATGCACTTAATTTGATGACATAAAACAGAATAAAAAATTGTTGTATCTAACCTAACTAACCACAACAGATCTCCAAGAAAATGTGATTTATAAACACCAGAAGTTCCAACATCATATAACATATATGCAAGAAGATGCCCGGGGACAAGCAAACACCCAAAAGATTTTCAAAATGATAATAGTAAATAAAACCAAATGCATCAGTCCCTGCCGTCTACGGGCTAAATCACTTCTACATTTCTAGTTTTCTAGATATCCATATTAAGAAAACAATTTATTCACGTGAGCATTGTGCTGCATGAGTAAAATCACAAAGGAAGACTCCATAAAACATAATGGCTTTACTATTTTTCTATTCAACTTTGTAAAACCCCAACATAGATATCTAATTACATTCTTTACCCAACAATTTCAGATAGTTAACAATTATGAGATTCTCATCCAAATGGAGAAATGGACAAAACAAATTTCCCACCATAAAAAAAGTAAATAAAGCACAACATGAATCAAACAAAGACTAATGGGGCAATTTTAGTAAATTTTTTACCTTTCTTAATACCAGGGCAATCCTCTTCTCCTTTGAAAACAACGGGCACATCAACCTTCAATTCAGTCCCTTCATCAGCCCAAACAAACACCAAATTCAATATCTTCCCACTGTCCTCATCCCTATGAATCTATAAAACAACCCAAAAAACAAAATTTAAACTTGGATAACAACAAAAGCTGATAAACCCAAAAAAAAAAAAAAAAAACTCGCCTTGATGGGTAAAACTCTTCCGGATTCAAGTAAGACCGAAGACCCGGAACCGGCCCTGATATGAAGCTGAAACATAGTGGAACAAAAGAAAGGGAGTTGAACGGACTTGAGGATGGATTGAACCTGCTTTCTTTCGGTAGTCAAAAGCTGTTTCCTCGATGGAGAACGGTTGCTAGGGTCTTTTTCGAGCAACCCTTGAGAGAAAACCACAGCCGGGATTCTACCTTGGGCTCTGTCACGGCTCGAGACACGGCTTCCGGTGCATTCTCGAGGGATGGCTTGGATGGTGTGGTAATGGTGGGAGTTTGCAGGTGAAGCGGTCTGGGTTTGGACCACCGCTTTCAGGCCGCGCCACAACCTGGACATTAGGGATCGTTTCCAATGCAGAATGGAAATGGTGATGGGATTTACTGGAGTTTGGGTTGCTGACTGACGCTCTCAGACTCGAGTTTTGGAATAAGGGTTTTGTGGATTGTTAGGGACTGGCGGGGTTTAAGGACCTGGGCCATGGTTGGGGCTTTCCTTGTTGGGCAAGGTTTAAGAAAGTGTGGGCAAATTTTGTGCCCAAACCTACAAAACTAGATATCCAATTCGGCCCAATAAACTTTTTAAAAGAGCCATTGGACTAATTTATTCATCAAGTTTTTTTGGCACATTGACCTGTGAAGGTGTTTATAAAATTTCTAAATTTTTTGTGGAATTAGAATATTATTATGTATTCATTATTTATTATATTAATTTTTTAATTTTTTTAATATCTCTTAACGAGGTAAGTGACAATTTTTTAATGCCATTAATGAAGTTTAAAAGTTTCAGTCTCAATGCAATGAATAATTTTCCAATCAATATTTTCTTTTAGTTTTTTACTTTATTTAAAGTTAATGAAGGTCCCCAAATTTCCAATAGAAGAAGAAAATTAAAAAAAAAAAAGGTTTAATTTCTTGCTGTGCATTTTAAAACTCCATGAGCTTCAAATATGAAAAAGATAGAAACTATAATTGATGTATAACTCTACAAAGAATAGCTCTACAATGCAGATCACTGCAATTTTTATTGTGTGTTCCAATGCAAGGAGCTCTTCATCAAACCCCAAAAACCCAATGCTTACTTTAGATCTGTGAGGTAAACTCACTCCTATTTCTTTCTCTCTTTGTTGTTCACTTGTTGTATGCGGCAGATATCAGCTGCACAAAAATGAAACAAGAAAAACCAAGACAATAACAAGTCATGAGGAAATGCTAACAAGACTTGGAATTTTATGAGTATAGTCGACATTTAGATCATTAGCAAAAGCCAAAACAATATAGAAGGACAGATGATGCAGAAGCTGACTGGAAACTTCATCTCATCCAATGTCAATGCAATTTTTAAAAAACACTACTACTTCTACATCATTACAAGGAAGAAGCTCTCAACCTATTTCCAGTCAAAAATAAAAATATTAAACAAGGTACTAGTACTATTTTTTTTTTTCCATAAAGGAAAATTGAAAGGTAGGGTCCTTTATTAGGTAAAAGGAGACAATCTAAAAGGGCACTGTTGTCTTTCAAAGAGGGTGTGAAGCAAATCTCAGAAGATAGGTCAAGATCATGGATTTGATCTACCACACTAAATTCCCCCACAAAACCCACTCTCTATCTACCTCCTTTTTGTCTCATGCTTACTACAAAATCTAGTGCAGAAACGGATCATTTATTTTTGTTCAACACAACCTAATCAAGCCAAAAAGCAAACGGATAACTGTTCATTCATTTCATTTTCCTGGAAAAGATTTTCCGAGCAAAATTTTTTCCATCAAATGACAGTAGAAGTAAGGAATTAGTAGATTAGGAAGAAGAAAATAAAATGTAGATTTTCAAGTCAATCTAAGGCTGCTACTTCTCATTGATGCCACTGACAGCTGATAAGTGGAATATCCCTAGACTGAGAAAAGACAATAATTCTCTTACCCACCCTTCAGCCTTCTACAATTAAAAGAGTAATTCTAGCTTTCAACTGGCACCAAATGATTATTTCCCCATTTATGAAAAAACCCAACGTACATTGCACACAAAACCATCAATGACCCTTCATAAATGCAAAGCTTATCTAGTATACAGAAAACCTTCATGGATATGCATATACCATAAGTTCATGAAGGAACAAATCAAAACACTTTACCTATAATGAAAATTTGCTTTAATGAAAAAGCGGGAAAGCAACCACTCAACCTGCAAACAGGAAAAAAAAAAGGTTTCTTTTTTTTTTTTTTTTACACTCAACAAGAACGACCAATACTCCTTCCCTCCTCGCTTCCTGAACTTTGCTGTAGTGGCTGCTGATTTTGCTGTGCCCGTTGCTGCTGTTGCCCTTGTGGCTGAAGCAAAAGTTGTGCTTGAAGTGGATGACCACCATGAGAATAATGATGATGATCTTGTCGTTGTGCCTGAATCTGATAAGGGTTTATCAAAACTCCCTAAAGCCAATGAAGGTGACATGGTAGCTGCAGTTGTTATCTGATTCAACCCAGTTGCAGTGACTGAATTAGCCCCTTCAAACCCATTATTAAACCGCACAATCTCTTGCTATTGACCCTGATTATGTTGCTGTTCATAACCTCGAAACGTTTCTTGTTGTTTCCTTGCAGCTTCCACCGCAGCCAATTGTTGTTAAGCCTCAAAAATCTGTCGCTGTTGTTGCGGTTCCCTTATCACCAACTGCCCTCCATGTGAAGCAGAAGCCGCTGCGACCGTAGGAATCCCAATTATTGTCATCATATTATGTTGCATCACAACTGAAGAAGAAGCGTTACCAACATGTTGCAAAAGAACTGGCGGTTGTAAAATAGGAAGCATAGCTTGAGGACCAATATAAGTAGACAGTTCTTTCTTGGCATTATTAAGATCGTGTTGAATTTGTTTAAGCCTGTGTTGTAAGATGGAGATAAGGCCAACACACAATGGCATATCTTGATATTTGATTTTGGAGGAGCCGGTTAAAATTATATAAATATATATATTTATTATGTTACTTAAATTCAAGAGTGAATATCAAATACGAATATGTATTCAACAAAAGATGCTCATTTTTGTAAAATTATTTTATATACATATTTGAATCCGACCCCCATATTCACATTTATCAAAAATGTATTGAACACAAATACTTTAGGAAAAATGAAAAAATCTGAACAATTAACCTAATGTATTTGAAGTTTTATGAAGAGAAAAAAAAAATTAAAACTGACCATAAAGGATGAGAAAATAAGCGGTTAAAAAGAAAACATTATATATATAATAAGATTTATATTTGATACACTATCAGTGTATAAATTTTATATATTATCACTGAATAAGATGATATCATCTCATTAATAAAATCAATTACATTATATTATCTCATTAATGAATAAGTTTTTTAAAAAATATTAATTTTTGTATATTTATTATTTTTATTTATTAATAAGGTGACATTATCGAATTTATTGACAGTATAAAAAATTTTTATATTGACAATATATCAAATATAATTTTATATAATATTTATTACTTGATTGAAAACTTAAAACTTTATTAAGAAAATTAGAAAGTTAATTTATTTCTTAAAGTGTACAATAAAAATATTACTTTTAAGAATTGTGAATAATGATTGTGAATATAATAAATAGACAAATTATAATAAGATTTTAATTCCTCTTAAATAACAATACATAAAATTAAGTTAAAAATAAAATTAACGAATAATAATTTTAATGTGAAAGCCAATTTAATCTAATTTAATATAGATATATGAAATAATTATAATATATAGTATATATTCGTCATTGAGTTATAGAACTTACTAAAATAAATTTGTTTTAACAAAGATAATTGTAAAAATTTCATAACTATCCATATCAAATAGAATCGGGTTATCATGTTTCGGTCTCAAATACCATAATTTCCTTCTAATCTATTTATCTTGGCATGGTATATATTAAGGGTACTCAAAATCTTTGGGGGGCCAAGGCCCCCTCAGGTTCCGCTTACGATCCGCCATTGCAGCCATAGATAGCATCTCGGAGGCGAGCCTCAGCTTCATAGGCTAACGAGTTGACAGCGTCTTCACGTTGGGAAGTGTTCAGTTCGTTTAAAAGTTTGGCTACATTGCTGGAACCGAAAACTCCGTGAACAGCGGCCAATTTTTGCGGATTCTCTGGTAGGAAGTAAGGTGCAAATACGCATTCTTGGGTGCATTTTTGACGACCATACTTGCAAGCCGCGCAAGGAGAGTTTGATGATGGCATCTCTTTTTTGTCTTCTAATTAAACTGAAATCCATGAAATGAAATATACCCAGATCATCAATATTCATGAATTTGCAAGATCTTAAAAGACCCAGAATGAGAAAACAAAAAGAACAGAAATGGGATTTAATATAAAAGCATTAAAATTTTCACTGAAATGGGAAATCACAAAGAAAAATGCATGTCGGATACAAGAAAGCTTCTTCAGTTCCTTCATCAAAGAAGAAAACAAGAAAAGCTTTCCCTTTTATCATCCAGAAGAAGAATAATGAAAAAGAGAGAGAGAGGTAAGATTTGAATACCCAGAATGCTCCTTTTTTTTTTGTTTATGATTATCAAATCTTCATTGAAAGCCTTACCTTTGCTTGAAACTGCCGGAGGAAAATGATGAAAAGAGCAACCAAGCAAAGTTAGCTCTTTTCTAAGAACAAATTCCTGTCCAATATCGATCCTTCATCTTCCAAAACTTACAGATCAAAATCTTAAACGACAAACAAATCAAATCGTCGTTTCTGGGCAAATCTTGTTCTCTCTAATTAGTATATATAAACTTGGCTAATTGAAAATTTTTTATTAGATTTTTTTTCTTTGGAAGAAGTCATAGTTAGTTATTGTATGAAACTTTTTCCATCATTTTTATGGCAAAATTTTCATTAACATTACTAGCTAGATAAATATACTTCAAGATTCATATCCTTTCAACACATCGAATATGGATTTGAATGTGTCAAACTGTTTGAATATATATATATATATATTTCGTTTGGATTATTTCTAAAGCTTTCACTTAAGGGCTTCTTATCGAGATGAGTTATGATTTTATCATATCTATGAATTCTTTTTCCTTTAAATATATCATAGCAGCTACATTCTATTAATTATCCACTTTTGAATTAACAAATCATTGATTTCCGATGGGTTGGTTCAACAATTAATGTTAAAATCCTTTTTTTACTTGGAAGGTTGCCTGCAATGGAAGAAGAGAGCCTGGATAGAACACATGTTAGGTCAGGGAGCACTTGCAAACAGCCAAATAGTTAAAACCTTTCCTTTAACGGGACGTGAGGGGGGGGGGCAATGAACGTACGTCTGCCATAAGGGAAAAAGAACTCAAAGAAAACAAGAGTGATAGCACTCAAGAGAGGGGAACAAAAAGAAGAGAAGGGAGAAAGAGAGCAGGAAAGAGAGTGGTTCGATAGATGGTAGTGAGTGAGTAAGCGAGCAGTTGTCTGGCGCCTGGCTGCAGCTGCTGAAGCGGTGCTGT
This sequence comes from Durio zibethinus, assembly GCF_047325235.1. Classification (NCBI taxonomy): domain Eukaryota; kingdom Viridiplantae; phylum Streptophyta; class Magnoliopsida; order Malvales; family Malvaceae; genus Durio; species Durio zibethinus. The sequence continues at coordinate 19,889,772 of NC_143185.1, forward strand.
TGTGCAACCACTGACTCCACCCAGAGCGCCGTGCAGAGAGGTCCAGTGTGTTGTTGAGCAATTGCGTGCAGAGGGATTCATTCCATTTATTATAAATACCCTCTATATACACAGATTATTTTTTTTTGGGCGGGGGGGGGGGGGGGGTGGGGAACGTTGGAACGTAATATTTGAGAAACAGCTCCTTATTAATTAAATTTAATAAATGATAATGAATAATAATTTATAATTTAATAATTAAACATATAGATTAATAATATAGCAAAATTCATTTATTTTTGTTTCATTGGTATAAATGCAAATTTTGTGAAATATCTTTGATTTTTATCAATTTCTATTTGTTTATTAAATTTAATAAATGATTATGAATGATATTTTATATTTCATTAATTAAATGATTAAATCATAAATATAATAAAATTTATTTATATTTAATTCGTTTAAAATCTTATATATGCACAAATTTATAGTACCATATGTTAGGTCACATGTTTACTTTGCATTGCATTCCTTGTAGGTTTTATTAAAATTTAAGCCTAAGAAATCACAAAGATGTCCTTATTAAGCAACTAAATAGTTGTACCATAAAAAAATCATATGTACATAATTAATTCAAAGGATAATTATAGAGTACGAAACATATGTTAAAAATAACACAAAATCAGTTTCAATTACTTCATGTTATGTGTCGATTCATTTTAATTTAAAATGTCAAAATACATATAAGTTGTTTGATTCTCTTAATCAAGAAAAATATTATCTTAAAAATTTAAAAATACTTTAAATAAAATTTTTTAATAGTACTTAGGTGAGTAACGGTCTCATGGAGCAGAGGGGAGTTGACCCATCAGTAAGGGCTTTGAGGTTTAGTCACCTGGAAAATACGATAAAAGGGTTCAATCAAATCAAAACGACTGTGCCCTGATGATGTGCATATTGGTCAGCAACACGCCACTGTAGCTAGCGGCAGCGCCGGGTCAGGTCAGGTATAGCTCCGTACGCCCCTTGACCGGGAATAGCGCACGTCATTGCTTTTCCTCTCCTGAATCGTTTGTTTGGGTTTTTCTTTTTCTTTTTGCTGATGCCAAATGAAGGCAAAAAAAGGTTGACGAAGACGAGGACGAAGACGAAGACGAAGAAGAGGAGTGAGTATTAATGAGAAAATAGAGAAATGATTGCTGTAGAAGTTGCAATTACGAGAATACCCTTTATTTTTAAATGTCAATTAGAAGGTGGAGAAAATTGAATTCCCCATAGTTATTTTCTAATAATTAAAAGTTTTTTTTCCTCTATATTGCCCAGAATTTTTCATGTTGATTTATAATGGTTTTTTTTTTTTTTGTTTGAAGTTGTTGATTTATAGTAGTTAGAGTTTTTGTTACCATGTCAATGAATTTATGAGATAGTTTAAAAAATTAATATATTAATAATACACAAAAATCGTTTTAAATCTTATCATGCATTCTTTTTCTAAAAAAACTATAGTTTAAAATTTTAAGTATTGAAATTTAAATTCTAGATATATGAGTATCATTTTTTAAAAATAATTACATAAATTAATTAAATTGAATTTTATATTCTTATCATGTGGTTTTAACTATTTGATGAATTAATTAAATTCATGTAGAGCTGTTAAAATTTTAAGTTTTTATTGATTATGGAAATTAAAATTTTAAAATCTTGTTTTTAGCCAAATCAAATCATTTTTATTTAGATGATGACCAATTCCATATTTTGGACATCTATTTTTTGAAAAACAAAATATCTTGGCACCTCAAAATATCAAATTGAAATTTAGAGTTGTAAATAAAACATTTAGAAAAAGTTTGGTATAATTTTTAAAATTATTGTAGCAATTTAATTATTAAGATGATAAAATCATCAAAGTGATTTGATCACGATTGATCTTAAATTACTATATTTAGTATAATATTAGAAATTACTAGTACTTTAAAATAACTGTATTTGGTATTATATAAAAAAAAATCATATAATACAAAATATCCAAAATAATTTTGTAAAAAAAAGCAAAATATTTAATACTTGTTGAATCAACACTTTATAACATAGTTAAACATTATTTTATAAAAAATTATAGTCAATATAAATTTATAACATAACTTTTTTATAATAAGTGATTAAACAAACCGATTTTTTTTTTTAAATTTTTGCGACTAGGTTCTTAGGGGTAATATTAATTATATTTTTTGTAAAGGTGAATTAGTTAGAAAATAATATTGAAAATTATTTTTTCTTGGTGATAAAACTTTTTAATTTTTCATATTGAGAATCAGATTACTTTATAAAATAGTAATCTTATCACCCAGTAATTTAATATCACTAACATATAGAATTTTGAAATTATTATCAAATAAAATAATGTAATTACTTAATGTAGATCACAATAATTTTTAAATGGATCACCTCATACTAAATATTCTTTTAAACACATTAACTAAGTTGGGAATTTGAACCTAATTTTGAATGTAAGATGTGGCTAGACATGCTATACATTTATTTATCCTCTATATCATATATAAAAGTGTTTATATTAAAAAATATACTCACTAATATTATAACAATCTAATTTTTCTAATATTCTTAAAAAAAAAATTAGACATACAAAAGTCAAAGTGAAATTTTATAGTAGTTAACCAACCTTTTTCCCATTGCAATAAAGACCATCCATTGAATTCTATGCAATAATTTAATATTATCACACAACCAAATATTGATCTATACAATCAAATCAAAATTATGAATATTACGCTAACATATGTGTGATTATATGATTTATTAATAAAATGTTAAATCTTTAATTTAGATAATCAAAAATTAATGTTTGACAATTTTAAGTAAAAAAATTTGCTAACATTAATTACCTACCAATTATTTCATCTCGTAATTAATTTCAATTTTCTCATACTAATTAATCCTACAATATAACATTTCTATTTTCATTCATCTTATAATTAATTTCCCAATTTAGCCAAAAAAAAAAAAGCTTCTTTCCATGGTAATCTTGAAAATTTTAAAACAAAGAGAAAAGGGTAATTTCGGCAATGGAAGCAGACAACGCAGGGACAAAGAGGTTTCTCAGGGACGCATTCAATTGTTGTTCAGAATAAGGAACAAACCCTTTTATGATGATAGTAATATATTTATTCTTATTTATTTATTTCCAATTTTTAGTTTTTAATATCCCAAAAATAAAAACCTCAGATTTTGATTTTAAAAGGATTCTGTTTTCTCTAGTCTTTAGGGTTAGGTATTTGTTTTTTCTTCTGTTTGATTTTCTATGATACAGTGAGAGAAAAAACAAAAAAAAGAAAACGAGAAAATAGAAACAGAAGTTTAAGAGGGAACAAGATTTGGCCAGAAACAACTACATGATTTGTTTGTCGTTTAAGGTTTTGATCTGTAAGTTTTGGAAGACGAAAGATCGATCTTCGAAAGGAATTTGTTCTGATTAGAAAAGAGCTATCTTTGGTTAGTTGCTCTTTTTGCCATTTTGCTCAGGCAGTTTCAGCCAAAGGTAAGGCTTTCAATGAAGATTTGATCATCATCAGAAAAAGGAGCGTTTTGGGTATCAAAATCTTATCCCTCTCCTCTTTTTTCTTTTTCTTTGTTCTTCTTCTGGATGATAAAAGAGTTCTTTTTTCTCTTTGATGATAGAACTGAAGAAGCTTACTTGTACCCAACGTGCATTTTTTCTTTGTGATTTCTCATTCCAATGCACTTTTAATACTTTTATATTAATCCCATTTCTCTTTTTTCTCTTACTAGATATCCTCTTCTTTTTATTCTTTTGTTTTCTCTTTCTGATCTTTAAGATCTTGCAAATTCATGAATAATGATGATCTGATTTCAGTTTAATTAGAAGACAAAAGACGAGATGTCATCATCAAACTCTCCTTGCGCGGCTTGCAAGTTTCTTCGTCGAAAATGCACCCAAGAATGCGTCTTTGCACCTTATTTTCCACCAGACAATCCCCAAAAATTCGCCAACGTTCACAAGGTATTCGGTGCCAGCAATGTAGCCAAACTTTTAAACGAACTCAACGCTTCCCAACGTGAAGACGCTGTTAACTCTTTAGCCTATGAAGCTGAGGCTCGTCTCCGAGACCCTGTCTATGGCTGTGTTGGCCTCATCTCCATCTTACAACACAGGCTTAAACAAATGCAACATGATCTTAACAATGCCAAGAAAGAACTGTCTACTTATATTGGTCCTCAAGCTATGCTTCCTATTTTACAACCGCCAGGTTTTTTGCAACAACATGTTGGGAACGCTTCTTCTCCAACTGTGATGCAACATAACATGATGCCACCGATGGGGTTTCCTATAGCTGCGGCGGCTTCGGCTTCACATGGGGGGCAGTTGGTGATAAGGGAACCACAACAACAGCAACAGATTTTTGAGGCTCAACAACAATTGGCTGCGGTGATAGCTGCAAGGGAACAACAAGAAATGTTTAGAGGTTATGAACAGCAATATAATCAGGGTCAACAGCAAGAGATTGTGAGGTTTAATAGTGGGTTTGAAGGGGCTAATTCAGTCATTGCGACTGGGTTTAATCAGATAACAACAGCAGCTACCATGTCACCTTCATTGACTTTAGGGAGTTTTGATAACCTTTATCAGATTCAGACACAACAACAAGATCATCATCATTCTCATGTTGGTCATCCACTCCAACCACAGCTTTTGCTTCAGCCACAAGGGCAACAGCAGCAACAGGCACAGCAAAATCAACAGCTACATCCACAGCAAAGTTCAGGAAGCGAGGAGGGTAGGAGTATTGGTCCTTCTTGTTGAATAAAAAATGAAATCTCTTTTTTTCTTGTTCTGTTTGCAGATGGGGTGCCTGCTTTCCCGCATTTTCATTAAAGCAAATTTTCATTCTAGGTAAAGTGTTTAATTTTTTTTCTTGTTTATTAACTTATGGTATATGCCTGTCCGTGAAGGTCTGATAGTTTTGTGTGCAATGTATGTTGGGTTTTTTCATAAATGGGGAAATATCACTTGGTACCGGTGGAAAGCTAGAATTACTCTTTTAATTGTAGAAGGCAGAAGGGTGGGTAAGAGAATTATTGTCTTCTGGCAGTTGGGGGATATTCCATTCATCAGCTATAAGTGGCATCGATGAGACCTAGCTGCCTTAAATTGACTTGAGAATCTACATTTTATTTTCTTCTTCCTAATCTGCTTCCTTCTTTCTACTCCTTTTTGATGAAAGCAACTTTTCTGGGAAAATTTTTACCACGAAAATGAAATGCATGAACAGTTATCGGTTTGCTTTTTGGCTTGATTCGCTTGTTTTGAACAAAAATAAATTATACGTTACGGCACTAGATTTTGCAGTAAGCATGAGACAAAAAGGAGATAGAGTGTGGGTTTTGTGGGAATTTGGTGTGGCAGATCAAATCCATGATCTTGACCTGTCTTCTGAGATTTGCTTCACAGCCTCTTTGAAAGACAGCAGTGCCCTTATTAGATAGTTTCCTTTTACCTAATAAAAGACACTAATTTTCAAGTTCTTTTATGAAAAAAAAATGATACGGGTACCTATTTTACTCTTTTTATTTTGACTGGAAATAGGTTAGTGCTTCTTCCTTGTAATGATGTAGAAGTAGTAGTGTTTTTGAAAGAAGTGCATTGACATTGGATGAGATGAAGTTTCCTGTCAGCTTCTGCAGCATCTCTCCTTCTGGGATATATATATATATATATATATATATATAGATATATATATTGTTTTGGCTTTTGTTTGTGATCTAAGTCAACTACTCATAAAATTACAAGGCTTTTAAGCATTTCCTCATGACTCGTTCTTGTTTTGGTTTTTCATGTTTCATCTTTTTTGCAGCTGATATCTTTCGCATACAACAAGTGAACAACAAAGAAAGAAAGAAATAGGAGTGAGTTTACCTCAGATATCTAAAGTCAGCATTGGAATTTTGGGTTTTGATATAGAGCTCCTTGCATTGGAACATAACATTAAAAAAATTGGTGGGATCTACTTTGGTCTTTAGGAGTAAACTTTTCGTCTTTTGGTTTAGTAGAGAAGTTGATATGAGAAATCGTTTCTCTAAATTTTTTGTTTCACTTTGAATTCACTACTCAATACTGCAGTTATCAGCTTAGAATACATATAGCCATTCTTCATGTGAATGTTGTTGCAGAAACCATAAAGCTATGCTTCAATTTTACATTTTGGATTAACTGCAACATCTTTTTCATATTTGAAGCTCATGGAGTTTTAATATGCACATGACGAGATAAAACCTTTTTTTTCATATTTTTAGTCGAACTAAAATCTAAAAGTTGAGAATCCCAATCTTAACTAATTAATTATTCAATTAAGACAGTAATAACAATTTTTTACCTCGAAGAGAAGGTCATTACTTGAAGTAGAAAATCAAGGAGAGAACTACAATCATATATTTACATGCAGTCAATAAATTTTGGCTAAGATGATGGCATGAAAGATAAAGGGGAGAAGGGTATCTAACCTAAAATAAAAAATGGGTTTGCCATTATGATCAGACTTCAGAATGGAGACAGAAAGGAAGAAAAAGTATAATTATCCTACTTTTTAATTTACTCGCCATAGAATAATTGAAGATTTGTCAACTTAGAAACAAGTGAGCAATGCATTTATATTTTTATAGTAGTGTTTATTAATTTTCCTTCTGAAAAATGTTTTGAGGATAAAAAAATACCAGTATTTCTTTTTCAAGAAAAATTACTCTTTTATGCAAAAATGTAAAGAACAAATTTTCATGTTTCCCGAATGCATTAATAGAAACATAAATTATGAACATTAAAAATATTATTGGCCAAAAAAAAAAGGACATTGCATATGTAAATCGTGAATACAAAATTTTCGATAGCTGCCATTTTGCAGTGTAAAAATTTATGCTTCTCCGCTCACAATGAGTTATTGGCCCATAACTGACAGCACCCATCAGAAATTTGAACCAAAACGATGATTTCGCCTCCAACTTGTCTGGCAAGTGGCAAGCAAAACCATACAGCTAGATAAGTATTTTAACTGCAACAAAAATTCTCTTTCTGAGACAATTATGAGCGAGGAAATTAACTGACCAGAGACGCCAGGAAAGGACGACATAAAACAGAAAATGCACGTGACCTCTCATCCGCTATGAACTTAATCTGAATCGGATGAGATTTCAGAATGAGGGTTGACTGTCTTCACCATTTTAGACAACGTCTCACCAATATCTTCCACTTCATCCTTTCCAAATCCCCAAGTTCTTAGCAACTCTGTCCCTGGAGATCCTCGCTCAATACCAAATTTACGAACATTGCCCAATCTGTTCTCCAGAAATGGCAAGATAGCACAGCTAGAACGCAGTCTAGCAGCCATGGGGATAGAGTGAACATCTAGTGAACCTCTAGATATAGAACCTAGAATTGGACTTCCCAGCAGCTCACCTTGCTGGCCAACAAGATTACCAAAGATTGAAGGGAATGGCAAGGGAATTGGGAGAGGGCAACGAGCCACTGAAAGATGGCAGAACATTGGCCTTGTGATTGCACGTTCATATGCACCATGGATTGCTTTCTTAACTTCAGAAACTGAAGCCCGATGACCTTCTGCAGCAATACAAATAATCTCAATTACCAGGGTTGCCCATGCCACTTTCAGAGTGAGAAAGTTAAGATAAAAATCAAATATTTTCTTACACTGCTACCTATCTATCTACTTTTAAAACTTCCTCATGGACATAAACCTCACCATCAATGGATGCTTTTAATTTATCATCCAGACCAAGAAACAATTCATCCTTAAAAATCCTACCCTCCCAAGGTATTGAAAGAATGTATATCTTCCAGCTTCTACAAGGTTGCCTTAGTGACAATGTAAGCCAATTTGAGTTGTGAAACATTTAATGAGCTTGTATATTACAACATTCATAAATAAAGTGCCTAATGCAGCAGCATATAAACAATTTTTCTGAGCAAATTCAGGAGACCAAACATTAATAAGAATAATTTACAATAAAATATCTTTTAACTGAAAATATGGACAGATCCTAAATGGTACCTGACCAAATTGCTCCATGCACAGCCATTGATTCTACAGCCTGCAAATCATCCACATCCTCAGCAACCTCTGGAGTCAATGGTTGCAAATTCCCAAGCAAGGATTGCTCGTCCTGTCTCCCTGGATTTCATAATTAGGAACAATCAACTAGAGACTTCACTTTTTCCCAACAATAACTAACTAATTTTTTATTAATAAGGAGCATGAAGTGAAAAACCATTCATATCATGTGTTGAGGGGGAAAGGCATTCACATTATACCTGTCAAACTGGGGCATGGCATTGCAACATCCAGAATGGCCACCATATTCTGCCTAGATTGTCCTGCTAGCATTTGTACAATGCCATTAACATCCACAGCACCAGATGCATCAGATGAATCTGCAGTGGGACCAAGTGGCTCCATGCGGAATGGGAGACTTGTAGAGTGTAGTGCCGCAGCACACACAGCACTGCAATGGTAAGGGTTCTCATCTTCAATGTTGAGGAAAGTTGAAGCTTTACCTTCAAAATTAGGTAAGCAGAATCTTTAGTCCATATAAGGGTCAGGATAATTTTCTTCAAGAGTATCAGAATAAATAACAATTATTAATGACCTTCAAATTTTGAGTGAAAATGACCAAGCTGACCATCATAAGATATCTTATAGACTCAGGAAGGAAAATGTGTGCACATATGTACTAAAAGATCCTTGTTAATATTAAAAGGATCAAGATTACAAAGGACATCCAACTTGAAACCATGTAAGAGTCTATGAAACAAATACAATAATGAAATGGAGGACAGCCAAAATTATCAAAATGTTAGTTTGACTTACTCCTACTCAAGAAGGGTAAACCAACCGGCACAATCATTTTACAAAAGGATGATAATCTTGAGAATGATACTGCATCATGAAGATCTCTGATAACTGTCTGCTTCCTGCTTCTTGGGTTCATATGAGTACCAGGACCCCTAACAGCATATAGCAACACTGGAGTGTTTGTGTATTCATCAGCAATACATTCCAGAAAATCGGAAGCTACAGGAGAGAAACCCCCTGAGTCGTCAACAATGAATTGAAAACCCTGTCAACATTGCCAATGATTGCAAAACAAATTAAACAAGCAACATTATGAAATCAGAGTACAGATGATTTCAGCATCAAATGATGTGTAAGAGGGGCTCCAGCTTAACATCGAATCGGAATGAAGAGCTTTCCATACCAAATAACCCTAGGCATCATTAAGTTAAAAACTCTACAAAAATTCATTAAGCAAGACCCTCAACAACCATATAAAGTTGACAATGATAAGCCTTAAATGTTATCAAATAAAAATAGGCTTTCTCTTTTTGTTTTTTACTTACAAATTTTGGTACCGCAAAGAAATTTCTGTAAAGGATCATAATGTATAGGTCAAAGTTTAACCTGGATACGATCACACTCTTCTACAAAGAAACGAAGCCTGTTACATATTTCTTCTCCTCGTAAATTCTCAGTGAAGACATCCCTCCCAATTCCATAATTGTCAAATGCTTGAGCATCCAGCCACAATCCATTCACTTCGTACAAACTCTGAGGATGATAATGAACTTTTGAGAAGTCTGTCCAAAATTGGACTCCCTTATCTAAACAATTGACTATATCTGCATCCTGAATTTCATTTTGAGAATCCTTTGTCCCACCATTGATACCATCGATCAAAGGAACATTCTGCTCTTCCTGATACAAACTTTGCAAGAACAAATTCTTCTTCTGAGGTTCAGATTCATGAGTGGAAATATTTCCTGCCCTGTATATTCTTTTAAAGATGTTCAATTTAGTGCATGTAGAAATCTTATGCACTCAAAACACAGAGAAGGACAAAGCACACAGCCCAGCAATTTAGAAGACTGATAACTATGAACTGTATGTAATTCATTACAAGCATGTGATATAAAGTGATGGATGGAGCGATATAAAGTGCTAAGCAATAAACAGGAATCTATTGTGCACTTATTACGATATATTTTTAAGAGTTCTAAAACATAACCATGAGCATTTCTCATTAGTAGTGAGTAACAGAAATTAGAAGCCAAAGTTGCCTTTATATTTAAAACAGAATACTACTTATGTTACTAACTAATTAGGCTGAAACAACATTATGTTAACTACATTGCAAGGAAAGCATTCTTGTTGGAGAAAAACAGAAAGAACAAGAATCATCAGTAAAGAGATCAGCTTGAGTCGGATATTGAACTCCGACACTCAACCATCTAAATGCCACTCAAAAAGGCAAAAGCAACAAACTTTTTATAAAGCTACTTCTTTACATTTTTATTTTTGAAGGGATAATACTTGAAGACTAACTGCAAACAGAAGAAAAGATACACCAGAAATACTAATGCACTTAGTTAAGATGAAAAATCTCACCATGTAACAACTTCAGATGGTGCACTAGAACCCTCGTTATACAATGTACCCTGCAAACTCATCGATCCGAAGGATCCTGCAATGTATAAAAGTTTCCATGAGTAGAATATATATATATATATATATGTATTTATATATCTATAAGTATTAATATATATATATATGTATATACTTATAGATATATAAATACATATATATATATATGTATATATATATATATATATAAGTAGAATTAATCTTACTAAGTGAACATTTGGTGATGATCCCCAGTGCAGTGGGGAGTCATTTGCCCTGCACTAGAGCCCAGGTTGGGGGCAAAACACTATTGGCACTTCAAGTGTCAGTGCCGTTTTGGTGCTCACCGGGGCTCCAATGTGGGGCGAATGGAATCTCCACCGCACTGGAGGCTTTGTCGAACTAGCATTACTTAACAATGTAGATTTGACACATAACACATCAACTTTGCAACTAAAATTTAAACACCTTGAAAGTCAATCGAGAGAAGACGAGGAGTATAAGTAAGAGTCCCCTGCACATGTACAGCAACATAAACAATTTAATCTCCACAAAAACTGCACAATCAACGATGACATTCTGATTCTAAATAAACCTTCTAAAACTAAATCAGTGAAAGTCTTGTGATAATTAAACAATAGTCAAAGGTAAAACATTCACGGGATAAATATATATAAATATAAATATATATATATATATATATATGTTTTAGGTTTTAAGGCAATAACAATTTCAGAAACAATTGGTCAAAGTTGCACCTGTGGCGTTTCACCTGTACGGTAGAGAACATCCATGTTTAGACTCTGGGTTTTGAAGAGTGGATCGCCGTAAGGATCCGCGGCTAAGCCAAGCATTTCATCCTTCATTTTTAAGCATAAAAAATTTCAATTTAACAAGCTTAAAAAGAAATATAATCAAAATAAAAACAAATGGGAAAAAAATAGAAACTAAGCAGAGATTAACTGAACCTGGAAGTTCCAGAAGTGAGAACCGATGAAGTTTGCGAAACCTCCGACTTGGATAGTTACAATTTCTCTCATGATTATTTACCTGAAAAATGTAATATTTAAGTCGAATAATAACGTTAATTAAACGTATTTAATCTTTAATTTGATAGAAAATCTTAGTATTTTCTGAGATTAATAAATTGAATTAGGAAAAAAAAAAAAGAGGATTTTTACAGAGAGCTAGGGTTAGCAGGATTGGAGAGCGAAACGAGCCGGCAGAACGTTTCAAAGGAAGGTGAACGGAAGCGAACAGAAAAGCGGTGCGTTTTGAGATTCTAGGGATTTCTTATTTTGGCGGCGTATTTTTTTATTTAAAATAGTTTTATGATTTTCAATTTTCCCAACAGAAAAAACGGCGTAGTTTTTGTGAAGAAAACAGAAAAAGGGAATGGGTTGAAGGTCCCGTAGGCTCTCATTCACTGTAACATCTTTGGGTAGTCCAAAACCCAAATCCAATTTAAAAGGAAATTTTTTTATTCGTGAATTGTAGTTCCTAATATTTTATTTATTTTTATGGAATATTGTTACGTTTTTTAATTTGAAATAAATGATATTAGTTATTATTTAGGTAAATAAATCAATAAAATAATGGTAAAAATTATTTTTGAAAAATCCTCCAATGATAAAAAGTTTTACAGTGATGAGGACAATCTTAATACCACCAATAGTGCCCACCAAATAAATAAACATAAGAAATAAGTTTTGATATTTTCATTTTTCAGTAAAAAAATAATGTGTGACATTTTTTTTTTAAATTGTTAACCTATTATTAAATCTTTTTATTTGATTGAAAAAAAAAATTAGCATAAATTTCTTTAAAATTTATAATATTTAAATATCAATTTCAGTAATATATCAATTAATATAAAAAATAATAATATATAATATATATTAAATTATAAAGAAATACAGTAGAAAGATTCCACTAAAATGCTCACTTATTTTAGGCTACTAAATTTTCAAACCAAAATCTTCACGTGGGCTCACCATATCCCTCTGTCCAATTTCAATAACTTTGTCGTTCTTTTGCGCTGGAAGTGACTACTTTTGTCAAGCTTCAGTTTTGCACATTGGTCTGGCAGTGAGAATGGTTTTTTACTACAATTTGGTAAATGTGTAAATGGATAATCTAAACAATGTAAATCACTTCAGATTTGTTACCATAACTTAAATTTTTTATAATTGAAAGTAGACATTAAAAAAAATGAAAATAATACAATTAAAAATTTTGATAAAAATCATATATAAATTTAATAAATAAATAAAAAGTTTCGAGTCAAGATTTGTTGAATGATTTTTTATTTCTAATAATAGGTAATTATAGCAAAAAAAAATAAAGGACAAGATGCTTATAACAAATAATCGGTTACACAAAAACGACAAGAAAACTAAAAACTGGTTCTTGATATGATAATGGTAAGAATGCAAAGAACATATGCAGATGCAAAGCTCATGGCAATTAAATGGTCTAAATTTATTGGTGTTGAAAGGACTAAATTGGCTAATACTAAAAGTTTAACTTTAACAAAGAGAAATTGGAGTAGCTTTGCTAAAAGTTGGAGGGATGATAAGTTTGGAATTGGTTTGCAATGAAGGATTTGAAAGATTGATGTTTGAGAAGGTAATTGAAATCAGAAACCACTAGCTTTTGCTTTATGCTGAGCACAGACAGTTGGAGTAGTGCATGCCACTCTTTTCACTATCTGATATCTGATTGCTTCTTGGTGAGGAAGTAGGAAAGAGCTAAAAATATCAAGACAAACACCTAACCAAAAGCAGATGAATAGAAGATTTGTACATAAATATCATAGAACATGAAAATTTTATGGGTGGCTGCGTTGGTCACTGTTAGTGCAGAAGAGTCATGAAGTGAAATCCCACTGAGACCAAAACCTACCATTAATTTCAGTCGGTTCAACGTTAAATCTCACATTCTCGGGAGAAACGAATTATGTTTTCCGCAATTGAGAATATTAAGAGCGGAAAGAATGATTGCAAATACAGAGCACAGGCTATTTACTCGCCTGGTTTTCCTGCAGAGTTTTTCAGAATGTTGGATGTAAGATGAGGTCATCACTAATCTTCCCATTGGAGTAAACCCAAATACGTTATCCCCACAAAGGCTAATTCATAATGAAACATAAAAGGAATGGTAGCAACCAGGCAAATCAAATATCAAATATCAGAGTTAACTATCTACAAATTTGTCATTTTGCTTCCAACAATCCATCATTAGAATTACACAAGCTCATACTATATCAAAGCAGGAGTTTGATATATGGAGATGAACTAAACCAGTCCATGATATCTGCAAAATATTTTTGAAATCTACCCAAGGTAGTGCCTCAAACAGGATATCAATTTCAAATTCCTCTAGTTGTTGACTAAGTTATTCTCACTAAGTCACTATGATTATAATCCGTTTCCCCATGTTTCTGCAAAATTCATGGGGATAAGTTATCTGACTATACATCAATCTCTCCTGGCTTGTGAACCCCACTTCTCCAACTATGGCCATCTGATTTTTCATCTTCTTCTGCGTCCATACTGTCACCTCCAGTACTTGACATACCTTTAGCAGAAGCACTCGCAAGGAGGGGACCTTGTGGAGAACCAGACTGTGAATTGTTTTCTTTCATGCGTTCACCGCACTGATTTTGAGCTGGCCATAGGCCGTTTCCTTGCTCAGCTGAAGAGGCTGGAAGTTTTCGGATATGAATTCTGTATTTCTGCACATAAACCAAAGTTCACACACAAAATCAGTGACCAGAAAGGAGATAAGAGGATAACATGAGAAGATTTCACATGCTAAAGGCTAACCTGCAAATGGCTTTTCACTTCATCATTGGTGAGACCATCAACTTGCATCAGTTCTCTAATCTGTTTAGGAGTGGCCACTGTGAAAGAGAATAAATCAATCAGATTTATTCCACAATTAAAGATAAAACTTAGATACAAAAAGAACTCGATCGGAACATTTCAAAAAGAACTTGATTCAGGTATTTCCTAAAAGAACCAGATTCCAATCTTTTGGTCATAAAAAAAGACATAATTCTATGAAATTGAGAACGAACACAAGCTGCCGATAAGAGGTTCTTTGAATTCAACTGGACAAAATAAATAAATAAATCCATCAATCTGATAACCTCTAGTTCCAAAGGCCTAACCTTGTGAACCTCCAAGCTGTTGAAGCGCCTCAATAAATCGTTTATGAAGCTCAGGTGACCAGCACCGCCTTTGTTTCCTGGAATTCTGCTGCTGCTGTTGTAATTTGGTCTGAAACTTAATTTGTTTTTGTTCTGCATACAAGGAAGAGCCAGAACCACTTTTACAGCTGCCATTGCTCTTCAAGATTGGATTACAAGAAGCCAATTCAGAACTAGGGGTCATAAGAGAAAGCCCTGAAATTTCCTTATCAACTTGTCCCTTAAATGGCACAAAAGCCCCTCTCCTGCTTTTATTATTACAAAGTTCAATTGGGTTCTCAGACAGATCTTCTTCTTCACTTCTCTGTCAAATTCAAACCCCAAAAAGACTCATATTACTTTTTTTTTTTCCAAAAATTAAGATTAAAGAAAACCTAGTTAGTTTCGGAATTACCAGTTTCAGTTCTGGAACTCTGTTTGGTT
Source organism: Durio zibethinus (assembly GCF_047325235.1). Classification (NCBI taxonomy): domain Eukaryota; kingdom Viridiplantae; phylum Streptophyta; class Magnoliopsida; order Malvales; family Malvaceae; genus Durio; species Durio zibethinus. The sequence goes on from NC_143185.1 coordinate 19,904,889, forward strand.
TCTTGTTATGATCAACGTTGTTGAAATTTGAGTTCCAGAGTTGGACAGAACTCATCCAGTTTTTCTTGTCACCGCCATCATTTTCCATATTTACCCTTCCATTTTCCTCAGCATTTTTCTTCAATGGCAACATCAACTCTTCTGTCACTGATCCATCATCCATTTCCATACACTGCATTTCTTCCTCCTTCAATCTCTCAATCCCTACAACCCCATAAAAAATCAAATTAAATCCCACAAAAAGGAAAAAAAAGTCATAATTAAAAAATTAAAAAACAATAAAATAAAAAAAATACCATCTTTCAAGAGAAGCATGCAAAGAGGAAGTTCGCGTTTAAAGGCATCAATTTTCCTCATCTCGTCTTCCAATCTTCTAACATAATCACTGATCTTTGATAATCTTTGAAGCCCATTTTTTATCTTTGAAACTTCTTTCAGAAACTCTGATATGCTTTTTGGTACATAAACCAAACACAAATCCAAGCTCAACTCCATTACTTTTCTAATTTTCTTCGATATTCCCCTTTTTTTCTTTTTCTAACATTGCCCAGACCCAGACAAACATGACACGGAACAGCCAGCCATGTTTATATAGACGTGTAAGAGAGATTCAAGATTCGCTGCGGCTTTCCAAACGGGTCGTCGCATATTTTAAAGCTATAACTCGGTGACTCGGTGGAATAACTCAATGGTACTTATCTTTTAGGTTCCGTACAGCCCACGCGGCGAATTGTTGAAAAATGAACTTTTTATTTATTTTTTATTTTTCAACCTTTTTTTCGAAATGAAATTACAGTGTCAAGATTCTTCGGTAGGTGTGGATTTGAAAAAATATATCATAAATAGTTGACACATGTTACGGCAACTCTTTGTCAAAAGATATTAGAGGGTAATTTGGTCTTTTAATACTTATTGAGTATTTGGTCATTAAAGAAATGACAAATTTTTATATTTCGTAAGAGAGGGTGTTCTTTGATTTTTCTTTTTTATACAAGGAAAAGTAAACTATTGTCAATTATGGCCTTTCATCTTGATCTTTGGTAGTATTTTTATTAGAAAAAGATCCTTGGTTTTTTCTTTTTACAATTTGATCCTTGGTAAAAATATATTTGTGAATTGAGAAAACATGCCAATTCATATCTAGATTTTTTTTTTATATAAATATATGACTAAAAAGCATTGATCTTACGAATTTTGTTGGAAATTTTTATGTTAATAAGATTTTAAAAGCACTTTTTTTTTTACTTCAATTCGATGTATTTAAATTTTTATTTTCAAAATATTTAGATAAAATTGAATCTTGATAGATAAAGAAATAATTTTCTTTTTTATCAACTTTATGATAGTGTGGATATTAAATCAATATTGTAACAAATTTATTTTTCTTCTAATTCATATATTTTATTTATTGCGAAAAACAAAGTTTCTTTTCTCTTTATTCCTCCCCTGTCCTCTTTGAAGAAAAGAGGGGAATGCAAGACCAATCCATTTTAATTCAAATCTATCCGTCAAGTGCCCCTTGGAAACTTTGGTCTTCACCTAATAGTCAATATAAAAAAAAAAAAAATTGACAATTAATATATTTATATCATTTAAATATTAAAATTCGTATATATATTATATTTTAAACAAAATTTACATATAATATTTTGTATAAACATAAAAATATAAAATATATATTTTAAATTTTATTAAATTCATATATAATTATTATTAAAATTTAAAATCATATCCCTTTTATATTTTATTTTTATATATATTTAAAAGAATAAAACAAAGTCTAATAAGCACGTGAAAGTTTCGTTTGACAAAGCAACTTTATTTTATTTTTATTATTTTTATTTTTAAATAATATTATTTTTTGGGATAGGGTGTTTGAAAATAAAAAATAATAATTTCTTGTCGGCATTTGTGTGTCTCAGTAAAATAAAAATCTCGTGAATAAAAATTTATTTCATACAATTATTTAAAAAAAAACATTTAATAACTTTAACATCAAATTTCTATCACCTTCGACTTTTTCTCTGTTCTCATTGTTGCCTTTCTTGTAAAAAAATCTCTTCAAAAAACTTGACTGTCACACACCAACAAAATGGTAACCCGTGGCAAGAAACATGTGATCAGGGTAAAGATTCTTCTGTTCATACCCGTCCGTTACAAAGGGATCGTGTCTTCCAGAAATAAAATAAATTCATTGCTTTTTATTTTTTCGTTTTTATTCCCTTTTTGATATTCCCTTCATTGAAACTGACACGTGTCAAAAGGCTTCGTCTTTTGTTAATCTTTTAATTTAATATTTTTCACGAATTTTTTATTTGGTGTATTTTAATCTATAAATGTGTGATTGAGATAAGGATTCACTCATTTTTTTTTTGTTGTTGTTGGGTTTTGATAGGTTTCCGGACAAATGAAAAAGAAATGCTTTTGATGCAAAATGACAACCATTTCTGACCATCAATTCTGTCTTTATTAATGCATTATCAAAATTTTGGAGGACTTTCTGTATTTTGTGGGGCTCATTTCCCATTTTTACTTCTTTTTTTTTTTTCTCTAAATATAAGTTTTATTTAATTTTTTAGAAAATTATTGGTGATTATTAATTTTAATGTTAAGGAATATTTAGTTATGTATATAAATATGTAGTTATGGTCCAATTTTTTTTTAAGAATTTATTAATTGAATTTTATAGCAAAATATAAAAAAAAAAATTTACTTATTTTTGTTAAATACATGATTACTTATTTTTATTTTTCGTGGTCATGTTACCCATTCTAACTTTTATATGATTTCAAAGCAAAGAATCACTCCTTCCTTATTTATATGATGTAAAAGGGAAAATTAAACAGACATGAACATTATTCAATTCTATAATATCTTTATTTTTTAAATTTTTTTTTTAAATTTATTGATTTAAGTGTTAAAACATATTTTAAAAAAAAAAATTTTCCTAAACTTATTGGTACACACTTTTCAAATCAACATTCAACGAGACCAAGCTAGGAATTACATTAACAATTACATGTCTGATACACTTTCGCTTCAACTTCTAATAAGTTCCATTCTCACCAAATTAAAAAAAAAAAATCAACACTAATCATAATATATTTTTTATTTAGTTAAAAGATTACAATTAAGACATGAAAGGAAAGAAATATGGAATGGATACTTAAAAAATGAAAATATAGATAATTTACACCAAATACCAAGCTTTGGGATAAAATACAATTACTTTGAAATTTCATAGAAAAAAATACACTTAACTCTTTAGTTTGAAAAGCTCCATCTTACCCCTCTATTTTTTCTTTTTCATTTTTTAATTGTAAAGAACATTTGTAATCCGATTTTTTTTTTTTCATTTGGGTTCCATTTTGTTTTTTAAATTTTAAATCATTTCATGATAGTCCAAAACCTTTTAAAATTGTATGAATATGGTCTTCAGATCAAATTTTGAAATAGAATTACAACTTGGGTTAATAGATATAAAATTATTACTTTTGTTACAATACTAAAATGTATTTATTAAAAATTTAAAAAAATTTCAGAATAAAATAGAACTATCAATTTTGCCTTTAATTTTAAAAATTTACTTAAAATTGGTGCTAAAACGGTAATTTGGTTTTCTTCATAATAATTATAAAAATTTATTTTTTATGATATCAAAAAGTAATAATTTTAAATTAATTTTCTTTATTTATTTTATTTAATTTTATTTCCCCAATATCTATAAATTTTGATAAAAATATAAAATAAATCATTTTAAAAATAAATATAAAAATTATTTTTAACAAAAAATAAAAGAAACGAAACATACCTAAATAATTTAAATATATTTATTAGAAAATAAATTAATTATAAAATTTTTTAAAAGGAAACAAAATTATCATTTTGGCCATTGATTAAAATTTGAACTTAAAATTAGGGAAAAAAGATACTTTATTTTCCTTTATAATAATTATAAAAATTTTGTTTTTTTCTAATAAATATATTTTTATAAGATAGAAAAGAATAATAATTTTGGGTCCATTATTTCGATTTTATTTTATTTCGTTATTTTATTTTTTGAAATTTATTTTTTGAAATTTACAAATTTTGATAAAAAATATAAAATTAAATCCTATTAAAAATAAAATTATAAATTATTTATAAAAAAAAATAAAACATACCCAAATAATTTCGGCTCTTGGTGGTTAACATTTATTTTCTCAAAAAATATATAAAAAGCTTGTATATCCTAAAATAATTAATTAAATTTTACATTATAGCTATAATTTTAAACTTAAACAATAAGAGAATTATGCTCATTTGCTAAGTGATTTGGAATGAGATTCTTTTAAGAAAAATATTTCCTCAATAAATTATGGTATTAAATAAGTTACTTATGTTAGGTTGGCATAATTTTAAAGAGTCTTAGATTATACTAGTTGTACTTGTTTAGCCAGGTGTTAAAAAATTATTTGAGTATGTTTCATTTCTTTTTTTTTTTTTAAATGTAACTTTATTTTTAATAAGATTTTAATTTTATATTATTTGATCAAAATTTATAAATACAGAAAAAATAAAATTTGATAAAATAAGAATAAAGAAAGGAAATAAAATCATTGATTCAAAATTATTACTCTTGCCAATCATACCAAAATGTATTTATTAAAAAGAAAATAAATTTTTTTAACTATTACAAATAAAAATAAATTACCACTTTCTCCCTTTGATTTTAAGTTGAATTTTAAAAATTAAGGATAAAATGAGGGTTCTATTTCATTTTTAAATTTATTTTTAATAAATACATTTTAATATGATTGTAAAGAGTAATAATTATGACTTTATTAACTTAAGTTGTAATGCTCTTGTAAACTTTGATTAGAGGATTATATTGATATTATTTTAAAAGATTTGGGATTACGGTGAAATAATTTAAAGTTTAAAAATCAAAATATAACCCGAATGAAAGGTTTATAACTACAAATAAACTTTACCTCTTTTTACCCCAGACTTTTTTCTAACTACAAAATAATGAAATTTTAATTAATTTTAAAATTCTTTAGTTCAAATTACATTCCAAAAAGGCAAATAAAATAATAAGCATTAAATCAGGAAGAAAAAACATGGTATTAGAGTGTTATTTCCAAAGATATATTAACATTCCATTTAGTTGTTCGCTGGAAATACTGTGATGATTTTAACATATTATTATTAAATAAATAATATATCATTGTTTTACAAAAAATAAAAATAAAAAAACAAAAAATGTATATTTGTTAAAGCCCAATGAAATCGTTGATGGGCCTCAAATAGAGTCCAAGGATCATCAATGCCTCCACTGGCGATTTTGGGAATATGCTATGGGCTTTGTGCCTGGTTACGTGGGCAGAGCATTTTGATTGATTCAATCAGTTAGGTTAATATTTTTGGATGAAAAGATTTTATATTCGAATCCTATCAATAATAATTTATTGGGATTATCTCGAATGTACGATTTATAATCATCTATCTTAAGTTTTCAAGTACGACATACATTATCATGACCTGAGAGACGAATAGTCTATCTACTCCTGAATTTTCTTAAAAAGAAAAATTCAAAATCCATTTTCTCATTTTAATGGACTAAGATTTAAACTTTAGATTAAATCCCATAATTTTGGGATTTTTTTAAATAAAAATTATCTTATTTTTATAAAATGATGGTGGAGTGTTTAATTCCTAAAGGGACATTAGAGGACTGATAATTATTTTTATTAAGGTAAATTTCTAAAAATTAATTAACTATAAATTGGACATATGACAATCATATTATGATATTCTAATTTACACAAAGTTTGAAATTTCCATTATTAATGTGTGTATATATATTAAAAAATAAATACATGCCTCATTAAGATATGTTTATAAAATTAATAAATTATCTAATAATATATTATTTTTGACTTTTCATATAACTATTATGAGATATAAAACTTATTTTTGTTGTCATTGTTATTGTATATTATTTTAATTTGTAGGTCTTGAAATTGTGACATTTGGCAACATAACTCAATTTTTACTTTTTCAGCGTGTCTTTGCTTTGGAATACTATTGGTTACCTTTAGGATATAATCGAGTCAAATTAAGTCAATATAGTGAGAAATTCGAGTTCGACTCATAACTCGCGGTTCGATATTCGACTTGAACTCGATCGGGTTTTATTTTTTAAGCTCGAGCTTGATTCGTGATCGAATTTGAGCTACTTGAGCTCGCTCGATTAAACTCGATTAATATGTAAAAATAAGCTCGATTTATATACTTGACAAAAGTTCGATTATTTATACTCAAGCTCGAACTCGAATTCAAAATATTTTATTAATTAAAATAATAAAAATATATTTAAATATAAAAACTCGATTAGGGTCGCGAGCTACTCGAGCCGATATAAAAATACTTGAATTCGGCTCAATCGATAAGTCGAGTTACTTGAGCTTGAGCTGTACTCGATAATAATCGAACCAAATTCGAGTTTTTTTTAAATCGAATCCGAGTAACTTGCGAGTACTAATATATCATTTATACCCTTAGCTATCTCTCCACTGTTTCTAATAATATACAACATAGACACTGCCATGTAAATATAATTCATTTACAATGTTAGACATTTCTGAATTTACAATATTATTAATTCAATTAATTGTAAATAGATACATTTTGTATTTTGTATCATTTAAATTTTGAGTTTAGATTCATATTTATTATATTTCAATATTCATTAATTTAATTATTTATGAACTTAAGTATTTATGAATCTATGATATTCATTAACTCAATTAATGGTGTTGTATCATTTAAAATTTAAGTTTAAATTCATATTTACTATTTATTAATTATGAATATCATATATTCAAGAATCCAATTACATGTAAAGTGAATAGATATTTTTAAATAAAAATTGGATAATTTTAATTTATTTAATTATCAAAATTATTTAAATTATAATTACAAACCAAATCAATCCAGAAATATATTTTTTAAAATTAAAAATCTAAAAAATATATAACCAAAATTAATTTTTTAATAATTCAAATATATTTAATTTAAATATATATTTTTTTATCTTTTAAAATTATTCAAATAAATAAAATTTTTAAAATTATTAGTTATCCAAAATTAATTTTCTAATAATTTACATATATATAATTTAAATATATATCTTTTATCTTATAAAATTAATTTTTTTAATAATTTAGGTATCTATCTTTTTAAATTTAAAAATATCAAATTTAATTTTTTTTAACAGATTTCATAACAGTCTTTTATCATTCAAAATCACAAAATTTAATCTTTTGATAATTTATATAATATATGTCTTTTAAACATAAGTCATTATTTAACATAAATTTTATTTGGTATTTAGTTCTTACCTTCGTTTGCACTTCCTATTCTTTCTGTATTATAAAGTGTGAGTTACATAAGTATTTTTTTCTGTTATAAGTGTTTATGGCAAATCATTTATCTTTAACTTTGAATTTATTTTAGGTGTTTATAGTAAGTTATTTGTCTTCAACTTTGATTATCTTCTGATATATTACAAAGTGTAAAATTATAATATTATTTGTTTTAATACTTTGTAGGTATTGTAAGTAAGCCTTTTATTTTTACCTTTAACTTTTCACTCAATCAAGTAATTTTTTTTTAATTCAGTTTTAACATTTATTTATTTTTTACAATAATTTTAAATCTACTTATAACCCGCCTATGTTAATCTCTTTTTTATTGTGATTTAAAAACAAACGAAAATTATTTATTATAAAAAATTACCAAGCAAAGTTCCATGAACATGTTGTTTATATCATATACATGCTTAGATTTTTCAATAAGATACAATCTTATTTTCTGGTATTATACTTGCACTAATGAAATTTTTTTTATTTATAGTATTTATCAACTAAATAAAAATATTTAAAAATTATTAGTTATTTAAAATTATTTTTTTACTAATATATAAAAAATCTAATATGTGTTTTTTATCCCATAAAATTAATTTTCTAATAATTTATATATACAATTTAAATATATCTTTTTATCTTTTAAAATTAATCAAATAAATAAAAATAGTTAAAAATTTTAAGTTATCCAAAAATAATTTTCTAATAATATATAATTTAAACATATATCTTTTTATCTTCTAAAATTAATTTACTAATAATTCTATGATATTTATCAAATAAATAAAAGTATTAAAAAATTATTAGTTATCCAACATTAATTTTCTAATAATTTAAATATATAATTTAAATATATATCTTTTACCTTTTAAAATTACTTTTTTAATAATTTAGATATCTATTTTTTTACATATACAATTTAAATATATCTTTTTATCATTTAAAATTAATTAAATATATTAAAATAGTTAAAAATTTTAAGTTATCCAAAATTAATTTTCTAATAATATGTAATTTAAATATATATCTTTTTATCTTTTAAAATTAATTTACTAATAATTTTATGATATTTATCAAATACATAAAAGTATTAAAAAATTATTAGTTATCCAACATTAATTTTGTAATAATTTAAACATATAATTTAAATATATATCTTTTATCTTTTAAAATCAATTTTTTAATCATTTAGATATCTATTTTTTAAAATTTAAAAATATCAAATTTAATTTTATCTTAATAGATTCCATAAATATTTTATTATTCAAAAAGACAAAATTTAATCTTTTGATAATTTATATAATATATATCTTTTAAAAATAAGTCATTATTTAATATAAATTTTATTTTGTGTTTAGTTATCCACTTTTGTTTATACCTGATTATTTGTAAGTTATATAAGTTTTTTTTTTAGTCATTTGTTTTAATTATGATTCTTTTTTTTTTATATATATTATAACATATAAAGTTATAGTAACATTTATTCTTATATTTTGTAGGTGCTTTACATATGCCTTTTATCTTTGTCTTTGACTCTTTATTCAATCAGCACAATTCAATTTTAACTTTTACTTTTTTTTTCAATCTTTTTAAATCTGCTTAATTGCAGTCCACCTATGTTTGCACCTCCTATTCTTTTTGTATTATAAAATGTAAGTTACATAAGTACTTTTTTCTTTATAGGTGTTTATGGTAGATCATTTATTTTTAACTTTGATTTTTTTATTTTTGTGTGGGTGTTTATAGTAAGTTATTTGCCTTTCACGTTGATTCTTTTTTGATATATTACAAAGTGTAAAGTTATAATAATATTTATTTTTATATTTTGTAGGTATTGTAAGCAAGCCTTTTATCTTTGCTTTTAACTTTTCATTCAATCAAGTAATTTTTTTTTCTCAATTCAGCCTTAACTTTTAATTTGTTTACAATCATTTTAAATCTACTTAAAACCCACCAATGCTAATGTCTTTTTTATTATGATTTAAAAACAAACAAAAATTATTTATTATGAAAAATCACTAGGCAAAGTTCAATGGACACGTTGTTTATATCACATACATGCATAGAGTTTTCAATAAGATACAATCTTATTTTTTGTTATTGCACTTGCACTAACGGAAAATTTCTAATTTTATAGTATTTATCAACTAAATAAAAATATTTAAAAATTATTAGTTATTTAAAATTAATTTTTTTTACTAATTTACATATACAATATAATATGTATTTTTTATCGCATAAAATTAATTTTCTAATAATTTTATGGTATTTGTCAAATAAATAAAGTATTTAAAAATTATTAGCTATCCAAAATTAACTTTCTAATAATTTATATATACAATTTAAATACATCTTTTTATCTTTTTAAAATTAATCAAATAAATAAAAATAGATAAAAAATTTAAGTTATCCAAAATTAATTTTCTAATTATTTTCTAATAATTTATGTAATTTAAATATATATATTTTTATCTTCTAAAATTAATTTACTAATAATTCTATGATATTTATCAAATAAATAAAAGTATTAAGAACTTATCAGTTATCCAACATTAATTTTCTAATAATTTAAACATATAATTTAAATATATATCTTTAATCTTTTAAAAATAATTTTTTAATAATTTAGATATCTATTTTTTATGTATAGAATTTAGATATATCTTTTTATTTTTTAAAATTAATTAAATAAATAAAAATAGTTAAAAATTTTAATTTATCCAAAATTAATTTTTCTAATAATATATAATTTAAATATATATCATTTTATATTTTAAAATTAATTTACTGATAATTCTATGATATTTATCAAATAAATAAAAATATTAAAAAAAATATTAGTTATTTAACATTAATTTTCTAATAATTTAAACATATAATTTAAAAATATATCTTTTATCTTTTAAAATTAAATTTTTAATAATTTAGATATCTATTTTTTAAAATTTAAAAATATCAAATTTAATTTTATCTTAATAGATTTCATATTAATATTTTATTATTCAAAAAGACAAAATTTAATCTTTTGATAATTTATATAATATATATCTTTTAAAAATAAGTCATTATTTAGCATAAATTTTATTTTGTGTTTAGTTATCCACTTTTGTTTATACCTCATTTTTTTTTTGTAAGTTATATAAGTTTGTTTTTCTTTTGTAGGGGTTTACAATAAATCATTTGTCTTTAATTTTGATTTTTTTAAATATATTATAAAGTACAAAGTTATAGTAACATTTATTTTTATATTTTGTAAGTGCTTTACATATGCCTTTTATCTTTATTTTTTATTCTTTATTGAATCATAATAATTCAATTTTAACTTTACTTTTTTTTTTTCAATCTTTCTAATCTCCTTAATTATAGTGCAGCTATGTTAATTTTTTTTTATTGTTACCACAAAAAAAATCAATAAATTTGTTTTACTGTCAGGGATGGTTAGGCCACTTACTATTTGCTGTACCATAAATTAAATCTAACAAAAAAGCATTATTTCAATAATAATTATCATAACGTATAAATCCGTAAATTTACTACTAGATATGGATTAGAAGGAGTCACTATCAATTTTTTTTAGTTAAGTGTGATTAGCCAACTGATATAGATTTTGTTCTACAAAACTAAATTTTAGGTTTGAGAGTACGATTACGCGTGGGAAAGGTCATAGCACACCCATAATGCCTATCTAAAAGATGATACAAATTTGATTTCGAATTATCCAAGCCTTGATCATATTTGTAATTTACTAAATTTTTTAATATTAAAAATTAGTCTTAAAATTATCCTAATAGTTTGGTAACAATTTAAAACAATTCTTTCACCTCAGAAGTATTCATGGAGACTAGTGTTCCACTTTGAAAAGGTCTCGTCATCAAATTTATTGATTTATTTTATTACAAAAAAATTAGTAAAATCTCTTAATAGTTTGGTATAACTTACTTTGAAGTAATCCTTCAATAGTTTAGAGGATTAAAAATTATTTTTATTTTTATTTTTTTGAAAATTGATTTATAAAATTTTTCAATAGTTTGGTGGATTCCATTTTAAAAATTAAATCCATAAAAATTCTCTAATAATTTGGTAGAATTCATGAATTTATTTTGTAAGGATTTTTATTTGAAAAAGATTTTTTTTAAAGGATTTTTTTTGAAAACTTGTTCGAAAAGATTTTTTTATTTTTGGTTTTTTGGTCTTATTTTATTTTATTTTTAAAGAGATAGAATTCTATGAAATATTCAATAAAAATAAATAAATTAAAATATAAAATAAATAAAATAAAAAATCAAGAGAAAATAGAAAAAAAACTACAATTCAGATCCGGTCGGCACATGGGTCAAGCGGGTCAATGGGTCACGCGTGAATCCTGGGCTATCCAAAATGACGTTGTGTTAGGGGAGTATAAAAGCTACACCACCCAACTTTTCTTTAGAATTATTTGAGTATGCTTCTTTTCTAAAATGGTTATTCTTTTGTCTTCTTTTTAACTAATTTTCAAAAATTGACAAATAAATCCTAAATACTGATAGGAAATTTTTGAAAACCCAACAAATTATCTAGAAAACTAAACCCAGAAATCCCTGGAATGCAAAACCCTACAGAAATTCAAACCCCAAAACACCAAATCTCAATTTTAAAAAATCTAAACAAATCAAACCCAAGACCTAAAACCTCTTAGTTGCTAAACAAAGTTCTCTTTTTTTCTTCTCTTAAGAGTTTCTGCATAATCTTTTTTTCTGAATGTTTCCTATTTGCTTTGATCATATATTTATATAAGAATTCATGCTCAATCAATTTCTTTTAAATATATGATTTTATTTTATTTCTGTTTTAATGAGAATTGATTCAAAAATCAAATCCCAAAAATCTCTCCCTGTCATTTTAATGTGAATTGATTCTGGAATTAAATTTCGACAATCTCTTTATATCATTTTTAATGCCAATTGATTTTGGAATTAAATCTTGACAATCTCTCAATTACAGTTGAAGATTTATTCCCAAAAAATATTTTTAAACAAAATGAGGTGTCTATAATAATTAAAAAATATTAAAAATAACTAAGATATTCAACATTTCTACTTCAATTTTCTTACAATTTTTTATATTATCATTTATTGTAGTGTGAAAGGTTTAGCTTGTGCAATATTTGTTATATTGTGCATTAAGTGATTTATTCGATTTTATACTATTCTTTTTATTGTATTACATTACATTTTTGTGTATAATTAGATTTTTATCTTACCACACTAAATTTTCTCTCTTTGTTTTTAAATTTGAGTAAATATAAATACATATATATAATATATTATTACAAGTAAAGATTGTATAAAGTGAAAATATGTCATTTTATTTTTTTTTTAATTTATTTTCTTATGAAAGGTAGTCAAATATATAACTTTTATTTGTTATAAATTTTAAAAAATATTAATTTATATATATACTCATTCAAAAAGTAAATTAATTTCATGCTTCATGCGAGTAATCACATACTTTAAGACCAAACTAAATAAGTTTCTCTATACAGCCCTAACAGAGTTATTAATGAAATAAAAACACATCACACATAACTATATGTAGACACCGCAATCTATTTAAGGGTCTACTTTTGATTTTGCTAATAAAAATAAAAAATAAAAAAAATGGAAAAACTGATCGAAAAAATAGGTAGTTGAATTTGGGTGAAATTGTTGGAATTGGGTTGAAGGATTTAAGTTAGGATTAAGGTGGAAGTTTAAAAGAAATTGGGATTTCGATTCGGATGGGGGTTCTGTGGTTTTAATCCTATAAATACAAACTCAAATAAGAGGAATAAACACACAAAAGCATGGGAAAAATCAGAGATAAGCACAGAGATCAAAAAACATAAAAAAATTGTTTGAAAATTTTTGGATTTAAAAAAAATTTTGAAAATTTTTTGGAAAATTTTAAGAATTCGGTTAAATTTTTTGACGATACTCTAGTGACATCCTCAGTTTTCGATGAAGCTCTCAATTTTCGACATTTATTTTTTAAAAATCGGTGAACTTTCGGTCAGATTCCAGTAAATTTATCCAGATTCTGACAACAATCCCATAATCTAGTGAAGGATTCAACCGGTGTTCTTGGGGTTTATAGAGAGTGGGAGAAAAAAAAAGAAGTAAAGAGAAAAGAAGCGGAAGAGATATGACAAAAGAAGACTGAATTTAGGCTTTTATACCATCTTAAAACGATGTCGTTTTGGAGTTAAAGAGCTCTAACATCAGCGCATTTTTCATTTAGTTGACTCGACTTGATTGCAACCCGCACCTTCGATACGCGTTTTAGTCAACCTTTTTAGTCGTGCTGAGCTGAGCTTTTGAGCCAAGTCATCGAGTCGTCTTCTAAGCCTAGAACTGAGTCGCACCAAACCCTTCAATCGAGTCGTTTCATTTTTTTGATTTATTTATTTATTTATTTATTATTTATGTGTTTGTTTATTTTTAGGGATATTTTTGCATAAAAATAAAAAATATTTAAAGAATAAATAATAATTATCTAATAATGAAATTTTTAGAAATTTTAAATGGTAAATTTCTATAAAATTCATAGGTGAGAAATTTTATCTAAATTTATCCCAAATGATGGAATAATTTAGATAAAATTTTAATAACAATAATTAATATTTATTTTCAAACAAAAAATAAAAAATAAAAAAATATTAATAAAATTTTTGGAATTAAATACAAATTATTCAAGGATGAGATTATTAGAAATTTTAAATGGTAAATTTTTAAGAAATCTTTAAAAGAGAAGTTTCTTTAAATTTATCTCAAATGATGGAATAATTTAGATAAAATTTCAATTAAAGTAATTGTACTTTGTTCCAAAAATAAAAAATTTTTTTTCTAAATTGTCCCAAATGTTTCAAAATTTAAAAATAAAAAAATTCAAGAAAATTTCTAAATAGGCCTAAATTATGGAGATTTTTGAAATTCAAAAAAAGAAAATATTTGTAAATTGACTCAAATGGTGGAATAATTAGATATATTTTCAAAATAAAAATAATGATTAAAAATAATTAAACCTTTTTTTCTGACGACGAAGCCTCTTTAAAGAAATAAATGCAATCCTTGAATACTTTTGAGGTGAGAAAATTTTTTTTTAAGAGTTCTACTAGATTGATGGAGAACCTTCAGAATTATTTCTAATATATAACATAAAAATTAAAATCATTAGAATCAAGACCTTTTGATAAATTTAAAATAAAATGGTTAATCCTTTGGATGGACATGTAGGGGTGCTATAACCTTCCTCATATGGAATCGAACTCTCGAACCCTATTTTGGTTAACAGACCTGAACCTATTCTTTTAAAGACTTTTTGTCAAGCTTAAGAGTTCCTTAAAAGGATAGATTCATTAGGTAGCCAATCACACCTAGTTAAAAAAGATTGATGGTGACTCTATTTGTTAAGTCTAGCTATAGATTTACGAATCTATATGTTATGACAGTTTGATGCCTACATTGGGATTACTATAGAGAGTCAGGCCATAACATTTTAAATATATCCAATCCTATTGGTCTAATGGTTTTAAATTGTAATGATTTGTGTTATCTGTTTACTAACATTTTTATTTTTATTTTTGTCTTTTATTTTTGGGGCATGAAACCTATATGTTCCTTCACACACACTATTACATGCATTTGCATTATATGAGCTCTATACCCGGGCTCTGTCCCTCTTAGGAAGGAGTCAAGTACCTATGCTCTTGTGAGATGATAATCTCCGCAATGTCTAACGAAATACTCCCACTCAAATTGAATCCTTTTTGTTGGTAGCCTGTGATGGGTGAGGATTGGACTACCTTACTAGTCTATGATGGATGATGATGTAAGGAAGAATTTGAGAACCTTTAGTGGTCAACATCACCTAACCCTGCATATAATCTACATTTAAGAAGCCAACCCTAAGATAGAGCCTTTTCTACCCTTTGATAGATGTAACTCAAAGTTAGGACATAAGAAAGAATAATGTGTGTGATATAGTGATTACCTAACTATTTTATTTATTTAACTTTGTGCATTTGCATTATCATGCACTATTTTCATTGTCATATGTAACTTTGTGCATCTGCATCAATTTCATTTCATCCATGAAAATGCACATTTCATTTATGCATCAACATATCAAACATAAAGCATAGCATATCCATTTTTATTACAATTGTGGTATTCAAGGTTTAAGTATAGCTCCATCAAGCAAGAACCCAACTTACCAATACAACATAAGAGCTCAAGCCAAACAAATGGAATAAGAAAATTTTAATCATCTTAAAAGGATATAGAAAGCTCAAGAGAAGCTTAAAAGGGAGTTGAATAAGATTTTAGAAGCTTTGAACAAGTTAAACAAGGAAAAAAGTAGAAAAAAAAGTACTAACCAACAAGACCATCCATCACAAGAGGTGGATAACCTATTGTACCTTTTTTATTTTGGACCACATTAAGCTTAACCCATACAAGGTCCACCACCACAGTAATTTTTCTATCCTGTAAGGTACACATACCTTGAAATGCCATCAGCTTCAAATCCAAAACGATATCAAAGTTATATAAATTCTATCTTTACTGAAAAGGTAGTATAATCAGTACCAATCCTCAACTTGGATTCAAAAAAAATTGAGGCCTAAAGATAAGTAGATTTTAAAAGCTGAATAGAAAATGAACTTGTTATAGAAAATGCTACAAGTAGTGGAAGAAATTGGTTTTTATGATTTTGTCGATGTTGCTGGACTCTGTTTAGTCTTAGATGTTATTATACCACCAAAATTCAAAGTATCAGAGTTTGAAAAATATGATGGTACAAAATACCTAAAGATTTACATTATCATGTACTATTAGAAGATGATAGCCCATGCCCATAATAAAAAGCTATTGATGCATGTATTTTAAAACATCCTTACTGGGTTTACTGCTAGGTGGTATGTTCAGCTAGATGAATTCATATTCATTCTTGGAGTGATATGGCCCATAACTTTATTAGTCAGTATCGACATATTATAGACTTAGCTCCTAATCGCTTGTCTTTACAGAATATGAAAAAAAATGACTGAATCATTCAAAAAGTATGCCCAGAGGTGAAGAGACATAGCTTTTCAAGTGTAACCTCCTTTAACTGAGAAAAAAACCACAATGTTGTTTGTTAGCATATTAAAATCTCCCTATTATGAAAATATGATAGGGAATGCAATAAAAAACTTCATCGATATGGTGATATCAAGCAAAATTATTGAGAATGCTATTAAAAATGACAAGTTGAAAGGAGAGGAAACCAAAAGAGAACCCGAGAGAAAAGAGACCAAAGCTTAAACCATGAGCTTTGGTAGACAGTTTTGAGGATATCAACCCTATCCACCATAAGGTTACTCCTCATACTATCCTATTATGAATAATAACTTATCCTACCCATATCAACCTTCTCCACAGCCATTTTACTCATCAACATACTAACTCATTTTCAGCTCTCAGGCTTCCATATACATCTTTAACATTCAACCTCTCGTAAGATCTCAGATTCTTCCTACTAACCTAGCAAGTGGTTCACGAGAGCAACAAACTACCCAAGAAAAATTCGTATTTGACCCAATCTTCATGACTTATACGGAGTTATACCAACAGCTCTATAACAATCTTTTGATTACCCTTAGTTGATTGAAATCGCTTAAGCCATTCTATTCTAAGTGGTATGATCCTACAGCCCACTGTGACTATCACTATAGAATTACAAGTCATTCCATAAAAAATTACACTGCCCTAAAGCATAAGGTGCAACGATTGATCAAGGATGGAATGATAAACTTTGATCAAGGAGGGGCAACAATGCCTAATGGTAGTGGCAATCCATTACCCAATCACAATATCAGTACTTCAAGTGAAGACCAAGAACGAGTTTGATCCAAAAAGGGCTTGGTGAGCTTTAATGAATTAGGGGCTAGATGTTAATAAAAGTTTTTCACATAATCACATGGGGGCATAATTTTGAGAAGGATGTTAAAGCTGATTGAGAGTTGCTTGTCACTTTAGTATTTCTTTTAGAGTAATATTAGGATTTTTTTATGCAATAAGATTTCATTTGTTATCATTTTAATAAAAGAAAAATTGATGCATTTCACTATATTTTTTCTTTCATCCAACCATTGTTCCATGCTTTGTCACCTTTCATAACTTTTCTTTCCCATTCCAATTTTCAAATGGTGAATATTTAGACAATGATAATAATAATTTTGAATTTAATTTTGAGAACTCATTCACATTGACCTAATGGGACTATTTAAGCAAAAGAAGCCAGCTACTAGCAGATGTGGCATAGATATATCTTGAAGATATGTAATTTTTTATAAAGATCCATGAGCTTATTTTTATTCAATAGATGATCTTCAAAGAAAGCATTCACATTTGAGATGAAAAATGACCATATTTTTTTTACCATTCAAAAAGTCATTCATTGCTATCCCTTTGAGCCTATTATGATTTTTTTTTCTAAAGAACCTCGACGAAGTATCACCTTTCACACTGAGGGATAATTTTTAAAAAGAAAAGAGGAAAAAGATAACAAAAGATCTCAAAGATAGAAAGTAAAAAAAAAAAAGAGAAAAAAATAAAACAAAAAAAAGGCAAAAGAAAAAAAATGAATGCCACAAATGAATTGAGGCAAAGTAATGAGAATCCTTTTATGAGGAATGAGATGGATGAAAATAGAAAAAATAGTGGAATGACATGGAATGGGGTAAGATGTTGAAAAATGATCCTTTGGTTTTGAATCTTTTGAACACATGTTTTGAGTGTATTTTATCAATTTCTTTCATAACCCCTCATTGTGGCTTATGTTACAACCTTAGAAAGTCTCGAGTTTTTAAATTTTAATATATTTTTATTATTTTAATTAAAAAATTACTATTTTACTCTTATATATATATTAGTTTGAGCTTAAATTCAAGTTTGAACACATAATTAAGCTTGGAATTAAGCATGAAAATTGAGTTTATTTTTATTAAATAACTCTAATCGAGCGAGTTTGAGTAGCTCAATTATTATCTCAAGTTGAGGTCGAGCCGTGTTTTGAGCAACAAATTTTGAGTTGAGATCGAGTTCAAACTTCTCACTATATTAACTCAACTCGACTTGATTAGAATCCTAACGGAGATAAGATAGATAAGTGCTGAAAAAAATGATGTGATAAATTTTAAAGGGTTTTGCTAGGGTTGATGACTTCTCGTATACTGGCTAGTTACTCTTAGCTGATTGATTATTGAAAACAAAAAAAAAAAAAAAAAGATTATTGTTGAGGGTTTGTATAAAATGGTGAAAGGAAAGAAGAAATGCAATCAAAATATAAAGATAAATGTAACATAGCATTTGTGGTATCTGTTTCGAGGGCAAGTTGGTTTTTTTTTGTTTAAGGGATATAGGATTTGTGAGAGTAGTTATCTTACTAAGAGATATAGGATTTATAGGAGCAGTTGCCCCTATTGCCTTCACTGCCTCCATTGTAAATTCATCTTACATGTAAGTGGGGAAAAGAACAAATAAAGGCATAAACATGAAGTAGGTAAAAAATAAATAAATTGAAAAGGAAATGGTGAGAGCCATAAACCTAAATAAAGGTAATGACAAAAACTTTTGATTTAATTTGATATATGTAATTATTAATAAAGTCAAGGATAAAATTTTTTTATTTGATTTGATATATGTAATTATTAGATGGTAATTCGTACCTTCTTTTTTTAGTTTTAAAACTCTTACCTTTACACATTTTTGTGGATTACACTTGTATCTATTTGGAGTGTAGGTTGATCTTCTTTTGTTTAAGGGACATAAGATTTATAGACGTAACTACTCTCTTACCTCTAAGAGATATGATTTATTGGAGCAACTACCCTTATTGCCTCTATTGCTTCCATTATAAATCCATTTCTGCATTCAAGTAAAGAAAAACAAACAAACGCATAGACATGTAGGTAGGTAAAAAAACAAAGAAATTGAAAAAAAAAAAGAAACAGCTAAAAACCTAAATAAAGACAAGGACAAAAACTTCTGTGATTTGATACATGTAATTATTAGGTGGCAACTCAATACCTCAGTTTTCAAACGTCTAACTTGACAAGTATTTTATGGGTTGCACTTGTGATGTCTATTTCAAAGATAGATTGGTCATTTTTTGTATGTCTAGCAACACTTTTAAGCTTTTATTTCTTGAAAATCACGTTTTCTTTTAACTAAGGAAAAAAAAAAAAAAAGAGAAACACCAAATGCCATTTTTTAAGAATACCACATTAGCGATCAAGAATTTTGAATCCTTCAAAGTTCAAAGGGTGAACTGATTGTTTTCCATAAATTTTAATGAAATATTTAATGGACGACTAAGGGGATTTAGATTATTTTATCAATGACTTAAATAATGAAACAATAACATGTGCTAAAAATGGCGTGCATAAAACATATCAATCTCTAATATTAACCGTTGTAATTATAATGTAATTAAGTAAATAAATAATATTTTGCACAATTTTTAGTACTTTTTTTATTTTGTTTTGGTGGGTTTTCTAAAAGTAAGCTCGTGATCTATAGCTTGTGACGTATTTTATGTGTTTATAAAAAAATTATTACCCATTGTCAAAATGTCATATGAAGAATTAAAGTGTTATTATGCTTATAAAGAAAATATTGTCTATTACAAAATCGTCAAATTAAAAACTAAATACACCATAAACAAGTTACTAGCACCACAAGCAGTATCACTTTAACAAAAACCAAAATATGTGTTTTATTAAAATAGAAATGCTATAAATAGTTAATTGACCAACCACATATAAATATATTTAAATTTTTATCTTATCAAAATAAATTCTCTTTATTTCTAAATTTTATTCAATATAAATATATAATATACATTATTGCAAATAAGTATTTTGCAAAGTAAAATATGTTACTTTATTTTTTTAAAGAGATTTATTTTTTTAAGAGTTAATCAAATATATAACTTTTATTTGTTACAAATTTTAAAATTTTGAATATAATTTTTCAAAAATATTCATATATATATATATACACACACACACACACACACACACACACAATAAATAAGTAAATTAATTCAATGCGAATTACTTTCGTGCATCGTATGAGTTAAAATCTAATTATTATATATATTATATATATTTAGTCAAAATAAATTTTCTTTTTATTTTTAAATTTGAGTAAATATAAATATTTAATATATATTATTCCAATAACGATTGTGAAAAGCAAAATATGTCATTTTATTTTTTTAAATTTATTTTTTTGAAAAGTTAATCAAATATATAACTTTTATTTGTTAAAAATTTTAAATATAAAATTTTTAAAAATACTAATTTATACATATACAAAATTAATTAATTAATTAATTTCGTGCATTGCATTAGTTACAATCTAATTATTATATATATATATATATAGCAAATCACATATTTTAATACCAAGTTAAAATAGTTTTTTAAATAGCCCTAATAGAGTTATTAATAAAATAAAAACATAACAGATATAATTATAAATTAAAATGCAAATGTTTAAAAAGAATGTGCTTTAAGGCACCGACGAACTTAATATCCAATCCAAAATATAGATAAATCATAGCGTACACATAATGGCTGCCTTTTTGATACACTAGCTTATTTTACATTATGTATGAGATCACTTGTTCAAGTTGTCTAACAAATAAAATCAATTTACTGAAATGAAATTTGAAAAAAGATATCATAAAAATCGCCTTTTTTTTTATAAAGTAAAAAACTTTTTGTCTATCTTATGAGAAAAATATGTGTTGATTCCCTAACATACATTATTATTATTATTATTATTATTATTATTATTATTATTATTATTATTATTATTATTATTATTATAATTATTATTATATCACATACTTTGATGATACCAAGTTAAAATTGTGCAACAATAATATATGGATTCAAAATAAAATATAAAAACAAATATAAAATTATCATAAGAAGTTTAATTACCTAAATCAAAATATCTATTTATCATTAAAGACTAATGTCACTTGCACATATTTTGTCTTCAAACAAAAGATACAACATACTACCAATACTACTACTAGTTGGCAAACTAATAGGCAAAAATGTCCAGTCAAGACATTAAAAACAACTTCACCATCATATTTCTCCTTCTTCTTCCTCTTTATCTGTCATGACTTTTTACATGGTCCATATGCTCCATCCATCAGCCATCTATAACCAATTGCATCTTCGGTTCTCTTAGTTTTCCCAAACAGTCTTAATGGAATCATTCATAGAATAAAAATACATGACATAACTACAAGTGAGAAGGCATATACGTACATTAATGGAAAAATGCTAAGTTTTTATTTTCTTTGTTCGTAACTTTTAAATTAGTATAGATAACCCTTGTGCATATATAATACCAAAAAAAAAAAATCATAAAGATAGTATACTTATATCAATTAATTTGGAAACTTTATTTGAATTCCTTTAATAGTGAATCACTTGCTGCAAGGTAAGTTATGCATTTATTTAATTATATTAAAATAATAGAATATTTGACTGATTGATTAAAATATATAAGAATATTTTACCCTTTCCAACAACTTGGTCATTGTAACAGACAACTAACTAACACTAAGCTTTCTTGTATTTTACCAAGGCCTTTTCATAATTTCTCATCTGTCATACAAGCAAAACCATAAATACATGAGATTAAAACTAACTTCACTTGCATAAAAAATTCTAACACAAATTTAAAAATGAGATTAATTACCTTCTCCTCCACTGATCCAAGCATGGAGAGAGCACCCACAGTAGCCAACCACCAAGTAAACCTTTTTCCCTTGACAGGAATGTCTTCAGGCCAATCTGGATAAAAGTCATCTTCACCAAATAGGTTGTTGATGGAATCATCTTTCCCTCCCAAAGCTTCTCCATAGTTGAGGATTATTATCGGCTTTAAGGGTCTATACTCGTTATCACAAGATACTTTTTGAACTTCTTTTAAAAGATCCATCCCTTTAATAACTCTGCCAAACACAATGTTACTGTCATCATACTCAGCACATTTTAACCCTTGGTGTTCATAGGAGTAGACACCAAACTAGCCCGATCATGCTAAAGGCTGCACTTCTCACCAATATGCATTATAAGAAAATAGAAGATTAGTGACAGTTTTGTAGCGACATTTCACTTACAAACGTCATTAGCTTCTCTGTTTTTATAAAACTTAAGGCGTTTATTATTAAAACGTCATTAAATATTGAAATAGCAACATTTTTACTTATAAATACTACCCGAGACTTGATATTAGCAACATTTATCAACTACAATACCTTCAATAATCCTGTTTTAAAATTTTGAATAAATATTGAAGGCATTTTTTTATAGAAATGGCTTGAATAATCTAATTAAAAAATGGATATAGGATTATTGAAGGCATTTTTGACAGACAACGTCTTGAATAATCCCCTCATAGAAAAATGTATGCGATTATTAAAGGCCTCTAATAATTCCATGAAAATTGAAAGCGTTTTTGGTCAAAACGTCCTTAATAAATATCCTATCAAAATTTAAGGATCATACGGTTGTTAATCATAAGGTTGTAAGTTTGATCCCTCTTTTTAGCTTTTTTTAGATTTGTGAAGGGAATATTTGTAAGCGAGTATTCTAGGTATTTTTTGGAAAAAAACACTTTCACCAATCAATTTAAAAAATTATGAAGAGAGAATATTAAAGGTGTTTTCGGTAGAAAAATACCTTTAATAATCCAATCAATAAATTTTCATGAAGGATTATTTAATGCGATTTTGATAAAAAAACGCCTTTAATAATATGTTGTTAGGGATTATTCAAGGCGTTTTCTTACTAAAAACACCTTTAGTAATCCTATAAAAAATACTTTGGTTTAATTATATATGTGAAATCAGTTGTATGTTTATGCCAAAAAAACATTTGAAGTCAGTTGTAGGTTTACGCCTAGATAACATTTGGTTTATATATGTGGTAATATGAATTAAATTTTAGAATTTACATTATGAACATTATTGTATTTCAATAAATTGATCACACATCCAAATTTGAAATCGATAACGTTACCATATTGATATAATTTTCTCAAATAATCGTATTGAATATATGTGTATTCATATAAAATAATATATACCAATAATATTAAACTAATACCCCAATAATTTTAAAAAAAATTCATATATATATATGTATATATATATGTATATATATATATATGTATATATATATATATATACACACACACAATAAATAAGTAAATTAATTCAATGCGAATTACTTTCGTACATCGTATAAGTTAAAATCTAATTATTATATATATTATATACATTTAGTCAAAATAAATTCTCTTTTTATTTTTAAATTTGAGTAAATATAAATATTTAATATATATTATTGCAAATAACGATTGTGAAAAGTAAAATATGTCATTTTATTTTTTTAAAATTTATTTTTTTGAAGAGTTAATCAAACATATAACTTTTATTTGTTATAAATTTTAAAATTTTAAATATAAAATTTTTAAAAATACTAATTTATACATATACAAAATTAATTAATTAATTAATTAATTTCGTGCATTGCATTAGTTACAATCTAATTATTATATATATATATATAGCAAATCACATACTTTAATACCAAGTTAAAATAGTTTTTTAAATAGCCCTAATAGAGTTATTAATAAAATAAAAACATAACAGTTATAATTATAAATTAAAATGCAAATGTTTAAAAAGAATGTGCTTCAAGGCACCGACAAACTTAATATATAATCCAAACTATAAATAAATCATAGTGTACACATAATGGCTGCCTTTTCGATACACTAGCTTATTTTACATTATGTATGAGATCAGTTGTTCAAGTTGTCTAACAAATAAAATCAATTTGCTGAAATGAAATTTGAACAAAAATATCATAAAAATCACTTTTTTTTATAAAATAAAAACTTTTTGTCTATCTTATGAGAATTATTATTATTATTATTATTATTATTATTATTATTATTATATCACATACTTTGATGATACCAAGTTAAAATTGTGCAACAATAATATATGGATTTAAAATAAAATATAAAAACAAATATAAAATTATCATAAGAAGTTTAATTACCTAAATCAAAATATCTATTTATCATGAAAGACCAATGTCACTCGCACATATTTTGTCTTCAAACAAAATATACTACGTACTACCAATACTACTACTAGTTGGCAAACTAATAGGCAAAAATGTCCAGTCAAGACATTAAAAACAACTTCACCATCATATTTCTTTTTCTTCTTCCTCTTTATCTGTCCTAACTTTTTACATGGTCCATATGCTCCATCCATCAGCCATCTATAACCAATTGCATCTTCGGTTCTCTTAGTTTTCCCAAATAGTCTTAATGGAATCATTCATAGAATAAAAATACATGACATAACTACAAGTGAGAAGGCATATACGTACATTAATGGAAAAATACTAAGTTTTTATTTTCTTTGTTCTTAACTTTTAAGTTAGTATAGATAACCCTTGTGCATATATAATACCAAAAAAAAAAAAATCATAAAGATAGTATACTTACATCAATTAATTTGGAAACTTTATATTTGAATTCCTTTAGTATTGAATCACTTGCTGCAAGGTAAGTTATGCATTTACGTAATTATATTAAAATAATAGAATATTTGACTGATTGATTAAAATATATAAGAATATTTTACCCTTTCCAACAACTTGGTCATTGTAACAGACAACTAACTAACACTGAGCTTTCTTGTATTTTACCAAGGCCTTTTCATAATTTCTCATATGTTGTACAAGCAAAACCATAAATACATGAGATTAAAACTAACTTCACTTGCATAAAAAATTCTAACACAAATTTAAAAATGAAATTAATTACCTTCTCCTCCATTGATCCAAGCATGGAGAGAGCACACACAGTAGCCAACCACCAAGTAAACCTTTTTCCCTTGACAAGAATGTCTTCAAGCCAATTTGGATAAAAGTTATCTTCACCAAATACGTTATTGATGGAATCATCTTTCCTTCCTAAAGCCTCTCCATAGTTGAGGATTATTATTAGCTTTAAGGGTCTATACTCGTTATCACAAGATACTTTTTGAACTTCTTTTAAAAGATCCATCCCCTTAATAACTCTGCCAAACACAATGTTACTGTCATCATACTCAGCACATTTGAGCCCTTGGTGTTCATAGGAGTAGACACCAAACTAGCCCAATCATACTTAAGGCTGCACTTTTCACCAACATGCACTATAAGAAAATAGAAGATTAGTCACAGTTTTATAGCGACATTTCACTTACAAACGTCATTAACTTCTGCGTTTTTATAAAACTTAAGGCGTTTATTATTAAAACGTCATTAAATATTGAAATAGTGATATTTTTACTTACAAATGCTACCAAAGATTTGATATTGCAACGTTTATCAACTAAAATACCTTGAATAATCCTGTTTTAAAAATTTGAATAAATATTGAAGGTATTTTTGACAGAAAATGGCTTGAATAATCCAGTTAAAAAAATGGATAGGGAATTATTGAAGGTATTTTTGGCAAACAACGTCTTGAATAATCCCCTCATAGAAAAATATATGCGATTATTAAAGGCCTCTAATAATTTCTTGAAAATTGAAAGCGTTTTTGGTTAAAACGCCTTCAATAAATATCCTATCAAAATTTAAAGATCATACTGTTGTTAACCATAAGGTTATAGGTTTGATCCCTCCCTTTAACTTTTTTTGGATTTGTGAAGGGATTATTTGTAAGGGATTATTCTAGGTATTTTTTGGGCAAAAACACTTTCACCAATTAATTTAAAAAATTATGGAGAGAGAATATTAAAGGTGTTTTCGGTAGAAAAATGACTTCAATAATCCAATCAATAAATTTTCATAAAGTATTATTGAATGCGATTTTGGTCAAAAGTGACTTTAATAATATGTTGTTAGGGATTATTGAAGGCGTTTTCTTGTTAAAAACACCTTCAATAATCTCATAAAAAATACTTTGATTTAATTATATATGTGAAGTCAGTTGTAGGTTTATGCCTAGATAGCATTTGATTTATATATGTGATACTATGAATTAAATTTTGAAATTTACATTATAAACATTATTGTATTTCAATAAATTGATCACACATCCAAATTTGAAATCGATAACGTTACCATATTAATATACTTTTCTCAAATAATCGTACTGAATATATGTGTATTCATATAAAATAATATATACCAATAATATTAAACTAATACCCCAATAATTTTAAAAAAATATTCATATATATATATATATATACACACACAATAAATAAGTAAATTAATTCAATGCGAATTACTTTCATGCATGAGTTAAAATCTAATTAGTATATATATTATATATATTTAGTCAAAATAAATTCTCTTTTTATTTTTAAATTTGAGTAAATATAAATATTTAATATATATTATTGCAAATAACGATTGTGAAAAGTAAAATATGTCATTTTATTTTTTAAAATTTATTTTTTTGAAGAGTTAATCAAATATATAACTTTTATTTGTTATAAATTTTAAAATTTTAAATATAAAATTTTTAAAAATACTAATTTATACATATACAAAATTAATTAATTAATTAATTCCGTGCATTGCATTAGTCACAAATATAAAATGGATTCAAACAAATATTAAAAAAAATTTGAATTGAAATTGATTATATATTTTTATTATAAAATAAAAACAATTATTTTATATTAATTACATTAATAATTATATTGAAATAATAACAAAAAATTAATTTTAAAATTTAATGAATCAAATCCATTAAAATTATATTAAAATCTAATTAATTAATTTTAAAATTAATTAGAATCTTAGTTAAAAGCATGGCAAAGAAACTAATGCCAATTGCCAAAATGTTAGATGCGGCCGAAGGTAAATTTGTGTTTTTATTGAAAGCAGAGGGTGTCCATAGGGCATAAAGTAGTGAATGGGAAGAAGGAAATGCCATCAAAATATAAAAAGACAAACGAAGTACATGCAACACAGACAAGAGCAGTAATGCCTCAAGAAAAACCTCTGTTTCACCAAAAAAACACAACCAAAGGAAAGAGGTAATTTTGAAAGGAGAAAGATAAAAGACAAATGGTATTCCTACTATTGCGATAAAGGTGATAAAATCCTATACGCCTAATGTTGCCCATCAATTCGACAGGCCTTTTTGCATGGACTCACCGAAAAACTCAATGAAAATTCTTTATAACAAAAAAACAAAAGGATACTTTTGCATAGAGGGATAAATGATCTCCTTGCACTTGTGCCTACTGCTACATATATTCTAAATTTATCGTGGACTGATTTATAATATACGATACAACAGGTCCCATCAAGCCACTTTACTACCTTTTTTTCTTCACTTTAAATTCTACTACTATACAAGGATTGGTATTATTTTAATTTTGCCCTCACAATTTTATTGCTTTTTTTTTTTGCTGAAATATTTGTTTTTACGTTTATTTTTTGTTTGTTCTCAGATATTTTTATTTATTTTTGTGCTGAAATATATATCACTAAATATGAGCTCTACCAATTACCAACCGGTTTCATAACTTTGTAATTGCATAGAGTTTAACTTTTGCACTAATTATTATTGCATACTTTAAAATCTAAATTACTCGGATATTATATGGATTTGGAAAGATTTTTTAAGGGTTCTTTCTAGAAACGATTTAAAAAATGCTTATTCAAAGAAAAAATATTTTAAAATAAATTTTAATTTTAATTCAATTAATTTATATAATTACTTTTAAAAAATTAAATCTAATAAATTTTAAATTTTAACATCTGCAACGTTCTCACTTATTATTATAATACAATCTTTGTTGTAATATTTTTTTAAAAAAAAATTTACGTTTTAATTGAAATTTTGCATTTTAATTGAATCGATTGTTTTTTTCTTCTTTTTTTTTTTCATTTTGGATTGCACCGTTCACACCATCCAATATTAAGATGTTGTAATTTACTCTTATAAAAAGAAACTCATAAGTGTTATTTCTAAAGATACATTAACATTCGAGTAATTCAAAATAAATACTGTAATGATTTTAAGCTAACTATTAAATAAAAATATACCCATTGTTTAAATAAATAAAATAAAATAAAATAAATTGTATATTGACTTGGAGCCCAACAGAATCATCGATGGGCCTAAAAAAGTGCTAGATCAACAATGCATCCATTGTCTATGTTGGGAAATATGCTGTGGGCTTGGCTTCTGCAAGTTACACGGGCAGGAGCACTTCGTTAATCCAAAACCCATTTTCTCTTTTTAATGGACCTAGATTTGGTCTTTAATTTAAATCATATTTATTTAATTTGCTTGTAAAGTTTGGAAATTCAATTATTAATTAATTTGTGTGCATATAGAAGATAAAAAGAAAGATCAATTTAGTATAAATTTTTTTTATATTATATATTTTTTTAATCATTAATTTTAATAAATTAAAACTAAGAATAATAAATAAAAAATAATCTAATTTCTACTGTATATTGTTAAAAGTAGTAATATATATTTTCTTTTTTTATATTTGGTAATCTTTATGTCTATTTTGTCTTTTATGCTTGATAATTTTGTGTAAATACAAATAGCTAAAAGTAATGCATTTTATCTATTTTGTCCTATGGGCATAATAATCAATTATATTTGATCGCAACCTAACTTGCTCAAATAATTATTTTCTCTATTTTATTTTTGTCTTGAGTAACTTTCTTCTACTTAATTGTAATAGTAAATAATTAAAGGTAATTTATGATTTTATGTAAAATTTTGGGGCCATGCATGTAAGTAGAGAAAAACAAAGAAATTGAAAGAGAAAAGAAAAGGTGAGAGCTAAAAACTTAAATGATGGGCATAGGTTAAAAAGGCAAGGGCAAAGGGTTATGATTTGATTTGTTATAATTATTGGGTGGCAGTTCAATACTTCTTTTTTGGAGACCTACCAAACGGGTCGGTGTGAGAGTTGACGTATGGATCCTACGTAAGTTGGAAGTGGGTTAAGACATCAAAATGATGTTGTTTTAGTGTGTTTATAAAAGATTTATTTTTGTTTTATTTTTTCTCTCTTTTTACCCTTTAGAGTTTCTCTCTCTAAAAATTTATCTCCCTCACGAGCTACCGTAGTAATCCAGATTTTGGCCAATCACCATTGTGCACCGGTGGTCAGAATCTGAAATAGTGCTGAAAAAATAAAAAATTTCTAAAATTTGATGTATTTTTTAGATTTTGGTTGTCGAAAAATTCAACTATTGTAAAAAAATTCAAATTTTTTTAATTTTCAACAACTCAAAAAATTTAAAAAAAATTTCAAAAAAAAATTTTATGCAATCTCCTTGACCTTTATTCTTAAAAAAAAAACAAAATCATAAGCCTTCTAGATGAAGTTTTTAGTTCTCATTTTTTTTTGTTTCTGCAAACCAAAAAAAAATCTATTGGTGGTTTTTCTTTGATAAAAGGATTGTGGTTTTTTTTTTTTTTTTGCTTGCTTGTATTTTTTTGGCTCAGACTTCTCTCTTTTTTTTTTATAGTGTTCGCTTAGGTTTTTTTCTCCTCTTTTTTTTTTGTCATGTATTCTTCTTTGTTTTTTGTTTGTTTGGTTTTTTTTTTTTTTTTTTTTGCAAAACTTAGCTTCATTTATAAAGTTTTTGAAATTCAAATATCAGATATTTTGAGATTTTTTATGAAAAATTTTGGAGATCTATCTGATGACTTTTGATCATCGGATTTTATGCTGTCAAGTTAGTCAGTATCATGGGAGAAAAAACTCATTCTGACAGTTTGATTTCAGTTGTCAAAGTTGAAACATAATATTTTTTTTGTTTTGACTTTTTTTTCTTTTTTTATTATTAATTTTATTATTATTATTATTTGGAGGACAAAATACGTATCTACACTAAAGATAGTTGCTTGACCAACTGTGCAAATTTAGGGATTATTTGATATTATTGTATATTTTAGATTTTAGATTTTTAAATATTTCATTTTATTTTTAATTTATTGAATTTGAAAATATGATTAAATAGAATATTTTTGTTTTGTAAATGTGAAAATAAAAATATGTAAAAGAAAATTATTATAATTTTTAGACTCAGCTTGTTATTAATAATATATAATAATGTTAATATAATTTATTATTTATGAATATAATATCATTTATTAATACAATATTTATATAGTAAAAATATTATTTTATTAATAAAATAATTGTAGATTATTATAGTGGTTTAATTGTAATTTCTGTAAATAGTATCAATACAGTAATAGTGTCAAATTGTTTTCAAAAAATTGAAAATCCAATTTTTCTATTTTGAATAATTTTCAAAAATTTTCAAAACTTTGTTTTCAATTTTCAAAAACCAAAAACAAAAATAACCTACTAAATAAGTTTTTATTTCCAATTTAAAAAAAGTTTAAAACAAAAACGAATACATTATCAAATGACCTCTTAAAGAATCATGTTATTCTCTTTTTAAAATTTTGAATCCCGTATCAAATATTGTAAGGCTCATTTTATTTTTTACTCCTCCGTTACCTTAGGTTTTCTCTTCATAACACTTAGAGCTCAATTTTATTTTTTTAGCTAAAATTTAATTTCTTGGTTGAGATAATAAAGAAACCCATTAGCATAGTTTTAAACCACATTAAAAAAAAAAAAAAAAACACATGCCTTCTCTTTATCTTGAAGAGATTTACCATAACTATAATTGATTTAATCTCAAATCTAAATTTGATAAAATCATTTGGTTTTCACGTAACATATCTTTATTTTAATTATATAAATCTTTCTATAGTTTAATCAAGAAAGTGAAATGTTTGTTTTTGTTTTTGACAAGCGTAAGTATAATTTTGATAACTTATTACTTATTCAATGGTAATTATTCTTATAAATAATAGTATATACATTGTTTTACAAAAAAATTAGATAGAATAACATCTACATTGGTTAGAGCCCAATGAGATGATCGATGGGTCTAAAAGAAGTCCAAGGATCATCAATGCCTTCCCTGGCCATTTTAGAGATATGCTGTGGGCCGGAACACTCCACTCATCCATTTTCTCTTTTTAATGACCTTGATTTAAGCTTTAAATTAAATCCTAAAATTTTGGGATTTTTTTTACAGAAATTTTGATTCTTATACAATGATTGTGGAGTATTTCATTCCATAAGGATATTAGAGGATCGATAATTATCTTATTAAGGTAAATTTATAAAAATTAATTAAAAATAAATTATTAAGGTTAATCTATTAGTAAAGTTTGAAATTTCCATAATTTAATCTAATCTACCGGAGAGTTTAGAGTCTATCTAAAATTCAGTCTTTTAAATCAGGAGTTTTTGATAGATTAAAAAGCTTTAGAATCATTCCCTGTAGAATAGTTGCATCAGGAAATAAAATAAAATAAAAAAACTCATAGAAAGGGTTAGAAGCCGAGGAATAGGGGATTTGAGGCATATATTTTTCATAATCTTTGATTTTTTTGTTCTTGTTTTCTTATTAAGTGATTTCTTTATTCAGAGATGGCGCGCCCCCGGAATAATTTAAGTGTTGTTGTGATAAGAAATACTTGTGGTGTTGGACAACAAACTTTGGCATTTTATTGTGTCCTTTTTGTCACAACTATTGTTTTCATCTTAAAATCTGCGTTCAGGACTTTGTCAATTATCAAAATCAAACAAATGCTTGAAACCAGTAAAGTTTTTTGGTGCGTTTTAGCTTGTGTAGCTTCAGCGGCGGGGGTGTATGTCTCTCTTATTCACCAAATTTGGTGTTAAATACTTGGGACCATACTATCCCCAATGGGTTCTTGTGTGGTTAGAGCCTGCTCAAATGTTAAACATGCTTGCCATGGATGATAGTATGGCATGGTTATGGCAACATCGATGTGGACCGCTAGGAAAAATGATTCGATGTAGTGTGATGTTACTTTTGTCAGTCCTGTTTCAACAGTTTCAAGATCAAAAACCTGCGAGTTTAATCGTCACCTTCTCGTTTGCTGTCTATTTATTGAGCATCATTCGCTTGACTCGTCCATCCAAAGACTTTGAACTCTTCAATTTTTACAGTGGTGCCAGTTTAGGAGTCATATTTAAGAATCATGGCTTTTTTAGTTTGAGTTTTTGGCTATTCTTTTTGGTTTGTGTAAGTCTAATGGGACTCAAACATTGGCTTGAGGAATCTGAATCCGCAAGCAATCCCAAGTGTTTTCTTGACATTGCCATTGGAGGAGAGCGTCAGGGAAGGATCGTCATTGAGCTATACAAAAATTTGGCTCCTCAAGCTTGTCAAAATTTCTGGGCACTATGCGCTGGAGAGAAAGGTTATAGTACTAAAACTAAAACCAAACCATTACAAGGTAATTTTCATTTCAATTTGTTCATTGGTTATATATTTACTACTAATGCTAATTGCTAGTTTGGGAAATTTCTTGCAGAATGCTCGTTTTGATAGAATCATAAATGGTGTCATGGTAGTAGGTGGAGACATTTCATCGAGCTCTGGTGGCGAATCCATCTATGGGTTAAGTTTTGTCGCTGAAACTTGTTACTTAAAACATGACAAGAAAGGTTTGCTCTCTATGGTTATTCAAGGTCCTAATTCTACAATCGGCTCACGATTCCTTATAACAACTGCTCCTTGTTTGGAACTTGATTCCAAAAATGTGGTGATTGGGAAAGTTGTTAAGGGAATAGGTTTGTTAAAAACAATTCAGAAGGTGCCTGCTGGTGAGAAGAATCGTCCTGTTGAGGCTGACTCTATGTGATTGTGGAGAAATTCGGTATGGTGAAGATGATGGCCTTAAAAATTATTTTGGTGATGGCGATTTATTCTTGGATTGGCCTCACGACATCGACAGTAAGCCTTGTGATTACCAATGGTGGAAAGGTGCTGCCTCTACTATCAAGGATAAAGCAGTACACTTACATAAGGTAGTAGACTAAAATTTTCTCTTGCACATCATTTCAATCGATAGTTTTTCATTTATATTATAAATAGATATTTCCAAAAAAAAAATAAAATCTGGATCTGCCATTACATGAACTCGTTCCGTGTGAGTTATAGACAATGGTTCTTTTTTTTTTTTTAATTAAATTCTGCTTATTCTTGGTGTAAGTAAATTTTATATTTAGTGATGATTTGATCACATATTATTGATTTCCTTTGCCCTGGAATGTTGATATTGCGTGCTGCATATGTAGGCCAAAAACTATAAGATGGCTCTTAAGAAATCTGAAAAGGCAATACGTTATTTGAATATGACTTTGTGCATTGATAATGTAAGATGTGCACGAGAATACAACAATGGAGGTAAATTTCATTTTCCTTTTAGCAATTTCAATCAACAAGATTTTGCCAATTTGATGATTTAATATGCCTAATAAGTTTATTTTTCTGA
Organism: Durio zibethinus; assembly: GCF_047325235.1. Taxonomy (NCBI): domain Eukaryota; kingdom Viridiplantae; phylum Streptophyta; class Magnoliopsida; order Malvales; family Malvaceae; genus Durio; species Durio zibethinus. Next base: position 19,938,790 of record NC_143185.1, read on the forward strand.
ACTTACAGATGCATCACATTTGGCAAAGTTGTAGTCTCAACTATCTTTGCAGAGTGCTGTAAGCTATTTTATTTATCACTTTAAAAGAAAATAATTCATATGTCCTGTTGACCTACTTAAATCACCTGATATAAAATTGGTTTCCTTCAAATTTCTCTTTGCTATTTGATTCTTTAACATATAAACTCACTGATCTATATTATTTCCTTTACCTTAGGCCTGTGGATTAGAGTTAGGAAATCCAAAAGAAGCTTTGTCAGAAATTCTCTCTCGAGTGCACGAGGGAAAAGAGAAGATGGAAGCTTTGCTTTTGCAAGCCAAGGTTAGTCTCCCATTATCTTCCATCTAAACATGTCTACGGGTAACATGTCCAAAATTAATCTCAATATGCATGTGATCCTATTTGTCTTGGGCTTACAAGGCACTTTATAACTTGAACGCTGCCGCCCAGTCCCTTGAAGAAGCAATGAAATTCAAACCAAATGAAGGTAGGTTAATTTCTTCAACTTTTGACTTGTATTCCTGCTTCATGATCATCACTGCTATATATCCATAATATTGGACATTACCTGTTTTCTGATTGTAGTGAGAATTTTGGAGTTGAACAGTGTGAAGGAGAAGGTTAGTTAAATTACCTATTTTCTATCTTTTTCTTTTTCTTTTATGTCCATTTCCCATTGACTTTGTTTCCAATTCATCTGGTTGCAGACGTCTGAAAGGCATGGCAAAAAATTACCCGAGGACAAATGCTGCAAACCAAGTGAAGAGGTGTGGCACCTGGTTTAATTAGTTTAGATCTCAAGGAAACTGATTTCAATATGCTTTTTCTCTGATGTGAGTTCAGGAGTGTTTTGCTTGATTTGGACTATGAGCATGATGCCTCTGTTTTCGTTTTATTTTTAAATTTTTCTTTAGACTAATTGTTAATCTGTTATATATGTGGTTTTAAGCTTTATTTATGCTACTAATTACCTGTTATGTAATTAGTTAAAATTTTAAAAGTTCGAAAATCCCATTGACAGTCTTTGGAGAGGAAAAACAATGAATTAAATTTCAGGTTTTCTATTGCCAAACATTAAAAAAAAAAAAAAAAAACTACAAGGAAAAGACTGGAAACAGGAAACTGTCTCGGAGAAAAACCCTTGTTTCTCTTGAGCTTAACAAAAACAATGTTGAAGCATCTGACTGTCAGGTCTTGAGAAAATGAGCAGCCAAGAGTTTTGTAACTGTGAAGCCATGGAAGGTTTCAACATCAAACAGTTCTTTCAGCTTCTCATCACATATTACTTTCCTCTTGTCAGATGGATCCTTCATGAAAAAGTAAAGAAAAGTTTGGACATAAAAATTCTTGTTGTTTTTGAAACCCAGTACCATATTATATACCCAACTCAAAAATAGCAGATTCAACTGATAGATAAATGGATACCAAAATGTTCAATAAAGAATGACTATAGTGAGTAGACTACTATTATGCAGCGTTATGATCAATAAAATAAGTCAAAGGCTACTATGGTATATTGCATGGTGGGCAATAAAATACCTGGAGGTTGTGTTCTTTTATGTAATCCCACATTCTCTTTATTACAACAGCCCGTGTAAGCTCATTTTCTCCAGTACCCAGAAATTTTACTAGAGCATCTGAAAGTTGAAGAGGAGCAAGAAATCCCTTTTGTCGTTTTTCCTTTCTTTGTGGCTCATCTGGATCTGAAATGTCAAAGAAGAAAACAGCAACAACAGAAACGTCAAGAACCTAAAATGGTGAACTTTCAATCAACATACCTTCTTTGTTTACAAGTTCCGCATAGAAGACCTTTATTTAGTCATTTACAATCCATACCTTCTTCTCTCTCATGCTTACATTGCTTTTCCTTCTCCGTTAACTTGACTGAAACAACTGTGACATGAAATCCAATATAGTTAAATTTGTTATAGACAAGTTGTGAATGTAAGCCATACTAACTCCTCATGTCATGCAGAACAAGTTCTGCACAGAAGACCTTTTTATAGTCATTTACAATCCATACCTTCTTCTCTATCATGTTTAAGTTGCTTTTCCTTCTCTGTTGACTTGACTGAAACAACTGTGACAAGAAAGCCAATATAGTTAAATTTAGCACTTCATAAAGATAATCGGTAGATTTGCATTATAAAACATTTGCAGCATATTGATCAAGACACAAAAGATATTCTTCCTTGATTTAGTTGAAAATTAGTAAATAATGCCCCATATTTCCAGAGGGAGAGAGAGTGAGATGAAAAATAATAATTCCAAGGTGACAACAATAGCCAATTCTGAAGAGTCTCAGCAGTTTCACAATTTCAAAAAAAGTAAGGAAATTTGAGCCCAAAATCTAATATATCAAATGACACTATCTAAAAAAGTTCAGCAAATGCAAAATGGTAGAACGGACAGATATGCTAGTACCTTCATCTGAATCCAAGGGCAAGATATGCTTTGACAGGGCTTTGTTCATTTGAAACATGTCAATGGAACGTACACCAAAAAGTGCATATAAAGGCTCATCACAAATTATGTTTTTCTTGTTATCTGGGTCTTGCAAATTTTTCTGTCTGATATAAGCCCATATTTGCTTGACTACCTAGCACCAATATAAATCAGAAAGTTTAGAACAATGCTACTTCCTTAATTAGAACAATGCTACTTCCTTAATTATGAAATTAACAAGAAGCTAAAAAGAAATTTCAGGATGTTTTAGAGGTACCTCAGTCCTCGCCAATGTAGAGACTCCTACAAGCTCCTGAAGTTGTGGGGAAAGGCTACATACTTTGTTAAAACCACCTCCTCTTCTTTTAACTTCGTTGTTGACTCTTTTTGACCTATATAGTAAATAAAACAACCATAAATTCATAAACTAGCAACCATAATTTTGATGACAATTGCAACCTCTGATTCAGCACCCTACTAAACTAAAATGCTTGCATGACAATGTAGAACGAAAATTCTTGGCCTAGGTATATTCTAGATAAATTAGTGGATTCGAGGAGACAATAAGCTGCTGATATAAGATCACCACTTCACACAAAATCACTTTTAAATATGCTCACTGTCCAACATGAAATAGCAATGTATAAGCTTTAGCAAAAGTCTACACAAGAATTCTGTCCAACATGTCAGACATGCAACTTTAGATAAGAAATCATTTACTCTGGACGGCATCTTTAAATACAAGCGAATTATCTTGTTTGCAGGGAAAAAATGGAGTCTCTATTGTTACAATTTAAGACCAACTCATTTCCTTCTTTCCAGCTCCCACAACATCAAAGAATGACAAGAAAACAAGATATTCAGATTGTCCAGGATTCTCAGGGGTCGAAATATACATATTTAGACTCAAAATTTATAACATGATAACCAGAGCTTAAATGCTCCTCTGTTTCCTGTTCCAAAGGCCAAATTTCAAGTACAAAGGGATAGAGAGAAGCTTTTAAAGAATTTACAATCAACACAAAGATTTCATCTTTAAAATTTATCTAACACCAGCACCTAAGAAATCTTACTACAATTTATACGGAAAAAGGGAAAAAAAATGTTTCCATAAAATAAAATGTGTCAATGCCCAAAGCATGATTAGGTGCTTATGAAATATTAATTAAAAAACTGACCCTTTCTTTGTGGAAGCCCTTTTATTCCTCGCTTTTTCACTCTCCTCCTCTTCCTCGTTCGAATCAGAGCCGTCGGTTTCCTCTGATTTAATCTTCCCCGTCTGATCATCTTCTTCGTTATTTTCATCATCTTGTTCTTGCTCTTGTTCTTCTTGGGCATTTTCGAACTGGCTTTGGAGATATAAGTCGACTTGTTCCCTAATAAACTTCTTTTTCTCTGATAAATCAATCCCGAAATCTTCCTCCAATCTCCGCCGCACGATTGCGGTCGTCGTCGTGGTCAGGTCCGATACTTTCAAGAACTCCCGGAGTCGGGCGATTAGCTCCGATTCCGGCACCATACCGGCTGGAATCCGAACCTATAATTGTTTCCCTACGGTTTTCCGAACTTAGGTGGCCGAGAAGATTATGTTGCGGGCAGAAAAACGAAACAAATGTGAAAAGGTTGGCTCACCCGTTACTCGTTTGGAGCGAATATTGAGGGTGTGCGGCCTACACAAGTTTACACTCGCGGCCCTCCTCGTCGGATTTTTTAATCTTACTGATTTGCCCTCGCGTTTACACTGAAATTCCAATCCAAACCTTGCTCTTTTTTTTTCTCCTTCAAATAAAGCCGCATTTACACGCGGCAAATTCCTGAGCCTACAACATTGACGGCAATATTAAAAATAATAAAAAAATAAAGTGTTGTTTTAACTTACCTTTAGGGATAGACTACGACTTTGAAATTGGTCCAAATCGTTTGATGGCTATGACTAAAGTATTCAGAGAGAAGGACTGTGACAACGCTGGTCTCGAATTGCCATGGTCCATTGAGTCCATTATGTTCATAAAATAAAGCTTTATACATGAAAATAAAGGTTGCTTATACAGCATCCAAGAAAAAACTCATAAACATGTCTGAAGCCAATTTAAGTTGATTTCTTCTTCATGAACTTTTACCCTTAGATTGGTGAGATCAGATTCGAAAGAATACCATTGATAGGATGTCTCCTCATCACAGATGACATCCTTCAAATGTTGAAGCTTTTTAATTGTTGAAGGTAGGTTACAGCTGGAGCACCCTCTCATATAGAGCTTGCTTAGATTGTGCAGTTCACCAATCTGGATTGGCATGTTGATGATGCTTAGACAGTCGGAAATGTCAAGAACAGTAAGCTGGGATAAGCTCCCAATGGTCTCAGGCAAGGTCATGAGGTCAGTACAGGATGTTAGTCTTAGCACTTTCAAGTTAACCAGCTTTCCAATGCCTTCAGGCAGTGCACGAAGCTTGTGGCAGTTGGTGATACTAAGCTTCATCAGTTGAACAAGATCACAAAACCCACCAGTCAGTTCCACCAGATCATCACAATAGTCAATGTCAATTTCCAAAAGATTTGGAAAAGTATCCGACATCCTGTAAGTACCGTTCTTAAAAGCTTGACCTATATTACACATAACCAATGATATTTTTCGCAAATTCTTAAGGTGTAAAGAGCTCATGCTTAGGGAAGGGACTGACACCTTCTCCAACCTCATTCTGGTTAGATTGGACAAAGAACACAGAAGTGGAAAGTTACTTAATTCGGTTGGGTAGATACCATTATTCATGACTATCAAAACCTTCAATTTCTCCATTTTTTCCATGAAGACAGGCAAGGTGTAGTTCTTTGTCCGAAAATTTAGAACTAGAACCTCAACTTCTGGTGCTTGAATGCTGCCCCAATTGAATGAGAATGTTTCATCTGTGATTAGGCGGCATAAGAAGTTAGTAGTAGGAGTAAATTTCTTAATGTGTGTGTATGTGTCTGAAGGTTGGAGAGGTACAGATAACAACCTGTGGAAATAGACAAGAGGCGGGCACCAAGAGGTGGTTGCTTTTCTTCCAACCACCAATTGGGAAAATTATTGCTGCTTAGTTCTACAATTAACCTCTTTCTTTTTTCTACAGGGTCCAAGCTGCTCAGATAGATAACCAGCTCTCTTAGAAGATCATGCTGCATGATGAAGTGGTCATTGTAGTAGCCATCAGCTTCACTTGCATCTTTCCTGGTGAAGAAGAACAATAAATCTGTTGGTAAAGACACAAACATGTATACCATAACTAATAACTTTGTGCCTATCTAATAAAGGAAGCAAGTTTGAGGATTTGTCCCATTTGATTTGCATTTAGATTAATGGAATTATTGGCTACAACAGGATAAACCCCTATAATATGAATAGATTTGAAGAAAATAAAAAACATAACTAGTAGAATAAGCAACATAGCTAGCTGGAATTATTGAGAAGGGTGGACATGGATGTTAAAGTTACAATAGATAGAAAGTAGAAGCCAACTAGCATACCTCATGACTACAAGATTAACCAGATTCCTGATGGAGAATTCATGGAGGATGACAAAGGCATCATTATCTTCATCAAGTTTGTGCTGCTCCACCCACATATCACTGAGTGCAGTGGCAGGAATCATATGATCTTCAGGGAATGAACCTAGGTCCAGGTAGCAGTCCTTTAATCCTACCATACTATCCAGGGCATCTAAACTGCTTTCAAGACATGCAAGCAGTTCAGAGCTAGAATCAAAGATGGGTAGCCCTTTAGACAGCTGCTTTGCTCTACTTTGCCAAACTGCCACAGGCTGCCCATAAAGTGATCTACCAACGACTTCAAGGGCCAGTGGGAGTCCCTTACAACTTTTTATTACCTAAAACACAACGCAAAACATTACAGTCATTTTTTGGAGGTTCAGGAAAACACTCTAATTAAATAACCTAGGTATCCAAATATCAACAATTGAACCTTTTGATCTTTAATTTAACTTATAGAGGCAAATCAACAATGAAACAGAAAAGTGCTTAATGTTTCATACAAGGAGTGAAAGTTAAAATAAGTCGTCAGATTGATAAAAATACCTTATTCACGAGATCTTCTGGAATGTAAGGATTTCCATTTTGCGAGAATGCAGAGTGGTGAAAAAGAGTCATAGCATCATCATCATGTAATGGTTTCAAAATATATGTAGAATCAAATCTTGCAAAAGCAAATCTTGATGTTACCAAGATCTTGTAATCTGGCAATGAAAACTTGAGCTTGTCAACAAGGGATTCAGATCCAGACCAAACATCGTCCAGGATCAGTAATATGGGATCAGTTGCCATTTGCCTTAAGTTTTGCTCCAATTGGTTCAAGGCATCCTCCTCACTTTGAAATTCAGGCATTCTATGATCATTAACTTGGAGTAATTTCCGCAAAATGATCTCCACGTTGGGTGCCTTCGAAACATTGACATAGAAGATGTTTTCTTTAAATTTTCCTGTTCAAACACTGCATTAGAAATCTGCTAAAGTTTCATAGATATTTTATAGCGTTTTGTAAGTGACAAAAATATTCCCCCATAGCATGAGAATTCAGTAAAATTGAATCCAAGATTTCTCAATTTCTTGCCTAAGTAAGATTCCAGTTGAAGACCACACCAGGGAAAACATCCCAATTACTGTCCAAATGACTCACAAAATTTCTTTGCCAAATATTTGAACAGTCATCTAGCTATTCTGTGCACGATGTCTTACATGGCAGGGTATTCAATTCAAATTGACAAAAAACAACATTCCAAATGAATTTTCAGAACAAATATTTTCTTCTGACCCCCATCATATTCAAATTAAGCCAGGGAAATCACTCTGGTTTCCATATTGGACATGAACAAATCAATAGATGTCCATCACACAATAAAAAAATTCAAGAACCAGAAACTAAAGTCAAGAATAGACAAGCTAAGAACAGGAAATGATACCTTTGACCTTTTCATCTCGACATAGCTCTTTAACCAACGTTGTCTTTCCGGATCCTCCCGGAGCAGACACAACAATGACTGATACCCCATCTTTGAAAAGCTTCACCTTTAGCTCTGCCAAGGGTACATCGAATCCAACAACTTTCCCTGGAGGCTCGGGAACTTTGCATGAACCCACAACTGCAACCTGACTAAACATCCCATTCTCGCTACCGGACCCCTCTTTCGAACTGAATCTTCTCACTTCCATACTCAACCCTTTAACTCCAAATAGCACATCTTTAATGTCTCTCGTTTGCTGTATTTGCAAATCAATCTGACAGAAGCGCTGAAGCGATTCCTTGAATCTTTGAAGTTTGTATGTATAACAAGTCTTCTTGAAGAAGTTCCACCTCTGGATGTTAGAGCACTTACTGACAAGTTTGTTTCCTTTGAGGATGATTTCGATGAGCTGCTTTGTTTCGCGCTCCTTATCAAGTCCTTTGTTGAGTGATTCTATGTCTTTGATTATTGGCTGAATGTCTAATAGCGTGGACTTCAGTTCCTCCAAGACATCACGGAACATGACAGCTGTTTTAATGGCTTCTACAACCGCTCCAACCAGCTCCCCAAAACCAGCCTCTAGAGCAGCTCCTCGGAATAAAGCTCCTGCCATAATAATCTTTAGGGAAACCCAAAAAGGAAATTCAAGAAATATCAATGTTTTCATCTGAACATGGCAAGAATTGCCATAAAATAAAAACCCACCTCTATTCCTTAAGGTCTGGGAATCTTTTCGAAATTTCCTTAAGGTCTGGAATCTTTGACTACAGCCTTTTAGCTTCATTGTAGAGGAAGAAAGTAATTATTATAATTATTGGGGTTTAATAAGATTTTCCTCCCTTCTTACAAGCTCTGGAAGCGTTTGTTGTCTTGTTGACTTTAAGTTATCCAACGACTTAGTTACAGACAAAGGGACAAAAGGTATACATCTTAGGATTTACACTACTGTTCCAACGCACGCCCCAACAGCCAATAAATCAGCGAAAAATCTTCACTACTAAAATAAATAAGTGAAAATTTTCATTATTCAAATGTAAATAATACATTTATAACTAAATTTATGATTGTTATTTAATAATTTTAAATTAAATATAAAAAATAAAAATTAATTAAAAAGTAAAAAATGATTTTAAAATATTAATTATTGAGCTAATTAAAAATATTTTATTATCTTTAAGTAAAATCATAATTTTTTATTTTTTAAATAGTAAAAAAGATTTTTTTTCACTATAATTTATTAATTTGTGATGGAAGAAAACGAAAAAACTTGAAAAAAGAAAAAAAATCCCTCTTTTTAAAAAAAGAAGAAGTTTTTTAGATTCCAAAGTTATTTGTTTTACCAAAGTCATATAGAAGTTTTAAGGTAATTTTTAACTAATTTCAATGAAAATGTATTTTTATTTTTTCTAAAATATTGGGTGTTCCTTTGTCAAGCTGGATCTGGATTCTAGAACATTGAAAACAAATGAAAGCTTGTTTTACTGTGCTTGGGCCCAAATTCATCTTAAATTGGGCCTTCATCTCTTAATAAATTTATTGATTTTCAAATTTCCCGTCAAATTACCAAAACCCATAGTCAAAGTCACATTATTCAACAAGATCTATAAATATATGATTAGATATAGTCTAAAAAATCATCATCACTCTTTTTTATTTAAATATGATTAATTATCTAATTAAATTTATCATATTTTAAAAAAATATTTAAAATTTAATTTAATTGTTTTTAAAAGGTATATTTTAATTTATGAAACCTAATAAGTGTGAAAATATGATTATATATGAGACATATTATTGCATTTCACAAAATGATAATATTAGTTTGATTTCATATTATTCAAATCTTAAAATATATTTTTATTTTATTGATTAATTTAATTATTAAAAATTATTCTTAAAATTATTTCAATAATTTGATAATAATTTAAGATAATTTTTTTATTTCAAGAGAATTTATAGAGATTAATATCTCATTCTTAAGAGACTTTTTTAACAAATTCATTTTATGTCTTTAAAGAAAATAATCATTAGAAAATAACTCAAGATTTAAATCTTCTAATCGTGCAATAGAATTGAAAAATTATTTTTTTTCAAAAAATTCATTGAGCTCTCTAACCTTTTAGTAGTACTTAATTCGATATTTAAATTCTTCAATAATTTTGAAATTTTGTTTATATTTTTCACAAAACCTTATTATGAAATTTTTTAATAATTTAGTAAAATTCATAAAAAAAATTATAAAACTCATGAAAATTCTTTAATAATTTGATAAAATTTATGAGTTTATTTAAAAATATTTTTTTTGAAAAAATTAAATAAATTTTAAAATAAATAAATAAAATAAAATAAAAATAAAAATTAGGAAAAAAAGAGTTAGCTTGACTCGACTAGAATTGTGGCTCAACTACAGGAATAGAACTCAGTCGGAACAATAGGCTTGACTACGTAGATGGCTCAGCTTCAGTAAAGGATGCGAGGTATTGGGTCATATGACATGGGTCGGGTCAGGTTATGGACCAACACGCCGAACCCGTGGATTTTAAACATCTCAAAACGATATCATTTTACGTTTGTATAAAAGGCTTTAAAATTTTGTTTTCCTTCCCAGAATCCCCTTATTTTCTTTCTTTCTCTCCCTTTCTCTCTCTTCCTTATGTTTTTTTGTTGCTTCTTTCTTTAAAAGAAAAATCTGGTGGTCAGATACTGGGAAATTCACCAGGATCATGCCAAAATTCTAGAATGGTCACCCAAATCTGCAAAAAATCACTAAAAATTAGGAATTTGGCCGGAATTTTGTCAGAAAATTCAAAATTGGTTAGAAAATTCAATCCTAAAATTCAAATTTTTAAAAAAATTTTCAAAGATTTCCAGAAAAACATAAAAAAAATCACCAATTCAAGTCTTCTAGCTTCCTGAATTTTCGAATAAACGAATCATAACTCTTATAACTTCCTTTAATTCTCAAAAATTTCCTCAGAAACTCTTCTGCTAGAAAAATCTTGTTGCTCTCTTCCTTGAGCTTCTTCACTCGCTATTTCCTCCTTTAATTGCCATATATTGCTTTGATTTTTTTGTTGTGTGTTTTGATTGTGTTAATTTGCCTGTCTATTTATAGGAACAATCAAGAGAATTCTTCTTGATTACTTAGGATTCAATTTTTTTAAATTCTTGCATTATCCGAAATAAAAGTCTATAGAAATTTAGATTCAGATCAAATTATCACAAACTCAACTTTATCACTCAATTTATCACTAACCACTCTTCCCAATTTATTTTCGGCCAATTAATTTTTTTTTTAAGAGTTATCCCGTTTAAAAAAAATGGATAAATATTCAAAGATAAATCATAATAAAAATAAAAGTTTAACACAGACAAAGAACAAAATAAAAATAAATAAATAAGATAGATATGCACATAAATAAATATAAATAAAGTCAACTATAAAATAAATAAAAAAATAAAAAAATTTCAGCAATTGGTCTTGGAATGAGTTCTAGTTTAACCAATTTGGACTTTTGAATCTAAAATTAAATCAAGTCCTATTGACTTAGACCCCAAATTAAATCGAATATCTACACACCAAAATTTTCTTAAACTATGAGATTAAGGAATTCCAGAATTTTTCATTCCTTACCTTTATTGCACCAAAACCAAGCGATAATCTCTTCTTCATTTTCTTCTCAAAACCAAACTCATAAAAATTTTTCTGGGAAAAGAAGAGTCGAGGGTAAATTTGAGATTATTGAGAACGAATTTGAAATCTGCAATCTGTCTCTTTTACTTCAATGACTCTCAATGATTCTTGAATTGTAGTTCCTAAACTCTCTCTAAAGCCACTTCTGTTGCTACTTGTAACTGTTTTTGCCATAGAAACCTGTTTTTATAATGGGAAATGAATCCATTTTAAATACCAGGAAGTTACTCTACAGCCCCTTGAAATTTTCTGGACCGTGTCCGAGGATATCTTCTGCAACTTCATGTAGACCGTAGACGGTTGACCAAGGCCAAAGCTTCTCCATTAAGTAAAAACAATTCATGGTTAGATCCAATAATATTATCTGAAATTGAAAAGATTTCCAAAATCCAAAAGAAAAAGAAGGGTTAATACCGTATTCCGTCTGTTATATATGGTAACTTGAGAATATTTAATTTCCACTATAATTGCTATGAAGGTGTCTAAAAATAGTATAATTAATTTAGTCATCAAGTTTATAATAAATTATATAGCAGCTGCCATTGTTGAACTAGTTGATCAATCATTTCACTTCACCCAATCACTTATGCATAAAATTTTCTGCCATGTGGTATGCAGATGAGAAAGAAAACAAGCTTTTTGAAATAGAAAAAGACTATGAGTGAAAGATTCGTTTCACTTATAAGAAAGTTTTAGAAACAAGTTTATAATGATGGTTGTGTGTTATTCTTTGTTGGAGACAAGTTTATAGCAATGAAGTTTGCCACAAATTTCAAAGTTATTTGCAACTTGCTAATATAGGCCAATATTTTTTTTCCTGTACGTACCAACTACCAAGAAACTATGAAATTAACTACTGATGATTTTAATCAAACCAAATATGCCTGAGTTTGGAACCAATAGCAATGATGAGTACATATATATCACTTCTGTTTCTTTAATTTCTTCTTATTGATCTCGTCTTTGACGAGGTTGTACTTCCCTGAATCGGTTAACTTCTCCTCAACCATCTCGTAGACTCTTCCCAACAGACTGCCCAGAGGCTTTATTCGATCACCGTGCTTCGACAATATCACAGGAATTGTTGTACCCATCATAACACCTGCAGCAGCAATAACAACAACAGAAAATTTTAACATTGCACTTAATTTAATAGGGGGCTTTAGCCTAGCTAGTGCCTAAATTCTTTCTTCCTTACTCTTTGTTTTCCTCCCTACTAAACAATTATTGTTACCTCTACAAAGAGTTGGCAGATCAAGGAAGCTTCCTACATAGGAGAAAATTAGTAGAAAGGCAACCGTTTGTGGAAACACAAACCATCCTCTCTCAACATCTGTCACATGAAATAACAATCTTATTACTTTATCAGTCAGTTCCCAACAAGCGTTTGCAGTCTCCACAACAACCTGCTCTCGGATACTTTCCAATCTGGAACTGGTTGCTTCCTGTCTGATATTAAAAAAAAAAAGAACAGTGTCGGTCGGCCCTCTCAAAATTTATTTACAGTTTAAGATACAAGAAATGGGATTAAACTTAATTTGGAAATGAAACTACTTACTGGCCAAGATACCGATTTACATATCTCCAAATGAACAATGAAGTAACAATGAAAATGACCACCCATGAAGCAATAGTGAGAAAGTTGTATTCATAAACTTGCTGCAACAGCCATGTTGCAGTTGAGCCGAAGAGAAGCGATCCACTCAGCTTTTTTCTCTTCCATAGAGCTATATCGTTTACAATCTCTGCAAAGAAAAACAAAGGCGACAGCGTAAGGGATCGAGGGATAGGGATCAGATAGAGGTAAGGAACTGACCTCCAGGCTGAGACCGGACAATTGTCTCCAATAGGCTTTCAATCAGATCAAAAATAATACCACCAGTATTTTTTGCACCTGAATGAAAATCTTCAAGTATAATGTAAAAAAATATTGAAAACATTAGCTTCAGTTCGTCAACAGCATCCAAAATTTTTCTAGTATCCCCCAATATCATAACCGGAAAGAATACTTGCAACGTCGTTCGAATAGAATTATCCAGTTCAATGAGCTCTTTGGCCAACATGTACTTCTTCCAATAGTTCCATGAGCTTATCCCAGAGCATTTATCAACAGTTTCCTTGGCTTGATTCAACAGATTCAACAACCTGTGAATTTCCTGTTCATCTGTCGACCGACTTATCTCTTTGACCCTCGAAGTGATCCACTGAACAGTGTCTCTAAGGTGATTGAGAACGGATTTGAATCTTTTGGTTGTCTTTTTTACTTTTGATATGGCTTCCAATAAAGTGTCAACTATTTTTCTTAAAGCAACTCCTACAGCAGCATCACGAAATAAACCTGCGTTCATTTCCGTACTACTACTTTTACAAATTAAAGGAACTTGATTTTCATTTACATAAACGATCGAGAACGTAAACTTATATTTATAGCTATTAGGTAAGTACGTTAATCTCAAGTAAGATTGCTTCTTGGAAGCTGTCCTGTCCTTCCCCAGGACCTCATTGTATGTTCATTTGACCTGGTCTGAAATTTTTTTTTTTTTTTTATAACTGTATCTGCTAGGAAGTCTTCCCCTTTATATTTAATGACAACTGGGACATACTATTCCCTATAGTCTAGAAGCAACTATTAATTGTCATCCTCATCCAGGGCAAGTCTACCCTAAATTATATGAAAATGGGAGAAAACAACTCCGATATAATAATAATAATAATAATAATAATAATAATAATAATAAATTTTTCAAGGAGATGCTGAGTTTAAAAAGGGTGAAATCTTATATTTAAGGGTTAAAATTTTAATGCTAACTATTAGTTTTATATACAATATATTAAAGAAGCTAATACAATAAGCCGAGATTAAAAAAAAATAAAAAATTTTCATTAGATAAGTTACTTATAAAATTTTTAAGATTGCTCTAGGAGATGACTAAATCTAAAATAAATTATATATAGTATTCCTCTTATATTGAATGGTCCAAAATCATGAAACTTTTCCAGGTTTGAGGTTTCCGAGTTTTAATATATTTCGATCGATCAGTTGCACAAAATCATTAAATGTCTCAAGTTTTCACATTTATAATAACAAATCAAAGCAAACAAACCTATTATAAAAATTCAAGTCAATTCCTAACTTATAACAGGTTGAAAATAAAGGATCAATAATTATTATTTTTTATTTTGAATGAAAAAAAGTTTGAAAATAAAAGTTTAATATATACAGTAAAACTTATATATCTTTACATTGCAGAACAGTACCATTTTTTTTTAATTGGTAATTTCATGTAAATATGTTACATGGTATGTCTAATTATGTGATAATACCATCTAATGTAAATGTGATAGATAAGGTGACAATACCACGTCAGCATGTGGTTAATCTCAAATGGTAAGATAATAAAAAAAATAATATTATAAATATTAATGATCAAATCATAATTTTTTTTTATAATTGGTTGATCAAATAAAAAATTAATTAAAATTAAATGACTTATTATCTATACTATAATCTATTGTTTTGGCTGGTTTATATGTGCTAGACATCTAATGCAAATGCGTAAATTCCCGATCCTAGGGTAAACTTCATATTAGCTTGCAAATTAACATAGATTCTTACTTGAATCTAAATCACTTCTTGTATTAAAAAAATCTCACACTATAACATAATTAAGATTTACATTTCGTCAAAACATTTCCTTCATCATTTGATTAAACTTGCGAGTACTTTTATAGAAAGACTTCACTTGATAACATCAAGTTTTTATATGTAAATCCATGGTAGTTATTAGGTAAAACTGATCGATCGAGTGTGAAAATTACTGCGCGATGCCTCTGTTTTGACAGGTTCTAAGTCTGCTTAAAATATGAGATTCCACATATATTAAGTCATAATTAATTAAGTAATTAATGTCAACTAGGTAGGGGCATATTAATTTCTTTGGATCTTCGGCTTATTACATTTTATATGCTTGTGTGACTAAGCCTGATATCGTCAATTAACCTTTGATTTAAAAAAAAAAAATGTCACATATGCATAAAAGAAATCAGCCCTTTGACAGCGTCAGTAATCGTGGTAGGGAAATTCAAAGGTCAAGTCTTCCCATGTATGTAAGTAAACAAACAAGAAGAAAAATTTAATATTGGGATTGGTTTATAAATTGTAATATTTAAATTTTAAAATTTTTAATATGATATATAAATTATAAATTTATTAATTAATATGATATATATTTTTAATGTTAATTTGAACTAATAACACGTAATGAATACACATTCATTTAAATATTACATTAATCATTTGAATTAATTTCAAATTCAATATATGCGTGTTACATTGAGAGAGATATGATAATTTGAAATATAATATATTGATATGATATGAATACGATATAAAAATAAAATTTAAAAATGATATAACTTAAAATTTTAACAATAATTATATATAAATTTTAAAAAATTAAAAAAAATATATTTTATATTTTTATATTAAAATAAATTATGATATATAATTTTAATATAAAATATAAAATAAATTTATAAATTTTAATATTTTATATAATATAAATACATAAATCACCAAATGAAATAAGAACATTATGGAATTCAAGGAATCACCACACAAATGGACAAAGATTCTTCATATTCAGTCCTTCCTTTCAACCACCATGGCATTATTATTATTATGGTGGTGAGCTTGAGCTAGCGGTGCGGCAGTAGAAATCCGTGTGGTTGGTGGTTACCACTTCGCACCCTTTTGCCTTGGTTGGTCGGGTCATCAAATGCTCAAATCCAGCCCAACATCTCACGTGACGACTTGTATATATTTTTAATTTTACTAGGTTTCTATTTGTATATATTTGTATATATTTGAATTTTGTTAACCAATCTTTTATGTGTATTAATTAAATTGATTTTTTATTGAAGAGAAAATGATTATATAAAAATGAATATACTAATATGAGTCAGTGTTTCGTTGTCTTTATTAAACTTAATGTCATCTATTTTAAATTTTAATGATTATAATTATAATAAAATATTTATAATTTTGATTTCTTGTAATAAAAGATTATTAATTTTTAATTTTACTAAATTTCATCGACTTACTTGAATATCATGTCTACTTGAAATTTGAATTATAAATTTTATTAATATATAATAAAAATTTTAAAACTTCCATTTTCTTCAATAAAAAATTTTAATAAACATTTGTGATTCATATATAGTAGAAATAGATACGAATACAGATATATATATATATATATTTATGGAATTGGTTGACTTGACGTTATCAGTTTCACTTTAGGGATGGACTACCACTTTGAAATTGGTCCATATTGTTTGATGGCTATGACTAAAGTTTGGGTTGAATAGTTTTGACTTTTTGACATTAACAGAAACGATCATGCAGATACTTGCTAGGGCCACCATTCCAGCTGCTGGAAGCCCATGGTTTAAACCATTACATGGTAGACAACCTCGATGATGAGGACAGGGATGACCTCGATTCTTAATCTGAGATTGGAATTTATAGCAGCGGGAAGATAGTCTATGCAATATAATAGGAAGAAGACAGCTTCTCTGCATTAATGGTGCAGTTATTTCGGGCATATCAAAGTGTGAAGACATGGCTGCAGAGAATTTATGGTGGAGTGCCTGGTAAAGTGTCAGAGAGAAAGACTGTAACAACACTGGCCTCAAATTGCCATGATCCATTGAGTCCATTATGTTCATAAAATGAAGCTTTATACATGAAAAATAAGGAAGCTTATACAGTATATGAGGTCTGAAGCCAATTTAAGTTTATATCTTCCTCATGAACTTTCACCTCTAGATTGGTGAGATCAGATTTGAAAGAATACCATTGATAGGCTGTCTCCTCATCACAGATGACATCCTTCAAATGCTGAAGCTTTTTGATTGTTGAAGGCAGGTTATAGCTGAAGCACCCTCTCATATAGAGCTTGCTTAGATTGTGCAGTTCACCAATCTGGATTGGCATGTTGACGATGCTTAGACATTCGGAAATGTCAAGAACAGTAAGCTGCGATAAGCTCCCAATGGTCTCAGGAAATATCTTGAGGTCAGTACAGGATGCTAGTCTTTGCACTTTAGAGTTTACCAGCTTTCCAATGCCTACAGGCAGTGCACAAAGCTTGTGACGGTGATACTAAGCTTCATCAGTTGAACAAGATCACACAACCCATCAGTCAGTTCCATCAGATCTTCACAATAGTCAATGTCAATTTCCAAAAGATTTGGAAAAATATCTGACATCCTTTTAGTACCGTTCTTAAAAGCCTGACCTATAGCACACATAACCAATGATTTTTTTCGCAAATTCTTAATGTGTAAAGAGCTCATGCTTAGGGAAGGGACTGACACCTTCTCTAACCTCATTCTGGTTAGATTGGATAAAGAACACAGAAGTGGAAAGTTACTTAATTCGGTCGGGTAGATACCATTATTCATGACTATCAAAACCTTCAATTTATCCATTTTCTCCATGAAGACAGGCAAGGTGTAGTTCTTTGCCCTAAAATTGAGAACTAGAACCTCAACTTACTGGTGCTTGAATGCTGCCCCAATTGAATGAGAGTGTTTCATCTGTGATTAAGTGGCATAGGAAGTTAGTTGTAGGAGTAACTTTCTTAATCTGTGTGTATGTGTCTGAAGGTTGGAGAGGTACAGAAAACAACCTGGGGAAATAGACGAGAGGCGGGTACCAAGAGGTGGGGTTGCTTTTCTT